>NC_086381.1:14248382-14851147 GCF_036588685.1 Mytilus trossulus | reverse complement strand
TGGTGTTACTTGTATTGTATATAGTTTTAATCTTTCCTTCTAGTACTTGTATGTCTGATTTAATGTTTTCCCAGTTTGCTTTTTTGAATTGGCAAATTTGTCTTGCTGGTTTTTTGTTTCTTTTCAGTGATATTGAACATTCAGTGAATACGATGTCATGATCTGCATTACCAATAGGTGGCATTAATTCCAGTTTATTTTTTATGTTTGGTGCATTTGTTAAGATAAGATCTAGTATTCTTTCACCTCTTGTTGGTTTGTCTACTATTTGCTCCAGGGAGTGGTCATTTATTATGTCAATTAAGATTTGGTGTAACACGTCACGTGTCTGAATTATCCTTTCAAAGTGTTATGAATCTTTCAATCACTATTTTATGATATTTTTCTTTTTGTTTTTAGGTTTGCATATCAGTAGTCCAAGTGAATTACAGTGAAATAGTTCCGAGTTGTGTGTGGTGTTCTTTTAATAGTCTATAGAATTAGAAGGTAAGTCTACATAAGTTATATTTACATGTAACTAAAGTCCAAAAAGATGACTCCACTTTCCCTCTATATTTAAAACCCGCTTACCAATTTAAACAGCATTTGCTCCCCTTGAAAGCTAATTTTCCCCTTCCCCGTCATTTCCCTTTAAATTTGCTCAAAAGTCATACTTATAGTCCATTTACATTAACGGCTGATTTGTGATTTTACCATCTTAACTGAAATTTTCATATTGAACACATTTGACCATTCAGTATGAGTTCCCATGTTTTTTGTCTTATATGAAGGAGGTTTTAGGTCATGTTTTCCTAAACACCTTATTGCTATTTGTCTGTCTGGATTGTTAAAACCACAATATCAGATAGGGATGAATATGCAAGTTTTCAACAATCCCGGAAATTACACTTTATTTAATTATCGCTATTTAGTCCAATCTGGGAAAAACAGTCATACACTGTATGTACAACTTTCTGTTTGGGTCATGCGACTGAAAATAAAGTTTTTTTACCAGAGAGCTGACGGAGGAAAAACTTAAGAAAGCGATCATCAAGAAACTTTAATAGAGTAAGATCCACTATTTTTCGAAATTGAAAATTGAAGTAAAAAATATTTTGTTTAAAGTATTTACAATAAGTTAAAACGGGTCTCATTAAAAAGTATTGTGCATGGTGAATTGTTTCAACGGCCCCCAGATAGCTTCAACTGGATGAAAAAGTTGTGTAATTTTAGAATTTATCCCGTATGGAATAAATAGCGATTACAAATGTATATATAGGTGTATTGACATCCACGAAAAAATATAGGAAGTAAGATACATGTAACTCCCCTTTAGGTTTTGATAAATATTGGATATATATGACATTAAGAAGTTATAAAACTTTATTCCTTGAATATGTTTCAAGCGTAACATGCACGCTTAGTTCTGCTTTTTATACGTCCGTCAAAGACGGGACGTATTATGGTATACAAATGTCAGGTGTCCGTCTGTCTGTCCAGCGTAAACATGTGGCACCATAACTTGAGAACGACATATCCAAATTTCATGAAACTTAATATAGTTGTTTCTTATGATGGTCACATGATCTGTATACTTTTTGGTGAAAATAAGATTAAAACTTTTTGAGTTACGGCACATTGTAACTTCAACAGGGGGGTGTTTTTTTCACATGTCACACCGTATCTCAAAAACAATTCTTGATAATGGCTTAAAACTTAAAACACTTTTTAGTTACATTAATCTTAATATCTGTATACTTTTTGGTGATGATTCAAAATTTCATATTTGAGTTATTGAGTATTTATGATGTTTTTTCCAAGTCCGGATCCATAATTAGTTTCAAAAACGTGAAGTGTGCCGTTTGGCCACAGACCACAATTAATTTCTCTATCATTTCTTTAGAACATTTTGTATCATTAAAAAAATTGCACCATGCACTTTTGTCAATTTTTTTTGTGTGTCTTATGTATAGCACTAGTCCAAAAATATATCCAATATTCAGAAAGATTGAAGCAATCACTTTTACAAATTTAGCCAATATACATCCATACCCCTATGGGCAAGTCAAGAGATGTTCCGAAAACTGTAAATGTGACCTTTTTGCACTTGGCCTAATCACTCATTCCATATCAAAATGAGTTTAAATGCAACATCCAAAAAATTTAGGAAAAATACACTCTAATTAAAAGGAACTACATTCGTGAACAACGAAAAGCGGGGTCATTAATTGTGGTCTTGGGCCATTTGCAATGTTTTTGAAGCACCTGCTGTGCAAATTTCTTGGATTTTAACCTATTTGGAATACCTTTTGACATTAATAAAATGTTTTACTGGCTTTCTATGCAAGAGGAAGCAAGAGAGAAAAAAAATTATGTCATTTATCAGAAGCCTGTGTCAAAAACAGGGTTGATAATTATTATTTTTTTTTTTTTTTTTAAAGATCCAATAAAAAAGTTAGGGTCGGGGCTAAAAAACAGGGTCAGTCAGGTTACCTGAAACACGGATCTTTTTTTTCTCGGCCCAAGGAGAGATGTTCAAATAATGTGAATACACAGAACCCCCATCCAATTACGGTTATTTTTGGAAAACAAATAGTGTGATTTGTCAAATTCAGCTGATTTTTTAATCGTCTTGAAAAAAGTGTACATTTTATGAGGGGGGATAATCCCGAGCTTAAAACACCCAATCCCGGAGTCCCGATAAAGGTCCTATCCCCCCTCTTTTATGTTCATGTCTAAGAATTACTTATATTACATTACATGTATATGGACAGATCATATGTTATCCTATGTCATTTGAAATTTTGACGCCAGAATGCATTCCCCCGACCATCTTAAATGAAAAAGTTGAGACGTAAAACTATGCTTGAAACACGTGTGTCACTCAAACGACTTTAAAGTAGTCTCCCTGATCAATTACTTAATACATCAAAGTCAAAGGATAATTCAAGTTTTTAAATCGGAGATTTTTCTTGCCCTTTAACATTTATTGTCACAACAACAGCTTTCTTTTCTAAACTATCTTAACATGGAGAGGAGACGTCAAAAGAGTTCTTCAAACACGTAAGTCGAAAAGTGGTAAATAACTCCTGTATGTGACATTTAGTGGAAGCCATTCAACCATATCATTTTGTCAAACAATTCAATCAACACCTTTATTAATTAGTCCTTCGTTGTCGATAGCTGTAAATTGCAATCAGCTGATAATTGATTTTCTGTCAAAATCTTAATGAGGTCAAGGTGAATTCTTAGTATTGTCTGATAAGTTAAAGTCAGAGAAACTCGAAAAAAGTAAAAAAACAAGAAGGAGGAAAATAAATCTTTCTATATATTTCTTTCGCCAAATTCTTTAGCAAATGACGAATTTTTATCGCCACAAGTATTTTTTTTCTCGCAAATTGGGAAAATGGGGACCGCCAGCGGAAACCCTGTGTGAGGACACCCTATCAAGCTTGTGCTGGTGTTGTGTTAAAACATTTTTAGTATGCTGAAAAATACCAACATTAGAAAAATAAACAAATAATTGATATTGTAAAATATCATTGGTTGAAGAGCCAATGATTTACATACATGTATATACATAAATATATCATCCATAAAATACAACTAATTTAATTTGCACCACAATTGTTGGAAAAAACCTTTATGTCTATCATGTATATAACTTATCTCATTAATTTTAGTCCATTCAACTGACAGAATCAGTGTAAATTTCATGAATTCTTTAATATCATGTACATGTATAATCAAGGACTATTCTTTTATATAGCAATATCTGTTAGCCATTTAGAGGTCTTTTGCATTTAAAGTTCAGTATAAGTGGGCTTATTTTGGGAAAATGAAGTCAATTTCCAGATCATAGTTTACATTTTCTTTATATTTTGCTGTGTCAAAATAACCTCAATATCAAGGACAATATAAAGACCCAAAAACCGTTTATCACATTCTACACATGAGATTTTAGCAGGAAAGACTGTGATTAAAGTATTTAACCATTGCAACTTTTTAATTTGATCTCCTCCACTAATTGAATTAGAATATTTAATGAAGGTGTGTCCACAATTTAGAATATGTTAATATATGTATAGAAATGATGTTGAACCTGTTTTATAAATTGAAACGGTTACATTTTCCGCCTTATTTCAAAATCTAAGCTTGAACCTCTGCGGTCTTACAAAGTTGCCCCCTGCCGGGAATCTAGTTGTAACCTGTACAACAATCAAAGATCAACCCACACTAAACTGAATGTAATTGAAAGACATCTAGAGGTTGATATCAGAGGCGGATTTAGGGGGGGGGCTGCTTTTTGAGAAAAATTTGGTTGCTTATATAGGGAATCACTGAATCATGACTTGAGCCCCTCTTTAGTCATTCAGTGGGCCCCCACTTAAGAAAATTTCTGGATCCGCCACTGGATATACAGTATCTAACAGAAGATGAAAAAGGGAACAATATGGTGAATTTTAGAGATTTATATTATTTCATGTACATGCATTTGAAATATATCAGATATATTGTTTGATTTTTTTTAGTTCTAAGTTCCATGGTGACATGGCTTCCATTGTAGAAATCGGATTTAAATGCTAGTCTATCAGAGGGATTTTTCCTTTTAATTGGTTGTAGATATGGAATCTTATTTTACCATGAAGTCAGATTTGAAAATGACTTTGGGAATGAAGATGTTGTAAATAGATATAGGAAGATGTGGTGTGAGTGCCAATGAGACAACTCTCCATCCAAACAACAATTCAAAAATTAAACCATTATAGGTTAAAGTACGGCCTTCAACACAGAGCCTTGGCTCACACCGAACAACAAGCTATAAAGGGCCCCAAAATAACTAGTGTAAAACCATTCAACCGGGAAAACCAACGGTCTAATCTATATAAACAAAACGAGAAACGAGAAACACGTATATATTACATAAACAAACCACAACTACTGTACATCAGATTCCTGACTTAGGACAGGTGCAAACATTTGCAGCGGGATTAAACGTTTTAATGGGCCCAAACCTTCTCCCTTTTTCTGAAACAATAGCATAACATCACAACATATAAAAACATACGATAAAATATCAATTGGCAGACTTAACTCAATCAAAAAACGTATGATTACACAATGAAAGAATAAATTTGATCTGCGATATCTGAATACAAATGCACAGTTAATTAAATATTAGAGACAAACATTCATGACCAAAAGGCTAACAAACAAATTCAAACACACTGAGAAATATTTAACCAATCAATGTTCACTTTAGAAAAAAAACGTTTTTTTATAATCTTGAAGTTTATACAAATGTTGTAAGAATAAGTGAAAAATTGAAGATATTACAAATAATCAAAGCTGGTATACAGCAAAGATCCATATAAATAAAAAATGACAAAAAAGCATTATAAACAGTATCAACAGGTCGAATTAACAAGAAAATACATTTGAGAGAACTCGCAGTTACTGACAGCTAGTTAAAAGCCAAAACCAATTAATAGTAAAAAAATCATGCATCAGAGACTAAAATCGACTAAAACACATCACAGGGATTTAGTATTTTAACGTCATTAATAGTCAAAGAAGACATGACTTGTGCAATGCCAAAAATAAATGTATCGACAGGTAGTAGTATAGTGAAGAGCGACTTCTATAGAAATAAAAGTAAATGTGGCTGTGTCCCCTATACATCTCGCCTCAAAAGATAATGAAATTTAGTTATGTTTTAATTTGCTAATGACAAAATCAATATTAGTGCCAATGTGAACTATATTCAGAGATCTAATTACAATATTGGTACGATAACCCTTACTTATAAGTTTGTTTAAAGGTTCGATGAGTTTACAAGGATCACATAGTGATTTCCTCGCTTTAAGTACAATATTACCATAAAATTTAGGATGAGAAATACCATTTTTAATAAGCTTTCTACAGGTATAGCCAAATTTACTAATCAAATCTTTGTATCTATGAAAGAATTTAGTAAAATTTTTAAGTAATTTATGGTATCGAAATCCCTGACACAACAATTTACCAGTGATGCATTGATTACTAGTACGTTCGTTAAAATCTATGACATCAGAAAACACACGGACAAACCGAACGAGTTGCGATATATAAACACCGTATGATGGAGCCAAAGGCACATCGCCGTCTAAAAGACTGAATGTCAGTTTTAGTCTTATATACAAACGTGTATGTACTTTATAATTTTAGTCTTGCATGTATATAATTATGTGTACAATACATATATGACTGATTCAGTGGCAATGGTAAATAGACACTGACAAGTCTTAGATCTATAATATTTTATAGTTTTGAATGTTTTGTCCATTGACTAAAACTTAGTAGGTGGAGGTTTGTGTGTTCTTATTTCCAACAGAGGTACACTCAACATATATCAATATGTGCATTAAGCAAATTGATAGTTGCTAGATACGGAATGATTATACAACAAGAAAGTTTTAACCTGTGTATATATATATACTTAAAATATGTAAAAAAAAATCATGTCTTTTTCAGGACTTCCGAATCCAACCATGTAGTATGGAATGTCGTTGAGATATGGTTTTGGTCAATGGATGTTAATGAAGGACCTGTAGTACAAAGTATATCACTGGATTTAGCTCTTTGTCTAAGTGTATTATTAAAGTACTTTGCTTTGAGCTCAGTTCATTGTTATGCAATTCATTCTTTGTGAAATAAAGATTTGACAGAAAACTCTCATGTACAAGGATTTGTCAAAGTAGTACCACCTCTATTTACAATGTAAGTATTGGGGAGATAAAAGCATTCTATTTTGATTTGAACCAAACATATTATAAAAAAAAAAGAACAAATTTACCCGAGAATGCTACTCCCACTACTAGCAATATGATGCTAGGTTGTTTTAATACATCTGTAGACTGTACTGCCTACTTACGACTCGGTCCTGAGTGTAAATGGTCCTTCAACTATGTGGGGAAAAAATTATAAGGCCTATTTAGGCTTATCAATTTTGAAACTATATTTCATTGTACATATTTGAAATTTTTATACAACCACAGAAATTTTTGCAGTTGAAATACATGTAGGTATCCTGTCGTCGTCTTCCCAAGACGGATGGTTTCCAGATAATAACTTCAGTATAAGTAAAGAGGAAGCCATTAAATTATAACATAATATTTATAATCATAAAAGGAAGCTTGGGATTGTTTTGGGGCAGTTATATATATATAGTCCTTAAGGTTTATGAATAAGGGTTCTAAAGGTGCCCAAAACAAGCATTAATCTTGTGTCAGTACAAAAAGTTGTGTATAAGTATTTCAATTGTTCTGAAACTGTACCATAATATTTAATACCATAAGTAGAAGTTTGGGGTCTATTTTGTGGGTTATGGGGCAAACAGTCGAGGAATTGAGGGCCAAAAACAAACATTTTTGTAGATTCAAGACAATAAATTGGAGTTATCTTTCTTTGTCCAGAATGGTTGTTGAATTTATATTACCTAAAACCATTGCTTTATGAAATCTTCTTTGAAAATTGGAGTTATCTTTCTCTGTCCAGAATAGTAGTTGAATCGACTTAAAATAATGCTATTTATACAATATACAATGCAAAATTCACTTTACTACCAACTGATAAATTTAAGCAGTCTTTAATAGCCATTCAGTGATTACAAGCACTTTGATTATCATTCTAGGGTTATCCCCTTTCACAAATGGAAAAATTTCTCAAGTTTGTCTCAACTAAATTTAGTGAAATGTGTATACAATGCTTATTACCGGTACCTCTAAACTTGGTTTAAGTTCAATTTTTAGCAGCTTCACTTTTACAGTTCTTGATTTATGTACCTTTATACATTATATGCTAGCGGAGGCATCATCACCATGACTGTATGACATTTACACTTTAATACTTTATGATGTATTAAAATGAGTAGTTGAATAATTACTGTTGCAAACTCCATTAAAAATTTGATTTGATATCATTTTTATACAACCGCAAAAGTTGAAAACTTTTTGGTTGTACATTGGTATCACGTTGGCATCATCGTCTTCATCCAAAGATATTCGGTTTTCCCACTCTAACTTCAGTAAAAGTAAAATGGAAATATATGAAATTTAGACAAAAGATTTATGTCCATGAAAGAAAGGGTGGGATTGATTTGGGGTATTTTGGTCTCAACAGTTTAGGAATAAGGGGCCAAATTAGCATTGTTTTTGGTTTTTGCTCTATAACTTAAGTATTGGTAAACAGACATCTATGATATTTTAACATAAGGTCTATGGCCACATAAGGAGGGATGGGATAGATTTTGGTAATTTTAGTTCCAACAGTGTAGGATTTAGGGGCCAAAAACAGGCCCCAAATAAGCATTTTTCTTGGTTTTTGAACAATAACTTTAGTATAAGTTAATAGAAATCTATAAAGGTTTATGACCACAAAAGGTAGGTTTGGATTAATTTTGGAGTTTTGGTCCCAAGGAATAAGGGGCCAAAATTAAACTTTGTTTAGTTTTATCAAAAAAATGAATTACGGTATTGTGCTTCTTTGATATGCCAAATCTAACCATGTCCAAATTCTTAATTTTAGGTCCTGTTTTCTAATTGGTCTACATTAAAGTCCAAAGGGTCCAAAATTAGAATAAGCTTGATTTTATTAAAAATTGAATTCTTGGGGTTCTTTGATATGGTGAGTCTTAACATGTACTTAGATTTTGATAATGGGCCCAGTTTTCAAGTTGGTCCAAATCGGGGTCAAAAATTATTATACTAAGTATTGTGCAATAGCAAGAAATTTTCAATTGTGCAGTATTCTGCAATAGCAAGAAATCTTCAATTGCACAGTATTGTTCAATAGCAAAGTATTGCACAATAGCAAGAAATCTCCAATTGCACAGTATTGTGCAATAGCAAGAAATTTTTAATTGCACAGTATTGCACAATAGCAAGAAATATTCAATTGCACAGGATTGTACCTTTTTCAAATTGGTCTACATTAAGATCCGAAGGGTCAAAAATTGAACTTTGTTTCATTTCAACAAAAATTGAATTCTTCGGATTCAAACGCATTGATCTCAGGAATTTCTTCACTGTCGTTCCCTCAATAACTGCATTAAACAGTTTCTAATCACTATTCATTCGAAACCATTTTATTATACCAATGTCTCACACACAACATAATATAGTATACTGTTGTCTATCAGTCCATCATCCACACTTCAGACAATAACTAGAAAACACTTCCCCCTACTTTCAAGAACATTTGTTGAAATGTTTATATCTATTGACATAAGCTCTACATCGATTTTATAAATTTTAGAATTTTCATTTCCATGTTATGAAGAGAGATTTTATCCTTAAAAAAGAGACAATTTTCCAATTTTGAACAATAACACAAAAATGCATCCATCACCTTTAATTAAACTTTGGTGATTTGTTTACACTATTGACCTTAGGTCACTTTTGATTGTAATAAATTTCAGATTATACATTTCTGTGTTATGAATTTTTATATATACTAAAAAAAAGAAGGGATTTTATAGTTTTTGGACACCTATAAGTGCAGGAGTTTCTGGCTACATTGAAAACCCATTGGAGGCCTTCAGCTGTTGTCTACTCTATGGTTGGGTTGTTGTCACTTTGACACTTTCCTCATTTCCCATCTCAATTATTCACATAAACACTTCCACATCATTTTATAAAACTTGGGTGAATTGTCTATGTCTGTTGACTTCAGCTACATTCCAAAATTTAAAACAAGATTAACAACTACAGGTCCCCAAATAGCCTTCAACAATGACAAAAGCTCATACAGCACAGTCAGCTATAAAAGACCTTAAAATGACAAATATAAAACAAATGAAATGAGAAAACAAATAGACTAATAATTGTACAAAACAAAATAGTTCAACCTTTAAGCAAGCTTAAAAGGAATCAAGACATATCATGCGCTTACAGTGCAGCTATTTATTAACAAACTCAATATTCAAACACTCAAACAACTAATCCACAGAGATGGGTGGAAGGTGAAGCCCCCCTTTTATCAGTCAATGCATTTGAATGAAGACATGTACACATCAACTCAATTTGTTAATACACATTTCCAGTCTAGCTTTCAATACATTTGTAACGACCTTTAAACCCCACTGACAATTTGCGTCTGTGTCCATACTTGTTGTACTATACAAAAAATATTGTCGAATCAATCGATTGTCGAATACTGTACCATACTCGTTGCAGTCGTACTGGTTGATTCAGAGGTACGTAGAGGGCGTACGTACATGATCGTCTCATTGTTCTCACCATTGATATGATTATAAAAACGTTATAAAAAAATCCGCTCTAAATACACCTTATAAAAATGTGATTCATTTTGCGCAAACAATTTGTGATTATGTGATCACTTGAACACCCCACTTATCGCTTTTTGTCCGTCATTACTGGACACTGAGACACAGTGTGTTATAGTAGTCTCAGCTGGACATCACAGCTTTGATTCTCGAAAAAAAATTGATGTTACAACAGAAAATGTCTGACGCCACAAAGGAAAAGTGATTGTTGTATTACGTCAATAGTTTTAGAAATTTAACTAAAGAATGAGAATTTACTATTTGACATGGCATGTTTCTTCAAATCACTATTTTGTTGCATTTCAGTGGCAGCTGCTTACCTTCATAAGATATTTATTTCTGAACCAATTTTCAAAACTAGCAGGCCAATTTGCTTGTTTTAGCTAGCAGATCACAGAAATTCATTAAGGTTTATGACCCCTTCTGTAGCCATTTTTGTACGAACCTTTCAAACTTCAATAGTATCAAAACTACAGACTGTATAATGAATAATAGAGATAGGCTATTTTGTACATATACCAAGAGGAAACTGGCTTGATGCAAAGCATTATTATTTACTGTTTCATTGCATTTAATAGAAATAGAGGACTTTATGGCAAAGAGGTAGGGCCAATTTGCCTGGGATTTTTTTCACAGAATTGGGCCAATTTCAAAACTTGAAGTGCCGACAGAATAAAATTTACTACTAAAACAAAAAATGCTTTTTGATGAATATCTCGATTTACATATATTATGATATGTGTGATCAATAGTTAATTTAAAATCCAAAAAGGTTGAAAGTCCAATATGCGGATTTTCAGGTGTTTTTAGGTGAAAATAAACAGGGAATCCCCCGAGAAGGACATTTCAAACCAAAATAAAGTTATGCTTTTTATGACTGTTGTTATTCATACTACTTTTTCCTTCAAAAATGAAATTGGTTTAGTGTGTCCTTATTTATTTACATAAATTGAAACAACTGTTTAAAGAAAAATCGCCTAGCCCCATCAGTAGAGCATAGAACTACTAATAAATTATGGTTTTGAAGAAAGGGTTCGAAACTCGCTCAGAATTTTTGCATTTTTGTGTTGTTATATAAAATTTTAATGTTTCTATTATATTTTTTCGAATGTTTGCTTAATTCATAGAGTCATTCTGGTTCATTTTGACTATATGGTTTACTAGTATATCATCTTACATGTATCAAAGAAGAAAAAAATGTATCGCTTATTTTGTTCAATCCTATGACTGTCCATACTCTTGACTTACTTTCTATTCATGTGTTTACATTTATTACATATATTCAAGGGACAACTGCAGTCAAACTGATGTAGGTGCTTGTACATAACCAATAACACGATAATAAATTCTATAGAAATGAAGCCTACATGTTGCGGGTATAATATACACATAACTTAAAATAAGGCCATTGCATACAAGTTTCAAAACAACAAAACCATTTTTCGAAACCTTTTTTGAACATGGTATTATATGTTACAAATGCAGTCAACAACAATTGTGTCGCCAATTCACACACTGTAATGTATAGATACTAGTACTGACATTTTTACCACCGTCCCTACACCGGCACCTAAGTCATCACAAAAAAAAAATCAGTTACACTACAAATCGTGATTGTAGGTACAACATCAAGAAGCTGTTGCATCTGTATAACAACGAAGGGCCGATTTGTTAAAATGACAGAAAAGGCAACATAACATGTGTTAGTAACACAGGGTGATCTATGACCAACTGATGTAAGATGTTCTCCGGTTAAAATATATACATGTATTATCTTGTCTTATCTTATAGACGATAAAACCTTTAAAGACAATGACGATTCAGACATACATATATTAAGAATGAGAAAATCACGATATGAATGTGTTCGATATTATTTGGCTCATTGACAAGATACGTGGTATGGCACCTTGCACAAAGGATGGTAATAAAAAAATAAAATCAATATTAAACTAGAGGCTCTAAAGATGAAATCAACTTTAAACTAGATACCGTAAAGATTATTGTTGCCAAGTTTGGAATAATTTGGCCCTGTAGTTTCAGAGGAGAAGATTTTTGTAAAAGATTACAAAGATTTACGAAAAATTGTTAAAAATTGACTATAAAGGGCAATAACTCCGAAAGGGGTCAACTGACCTTTTTGGTTTCAGGGGAGTAAAGATTAACATTTTAACAATTTCTAGATCATAAAACAGTTAAGCTCGAACTGGTACCAATTCAGAACCAGCCACTCAGGGTAGACATGAGATGGTCTCAACAGAACTTCCAGCGGTAACACAGGAAAGTAAAAAACTAATATGATCCGACGTACAATACAGGAACGGATCATGACCCCTTAATCTTGCCACGTGAGTGAGTCTATACACACTCATTAAATATCTCCCCCCCCCCCTTTTTTTCTTTTTCTTAACCCCTTGAAAATCATATGAAATTCTATTCCAAATTATATTTCCGGGAAACACCGATTTTTTTCAGATGATAGGAAAGTTTCAATACCCCCTTGTATGTTGTTCAAGTATATATCATAACCAATATCTGATTAGTGAGTTCCGTCATATCTATACAAGTTTATCTCTCGAGCTTGGATATTAGGATGCTGAATAAAACATACTACACGAAATCCCGGATTTGAAGAGGTACGCAAATGTTTGTAAATGTATTCAGAGACCGACATTTACATATATTTACAAACCGCTGCATTTAGTTTATCTCGTCTTTACATGCTGTAAATATCAATATTTATTGTGCTATACCCTCCAATGGCCGGTTATGAGAGACCGCGGTTTAGAAAATATATGAACACCTAATCAAACCATTTTGAAGTTTAGAATTTATATATATTTATGACCGTCGCAAAACTTTTTCAAACTTATGTATCTGCAAATGGAAATCTTTGTCATGCATTTGTCGGGGCAGCCCCGTTATTCCGACACCCCATTGGTCCGACACCCACTTACTCCGACACCCCATTGGTCCGACACCCCACTACTCCGACACGGATATAATTGAACAATATTATAATAATAATATAAAAAGTAAAATAAGAAATACCAAACTCCGAAGAAAGCGGAAAGTCTTAAGTCAAATGCTAATCTCATCAAATGCATGGACAACAACTCATATCCAACTATAGCAGTCATCACGTGACTTTTGTGACGTCACACATCACCCGTACCAAGCCCAATTAAAATGTATAGAAATGCATAGTTGCTTTCTGGAATCGATGAAATATATTACTTTAAGTTCATGATACTAAAAGTGTGGGTCTCTATAGTAATTCCTCATATATTAAGAAATATAAATATTCCTTTTGGAAAAGTTTAAATTTTGATCTTCTCCCTTCCAAATGCTTTTGAAAATTTGTCTTGTTGCCTAGATAGTTCACACTGTTAAATCATACAACTACGATAAAAATTGGATTTTCTGTCGTCTTTAACCTTAAATTGCGATTTAAACAAAACAGATGGAATAATTGTGGGTCTTTGTGCTTATTATTATATTCATAAATATTTGAAATATCGTATATAGAATAGTTTAATTTTCAATTATGTCCCTTCCAAATTGATTTTAAAATAAGCCAATTTCAGAAAATCGGCTATTATTTTTCAAGATGGCGGCCAGATTGACAGCGTGGGGCGACATGGTAAAAATATAATTTGTACGATTTTTAAAATGAAAATTAAATAACTGTTGGATGCTCGCGTTTTCAGTCATTGTCTTACCTTAAAGCAGCATATAATCGAACATTGGTTCCTTTTTATTAAGCTTAAACATGCTGTTGTTATTTTTTTTAAATATTGAAAAATGGCGAACAAATAATTTTCAAACGTAAAGGATGCTCGACTCTTCTTTTGTTAATGCACATAATTCAATTTAATTTCACTGTTTATATTGCAATTATATATGACACGTTATTGTAACCATAGATTTCAAGATTCTTTATTTCTTATAAAACCAAGTAAATGGTACAAAGAAAGATATTTTTACATACAATAACATACAGATTTTGCGCATGACAAGTTTGCACAAAAACGAGCAACAAGAATGAGAGATTGTTGATCAACCTGGAGAACATACTTCTATATTGATAATTCTAATTAATTTACACAAATTTTTCAATACACGAATATTTTTTGAAATAAATAAACTGCCGAATTTCAAAACATTTACTCGGCTTATATAGTAAGGTTTAAGAAAAGCTCTTCTACTTTCTGTTAGAGCTGTACAGTTTAAAATATAGTGAAATTCATCACCTATCTCATGAGAATTACAAAGTACACAGTACCTTTCCTGTCTAATAATTTTACGCCATCTACCGGTTTCTATAGGTAACCGGTGATTTCCAGTTCTAAACCTACATAGTGTTATTTTATCTTTATAAGGTAATAAATCTAAATATTCTTCAAATTCAAAGTTTTCTTTAAATAATTTGTAACATAATGCTTTTGGAGAATTCTCCATTTCTGATTTCCAAGTCTGCTGAAATTGGTCAAAAATTCTTTGTTTTATGCTTAACTTTAACCATTTTGGATTAAAACTATAGTTACCCTGATTTAACCAAATATTTGAAAATCCATATTTATTTAAGATATTTTTTATACAAATCAACCATTCGAAAGTAAATCCACCATCTACGTTAAGTTTATAAATATATCTATATAGAATATTTGTCATTTTACTATCAGAACTGTTTACAATATTAGACCAAAAAGATACCATACGGTGTTCCACATATACTGACATAGGATAAGCACCTAGCTCTCCATATACCATAAAGCTTGGGGTTGATTTTTTCAAGTTTAACAAAAGTTTACAAAACTTCAAATGTACTCTTTCTATTTCATCAGTATTACTAAATCCCCAAATTTCACAACCATATAGCAATATAGGCCTTACAATTTTATCAAAAAGATCGTACTGACATTTAACTGTCAGGTTATGTAAGCGGCCTTTTTTTAGAACTTCATACATAGCTTTGGTGGCTTTACTAATGAGTTGATTTTTAGCACTTTTAAAACTACCCGTTTTGGAAAAAATAATGCCTAAATATGAAATATCCTTGACAATTTCTAAATCATTACCAGCAAGAGTAAAATTTAATTTGCTTGTCAATCTACCATTACCAAAAATAACAATTTTTGTTTTGGTTGGATTAACTTTCAGTTTCCATATATCACAGTATTCATAAAATGTATTTAGCTGTTGTTGAAGATCTTGTGCAGTTTCAGAAAATAAAACAGTATCATCTGCATAAAGTAATACATAAAGTTTCAAGTAAATATTAAGTTGTTCTTCTATTTCATGTGTCACTGTGTTTAGACCTATTACATCATTTCTATGAAAAAAATCTTCCAAGTCATTCAGATATAAAGAAAAAAGAAAAGGAGATAAATTTTCTCCTTGTCTAACACCTATATTACATGGAAAGTATTCGGTAGTATCACCATTAAATGAAATACGAGATTTAATACTACTATACATATTAAAAATAACATTATACATTTTACCATTTATATCATTTAATAGTAATTTTTGCCACAGGCCATTTCTCCAAACGGTATCAAAAGCTTTAGCAAAATCGATAAAAGCACAAAAAAGTTTCCTCTTTTTGTTTTTCATCGTCTGAATGAGAGAATATAAAATAAATAAATTATCAATAGTGGAGTATCCTTTCCGGAAGCCTCCTTGGTTTTCGCATATTAAGCTATATTCTTTCGATTATTTATTTAATCTGTTATTTAATACAGATGTGAAAAGTTTCCCAAAGCAGCTTATTATGGTGATAGGTCTAAAATTCTTTGGATCAAATTTATCCCCTTTATTTTTAAACACTGGAATTATATCGCCCCATAACCATTCTTCGGGTACAATACCTGTATCAAAAATTACATTAAATAGTTTTACATAAATATCACACATAACACTGAAAGAATGCTTCAGATATTCATTAACAATTCTATCATTAGCAGATGCTTTATTATTTTTCAGACCCTTTAAAGCATTTTCAACTTCCTCACGAGTTATTACAGAGTTAATATGTACATTCAAACTATCTACATCAACCTGGCTTTCCGAAGGATTTTCATTATCTTCATTTTCACCGCTATTCAAATCTTTAAAATAATCAAACAAAACAGTAATAGGGATATCTGGAGTTTTGGATTTTTTGTTACCGTTTAAAATTTTCCAGTATTCCTTTGGATTTTTTTATTTCAAATTACTAATCTTGTTTCTAATTTTCTTGCGGTGTTTATTAATACTTTTATCCATTGTTCTTTTGTATTGCTTTTCTAGAGATTTTGTCTCATTAAAAAGATCTGGTGAAAAGTTACGTTTCAGTTTTCTCTTAAATTTTTTGAATTTTTTTCTTGCAGTCTTGCAATCTTCGTCAAACCAAGGCTTGGATGTATTCATTTTAACATTATTTTGTTTATCACATTTCATATAAGTACCAAAAGTAGTCTTAGCAGCATTAACAAGTATATCACAAGTTCTTTCAACAATATTATTTACACAATTATGATTTACATCTTCTATATTTACAGACTCAAGCTCAGTTAGAATAATGTCAGTATGGGTTTTATCTATATTTTCAATAAAGGTATCCAAATTTTCGATGTCCCATCTTTTAACCTCTTCAGTTGGTGTGAACATCTCTTTTTTAAAGTGATTTTTATTCTCATTTTCATATATACACATAGAAAGTGACAATGGAGTGTGAGCATCGGAAAATAATTTTGATGTTTCAAGAATAGAAAAGTTTTGAAGAAGTGTAAGAAAATTTGCCGAGCCAATAACATAATCTACCACACTGACATTTTTACATGTAAATTGGCCTTTATCTTTGTCATCCCCGATTCTACCATTACAAATAAATAAATTATTAGCTCTACATAGATGTAAGAAAATGTTACCAAAATTATTTTTCTTTTTATCCATACTTTTTCTTGAAATATTAATATTGGAGCTCGCTAACGTGTTTAAAGATACATCATTCAAATCAAACATTCCTGAAAATTCATCATAGGTTACTTCTGTAAAATCTAAGTCCTCGCCTGTTCTGGCATTGAAATCTCCAAGAAGGCATACATAACTATGATCTGAACTAAACATAAGAAGTTCGTGTTCAATTTCGTTAAATGGGTCACCTATACAATATGATGAATTTTCTGGTGGAATATATACAATACCAAAAATAATATCTTGACATAGATGAAACATTTTTTTATCAATTTTGAACCAAAAAATATATTTACAATCTGTTTCAATAGGATGAATGTGCTCAGATAAGTTAGATTTATAAGCAAGGATTATTCCCCCTGATTTAACATTTGCAAATGTACAGCGATTTTTCATTTTAACAGTATACCCTGGTATATTTATTTCATCTACATCATCGGTCTTTGTTTCGACAAAACATAAAATATCATAATTTTGAATAAGTTCATTAAATTCTGGATACTGAATTCTTCTATTTAAACCACATACATTCAATGTCAGTATATTTAAATTGATTATATTATAAGACAATAGTTTGTTTTTATTTTTAATATTGTTTACAACTTCCGAGTAATGTTTACACTGTTCTCCACGGTAATCCTATCTGTGATCAGGCGTGTCTTCTCTCTCTGGTGTAGAATGTACCCTTGGGCGTTTTTGTGGCCTTGAAGTTGATTGACGAGGATCTACATGCGTACTCTCCGACTCGTATACATCTGGGTTTACTAGTTCATCATTAAGAATAGCCTTGGACATAGCTAGATCATTAAGGAGATATTAATTAAGTCATAAAATCAACGTGATCAATGGAAACAAACATGGCACCTAATCACGATGTCAGTTTTGACAATACCCATGTAGATGCATGTTTTGACAATACATGTACCTATGCTGGTTAGTTTTGTCCGATTATCAATGAAATTCTTTGCAATATTATTTTATATTCATAAAAGAAGACATGGAATGGATATAAACCGAGGTGAAAATATGTATATTTTTTTTTAAATAATTCATCAGGTAACCAGTAGCAAATCATAATTGAACCAGTCACATGCAGAATTTTCGAACGTTATTATGAATGTAATAGTTGCATAAGATATGTGCCATATTCCTGACGTGGTGAAAGCATTTCCTAATAAACGGTAGTTTAAATATGTATGTGAAGTTAGCAGCCGGTTCGTTATTCGTTATTCGATATTCAATATCCAACCGGCTGCTAGCAGCCAGTTTGATATTCAAAATTTAGTGAAAAATCATAAGAAAATTAAATACTTGATATCATAAAACGCATGATTTCCATAGTCAAAAGTACTGATTAGATACGTAGGAATCATAAAATGACCTTTTCAAGCTGTCGTAATTTCTCGTTGTCCTCGTGCGACTTATTTGTCTGTATGTAACATAGAGTTTTGTCATTAAAACGACTTCAAAGATGTACTTTTGTGTATAATATTTCTTACGACAAAAAGAAAAACCAATAACTCTAGAAATATTTATAACTATAAATAGAAATATATATGGAAAGCCAAAAAAAAATTTTCAGTCAAAAAATGTCAAAATTTTAGGACAAAGGGCACAGGGGGATGGTGAGAGCCCCCTGATCTCTCAATCTTTCTAATATTTAATAGACATTTAGTCAATATGTAGATACAAACGTGACTAAAATGACTTTGGGTACACTTCCGGTCTTCTATGTTTACGGAGCGCCCAAAGTGCCAGTTGGATATTCAAAATATATAGCGAAAAACTACCCGAGACCGTTAAAATGAGGTTGAGACCCCCCTGTTTTTTCAATGTCCATAAACCTCAACTAAATCCTTGACCCTGTATATATAAAGATTGTATCAGATGGATTTTCCAGAAAAACGTCATCTTCAATATCTACGGAGGGCTAAGATTGTCACTTTTCAGTCAAAAAATGTCAAAATTTTAGGACAAAGGGCACAGGGGGATGGTGAGAGCCCCCTGATCTCTCAATCTTTCTAATATTTAACAGACATTTAGTCAATAGGTAGATACAAACGTGACTAAAATGACTTTGGGTACACTTCCGGTCTTCTATGTTTACGGAGCGCCCAAAGTGCCAGTTGGATATTCAAAATATATAGCGAAAACCTACCCGAGACCGTTAAAATGAGGTTGAGACCCCCCTGGTTTTTCAATGTCCATAAACCTCAACTAAATCCTTGACCCTGTATATATAAAGATTGTATCAGATGGATTTTCCAGAAAAACGTCATCTTCAATATCTACGGAGGGCTAAGATTGTCACTTTTCAGTCAAAAAATGTCAAAATTTTAGGACAAAGGGCACAGGGGGATGGTGAGAGCCCCCTGATCTCCCAATCTTTCTAATATTTAACAGACATTTAGTCAATAGGTAGATACAAACGTGACTAAAATGACTTTGGGTACACTTTCGGTCTTCTATGTTTACGGAGCGCCCAAAGTGCCAGTTGGATATTCAAAATATATAGCGAAAACCTACCCGAGACCGTTAAAATGAGGTTGAGACCCCCCTAGTTTTTCAATGTCCATAAACCTCAACTAAATCCTTGACCCTGTATATATAAAGATTGTATCAGATGGTTTTTCCAGAAAAAAACGTCATCTTCAATATCTACGGAGGGCTAAGATTGTCACTTTTCAGTCAAAAAATGTCAAAATTTTAGGACAAAGGGCACAGGGGGATGGTGAGAGCCCCCTGATCTCTCAATCTTTCTAATATTTAATAGACATTTAGTCAATAGGTAGATACAAACGTGACTAAAATGTCTTTGGGTACACTTCCGGTCTTCTATGTTTACGGAGCGCCCAAAGTGCCAGTTGGATATTCAAAATATATAGCGAAAACCTACCCGAGACCGTTAAAATGAGGTTGAGACCCCCCTGGTTTTTCAATGTCCATAAACCTCAACTAAATCCTTGACCCTGTATATATAAAGATTGTATCAGATGGATCTTCCAGAAAAACGTCATCTTCAATATCTACGGAGGGCTAAGATTGTCACTTTTCAGTCAAAAAATGTCAAAATTTTAGGACAAAGGGCACAGGGGGATGGTGAGAGCCCCCTGATCTCTCAATCTTTCTAATATTTAACAGACATTTAGTCAATAGGTAGATACAAACGTGACGAAAATGACTTTGGGTACACCTCCGGTCTTCTATGTTTACGGAGCGCCCAAAGTGCCAGTTGGATATTCAAAATATATAGCGAAAACCTACCCGAGACCGTTAAAATGAGGTTGAGACCCCCCTGTTTTTTCAATGTCCATAAACCTCAACTAAATCCTTGACCCTGTATATATAAAGATTGTATCAGATGGATTTTCCAGAAAAACGTCATCTTCAATATCTACGGAGGGCTAAGATTGTCACTTTTCAGTCAAACAATGTCAAAATTTTAGGACAAAGGGCACAGGGGGATGGTGAGAGCCCCCTGATCTCTCAATCTTTCTAATATTTAATAGACATTTAGTCAATAGGTAGATACAAACGTGACTAAAATGACTTTGGGTACACTTCCGGTCTTCTATGTTTACGGAGCGCCCAAAGTGCCAGTTGGATATTCAAAATATATAGCGAAAACCTACCCGAGACCGTTAAAATGAGGTTGAGACCCTCCTGGTTTTTCAATGTCCATAAACCTCAACTAAATCCTTGACCCTGTATATATAAAAATTGTATCAGATGGATTTTCCAGAAAAACGTCATCTTCAATATCTACGGAGGGCTAAGATTGTCACTTTTCAGTCAAAAAATGTCAAAATTTTGGGACAAAGGGCACAGGGGGATGGTGAGAGCCCCCTGATCTCTCAATCTTTCTAATATTTAACAGACATTTAGTCAATAGGTAGATACAAACGTGACTAAAATTACTTTGGGTACATTTCCGGTCTTCTATGTTTACGGAGCGCCCAAAGTGCCAGTTGGATATTCAAAATATATAGCGAAAACCTACCCGAGACCGTTAAAATGAGGTTGAGACCCCCCCTGTTTTTTCAATGTCCATAAACCTCAACTAAATCCTTGACCCTGTATATATAAAGATTGTATCAGATAGATTTTCCAGAAAAACGTCATCTTCAATATCTACGGAGGGCTAAGATTGTCACTTTTCAGTCAAAAAATGTCAAAATTTTAGGACAAAGGGCACAGGGGGATGGTGAGAGCCCCCTGATCTCTCAATCTTTCTAATATTTAACAGACATTTAGTCAATAGGTAGATACAAACGTGACTAAAATGACTTTGGGTACACTTCCGGTCTTCTATGTTTACGGAGCGCCCAAAGTGCCAGTTGGATATTCAAAATATATAGCGAAAACCTACCCGAGACCGTTAAAATGAGGTTGAGACCCCCCTGGTTTTTCAATGTCCATAAACCTCAACTAAATCCTTGACCCTGTATATATAAAGATTGTATCAGATGGATTTTCCAGAAAAACGTCATCTTCAATATCTACGGAGGGCTAAGATTGTCACTTTTCAGTCAAAAAATGTCAAAATTTTAGGACAAAGGGCACAGGGGGATGGTGAGAGCCCCCTGATCTCTCAATCTTTCTAATATTTAACAGACATTTAGTCAATAGGTAGATACAAACGTGACTAAAATGACTTTGGGTACACTTCCGGTCTTCTATGTTTACGGAGCGCCCAAAGTGCCAGTTGGATATTCAAAATATATAGCGAAAACCTACCCGAGACCGTTAAAATGAGGTTGAGACCCCCCTGGTTTTTCAATGTCCATAAACCTCAACTAAATCCTTGACCCTGAATATATAAAAATTGTATCAGATGGATTTTCCAGAAAAACGTCATCTTCAATATCTACGGAGGGCTAAGATTGTCACTTTTCAGTCAAAAAATGTTAAAATTTTAGGACAAAGGGCACAGGGGGATGGTGAGAGCCCCCTGATCTCTCAATCTTTCTAATATTTAACAGACATTTAGTCAATAGGTAGATTCAAACGTGACTAAAATGACTTTGGGTACACTTCCGGTCTTCTATGTTTACGGAGCGCCCAAAGTGCCAGTTGGATATTCAAAATATATAGCGAAAACCTACCCGAGACCGTTAAAATGAGGTTGAGACCCCCCTGGTTTTTCAATGTCCATAAACCTCAACTAAATCCTTGACCCTGTATATATAAAGATTGTATCAGATGGATTTTCCAGAAAAACGTCATCTTCAATATCTACGGAGGGCTAAGATTGTCACTTTTCAGTCAAAAAATGTCAAAATTTTAGGACAAAGGGCACAGGGGGATGGTGAGAGCCCCCTGATCTCTCAATCTTTCTAATATTTAACAGACATTTAGTCAATAGGTAGATACAAACGTGACGAAAATGACTTTGGGTACACTTCCGGTCTTCTATGTTTACGGAGCGCCCAAAGTGCCAGTTGGATATTCAAAATATATAGCGAAAACCTACCCGAGACCGTTAAAATGAGGTTGAGACCCCCCTGGTTTTTCAATGTCCATAAACCTCAACTAAATCCTTGACCCTGTATATATAAAGATTGTATCAGATGGATTTTCCAGAAAAACGTCATCTTCAATATCTACGGAGGGCTAAGATTGTCACTTTTCAGTCAAAAAATGTCAAAATTTTAGGACAAAGGGCACAGGGGGATGGTGAGAGCCCCCTGATCTCTCAATATTTCTAATATTTAACAGACATTTAGTCAATAGGTAGATACAAACGTGACTAAAATGACTTTGGGTACACTTCCGGTCTTCTATGTTTACGGAGCGCCCAACGTGCCAGTTGGATATTCAAAATATATAGCGAAAACCTACCCGAGACCGTTAAAATGAGGTTGAGACCCCCCTGGTTTTTCAATGTCCATAAAACTCAACTAAATCCTTGACCCTGTATATATAAAGATTGTATCAGATGGATTTTCCAGAAAAACGTCATCTTCAATATCTACGGAGGGCTAAGATTGTCACTTTTCAGTCAAAAAATGACAAAATTTTAGGACAAAGAGCACAGGGGGATGGTGAGAGCCCCCTGATCTCTCAATCTTTCTAATATTTAACAGACATTTAGTCAATAGGTAGATACAAACGTGACTAAAATGACTTTGGGTACACTTCCGGTCTTCTATGTTTACGGAGCGCCCAAAGTGCCAGTTGGATATTCAAAATATATAGCGAAAACCTACCCGAGACCGTTAAAATAAGGTTGAGACCCCCTGGTTTTTCAATGTCCATAAAACTCAACTAAATCCTTGACCCTGTATATATAAAGATTGTATCAGATGGATTTTCCAGAAAAACGTCATCTTCAATATCTACGGAGGTCTAAGATTGTCACTTTTCAGTCAAAAAATGTCAAAATTTTAGGACAAAGGGCACAGGGGGATGGTGAGAGCCCCCTGACCTCTCAATCTTTCTAATATTTAACAGACATTTAGTCAATAGGTAGATACAAACGTGACTAAAATGACTTTGGGTACACTTCCGGTCTTCTATGTTTACGGAGCGCCCAAAGTGCCAGTTGGATATTCAAAATATATATCGAAAACCTACCCGAGACCGTTAAAATGAGGTTGAGACCCCCCTGGTTTTTCAATGTCCATAAACCTCAACTAAATCATTGACCCTGTATATATAAAGATTGTATCAGATGGATTTTCCAGAAAAACGTCATCTTCAATATCTACGGAGGGCTAAGATTGTCACTTTTCAGTCAAAAAATGTCAAAATTTTAGGACAAAGGGCACAGGGGGATGGTGAGAGCCCCCTGATCTCTCAATCTTTCTAATATTTAACAGACATTTAGTCAATAGGTAGATACAAACGTGACTAAAATGACTTTGGGTACACTTCCGGTCTTCTATGTTTACGGAGCGCCAAAAGTGCCAGTTGGATATTCAAAATATATAGCGAAAACCTACCCGAGACTGTTAAAATGAGGTTGAGACCCCCCTGGTTTTTCAATGTCCATAAACCTCAACTAAATCCTTGACCCTGTATATATAAAGATTGTATCAGATGGATTTTCCAGAAAAACGTCATCTTCAATATCTACGGAGGGCTAAGATTGTCACTTTTCAGTCAAAAAATGTCAAAATTTTAGGACAAAGGGCACAGGGGGATGGTGAGAGCCCCCTGATCTCTCAATCTTTCTAATATTTAACAGACATTTAGTCAATAGGTAGATACAAACGTGACTAGAATGACTTTGGGTACACTTCCGGTCTTCTATGTTTACGGAGCGCCCAAAGTGCCAGTTGGATATTCAAAATATATAGCGAAAACCTACCCGAGACCGTTAAAATGAGGTTGAGACAACCCTGATTTTTCAATGTCCATAAAACTCAACTTAATCCTTGACCCTGTATATATAAAGATTGTATCAGATGGATTTGAGATATCTATTGTCGTTTTAGAGATAATGCAGTTTTAAGTTTTGCGAGCGGAGGCATGTATTTCTGAATCATCAAGAGCTTACCACTTAAAATGTTTTAGAAATTGAAGAGGTTGACATAGTTATAATGTTTGACCAAATACCAAAAACATTCTATGGAAAAAAACACCAAAAAATCAATTTGAAATTTTCATGTTTTGCATTGACTTTGTAAGTTTCATAACTTTTATTTATATCGTTGATATTGCATCATTATTTGCACTTTGTCAAATGGGGTCATCTGATATATCAAATTGAAGGTCTTAATAAACTATACTTCAAAATGACAATTTTAAACCCCCTTTTCATCCCAGGGGGACGGGTGGGGTCATTTAGTGAAAACATTCAAACTTCTCAGATGGTAAGGTTGTCGCATATCAAATAAAAGAACATAAAGCGTACAATTCAAATTTCAAATTGACGTCCCAAAAAATTGGTTGGATGGGGTCATTGAGTGCAAAAAATAAATTTTCTTTACCATAGGGTTGTTGTATATCAAATGAAAGGTCATGATGTGAACATTTGAAATATCGAATTCCCAACCTCCAAAAATTGGTTGGATGGGGTTATTGAGTGCAAAAATCAAACTTTTTAGAACATGGCGTTGTCGCATATCAAATGAAAGCTCATCTACCCTGTGTTTCATATATCATACTTCTGATCTCAAAAATGTAGGCGGGTGAGGTCATTAAGTGTAAAAATCGAAAAGTTTCAAAAGGTATGCTTGTCGTATATCAAACGAAAGGTCGTACAAAGTACATTACGAAATCATCACTTTTACAGGAAAGACCTTTCAATTGTTTTACAAACAATTGAGATACTAGTTGAGTATTATTCTTTTTTTATTTTTAACTTAATTTTTGAATATCCAACCGACTGCTAGCAGCCGGTTGGATATTGAATATCGAATATCGAATAACGAACCGGCTGCTAACTTCACACACATAGTTTAAATGTGGTTCTATAGATATAGTTTCAAGATTCAATATTTTTAAGATTTTATTCATAACCTCAGACACATACAGGTGTACAAGAGGGCAATATATACAAATATGAGAAATAACATAGCGAGACAGGACAGACGAAACATAGATACATAGTATATTATAAATAGGTGTAATACCACCATTAATTTTCTCCTATTAGTCTTTGTTAAATTTGCACTTTTCAAAAAATTGTGCAGAATTTATCTATGTTTCAAATAAAGAAATACATTGTACTTGGCATGAGTAAAGTTTTATCCTGTCCAGTTCTATAGAAAAAATTTCACATAACATTTCTTTGCATATAAGAAAATAACCATCATTGAAAGTTAACCAATCAAATTTCTCCCTTTATTCTATCTGTGTACAAGGTTTAGTCACCATGTTACCTCAAGATTACAAAATTTTCTATAGAAATCACAAATAAAAAATAATGGTGTTTTGAAAAACCCAAGACATATGTTTATGACACAGAAATAGTTTTACACCAATAAAATGTAGGATTAATTACCTACAACGGTCAAATTCAAGGGAATATTTTTTTAGACCTACTTTCGTATACAACCGGATGTGACATACCATGATTTGGCGGTATTACACCTAAAGAAGACCTTTTTGTTCAGTAAACTGAATGAGACTTTTTTTCCTTTGTTATACTGGTTATTTCAATCAAGTTTTGTCATAATCAGTTCAATAGTTTGAGAAAAATCTAGTCTAATTAATGAAAGACGACATCTACAGCGATTCGAGCAAAATTTCTCCGACAAATCCAAACCAAGCTGCATCAAGATAGAATGGTATGTGGACCAATAAATGATCAAATATCTATCTTATCTGCCTACAAACAGTTGCATATGATACACAAGATGATTTTAGGAAGATAAATACCACTAATGAACCTCTTTTTCTTCTTTATAAGGTCTCTTTGGGTCAATTTATACCTCTTATTTCCTCAAAATTTCAACTTTTCAGGCCAATAAATAAAAACAATGGGGTAACTTTCACTCATTTATGGTATAAATGTTATAAGAAATGAGTAATTGAAGCATTTTAGCAGAATGAACAACCCATATAAAAGTTTACTGTCTCCAAGGAGGTTTCAATAAATCCTTACGTAAAAATTAATTTTAATACGCCGCGTTCCAAAGAGGGACACAAAAGGCTTCTCTTTTAAAGCATAACTTTTCATAACAACATTAGAAATAATTTCATTTACTTATAACTATATATTTATTTAAGTATATTATCAAGGAAAATGTTATATCATAGCAAAATATAAAAAATAACCATCCCCTCCAAAAAAAATAATATATGCACTTAGTATGGCTTGTTCTGCCAACTGAGTATTCATGGTGCAGGCCTATTTCAAGACAATTTTCTCATAAACTGTGTTTTGGAGACTCAATCCACTCAGAATATATCAATTTTTTGTATTATTTTACTTAAATAACAAGAAATTTTTACACTTGAGAATACTCACAAGGCCATCGGTACATGTACAGCTTCCCATAAAGAAGACATTTTTGTTCAATAAACTGAATGAGACTTTTTTCCTTTGTTATACTGGTTATTTCAAGCATTTCTGTCAAGTTTTGTCATAATCAGTTCAATAGTTTGAGAAAAATCTAGTATAATGACAGACGACATCTACAGCGATTCGAGCAAAATTTCTCCGACAAATCCAAACTAAGCCGCATCAAGATAGAATGGAGAGTGGACCAATAAATGATCAAATATTTATCTTATCTGCCTACAAACAGTTGAATATGATACACAAGATAATTTTAGGAAGATAAATACTACTAATGAACCTCTTTTTCTTCTTTATAAGGTCTCTTTGGGTCAATTTATACCTCTTATTTCCTTAAAATTTCAACTTTTCAGGCCAATAAATAAAAACAAGGGGGTAACTTTCACTCATTTATGGTAGAAATGTTATAAGAAATGAGTTATTGAAGCATTTTAGCAGAATGAACAATCCATATAAAAGTTTACTGTCTCCAAGGAGGTTTCAATAAGTCCTTACGTAAAAATTAAATTTACGCCGCGTTCCAAAGAGGGACATACAAGGCTTCTCTTTTAAAGCATAACTTGTTGTTACAACATTAGAAACAATTTCATCTACTTATAACTATATATTTATTTAAGTATATTACCAAGGAAAATGTTATATCATAGCAAAATATAAGAAATAACCATCCCCTCCAAATAAATAAATATATTCATTTAGTATGGCTTGTTCTGCCAACTGAATATTCATGGTACAGGCCTAATTCAAGACAATTTTCTCATAAACTGTGTTTTGGAGACTCAATCCACTCAGACTATTTCATTTTTTGTATTATTTCACTTAAATAGCAAGAAACTTTTACACATGAGAATACTCACAACGACATCGGTGCATGTACAGCTTCCCATAAAGAATTAAGACCTTTTTGTTCAATAAACTGAATGAGACTTTTTTCCTTTGTTATACTGGTTATTTCAAGCATTTCTGTCAAGTTTTGTCATAATCAGTTCAATAGTTTGAGAAAAATCTAGTATAATGAAAGACGACATCTACAGCGATTCGAGCAAAATTTCTCCAACAAATCCAAACCAAGCCGCATCAAGATAGAATGGAGTGTGGACCAATAAATGATCAAATATCTATCTTATCTGCCTACAAACAGTTGAGTATGATACACAAGATGAATTTAGGAAGATAAATACCACTACTGAACCTATTTTTCTTCTTTATAAGGTCTCCTTGGGTCATTTATACCTCTTATTTCCTCAAAATTTCAACTTTTCAGGCCAATAAATAAAAACAATAGGGTAACTTTCACTCATTTATGGTAGAAATGTTATAAGAAATGAGTAATTGAAGCATTTTAGCAGAATGAACAATCCATATAAAAGTTTACTGTCTCCAAGGAGGTTTAATAAGTCCTTACGTAAAATTAAATTTACGCCGCGTTCCAAAGAGGGACATAAAAGGCTTCTCTTTTAAAGCATAACTTTTCATAACAACATTAGAAATAATTTCATCTACTTATAACTATATATTTATTTAAGTATATTATCAAGGAAAATGTTATATCATAGCAAAATATAAGAAATAACCATCCCCTCCAAAAAAATAAATATATGCACTTAGTATGGCTTGTTCTGCCAACTGAATATTCATGGTACAGGCCTATTTCAAGACAATTTTTCTCATAAACTGTGTTTTGGAGATTAATCCACTCAGAATATTTCATTTTTTGTATTATTTCACTTAAATAGCAAGAAATTTTTACACATGAGAATACTCACAAGGCCATCGGTGCATGTCCAGCTTCCCATAAAGAAGACCTTTTTGTTCAATAAACTGAATGAGACTTTTTTTCTTTATTATACTGGCTATTTCAGGCATTTCTGTCATTTTTTTTCATAATCAGTTCAATAGTTTGAGAAAAATCCAGTATAATGAAAGACGACATCTACAGCGATTCGAGCAAAATTTGTCCGACAAATCCAAACCAAGCCGCATCAAGATAGAATGGAGTGTGGACCAATAAATGATCAAATATCTATCTTATCTGCCTACAAACAGTTGAATATGATACACAAGATGATTTTAGGAAGATAAATACCACTAATGCACCTCTTTTTCTTCTTTATAAGGTCTCTTTGGGTCAATTTATACCTCTTATTTCCTCAACATTTCAACTTTTCAGGCCAATAAATAAAAACAATGGGTTAACTTTCACTCATATATGGTAGAAATGTTATAAGAAATGAGTAATTGAAGCATTTTAGCAGAATGAACAATCCATATAAAAGTTTACTGTCTCCAATGAGGTTTCAATAAGTCCTTACGTAAAAATTAAATTGACGCCGCGTTCCAAAGAGGGACATAAAAGGCTTCTCTTTTAAAGCATAACTTGTCGTTACAACATTAGAAATAATTTCATCTACTTATAACTATATATTTATTTAAGTATATTACATAGGAAAATGTTATATCATTGCAAAATATAAGAAATAACCATCCCCTCAAAAAAAAAAAATATATGCACTTAGTATGGCTTGTTCTGCCAACTGAATATTCATGGTACAGGCCTATTTCAAGACAATTTTCTCATAAACTGTGTTTTGGTGACTCAATCCACTCAGAATATATCATTTTTTTGTATTATTTCACTTAAATCATGTAAATAGCAAGAAATTTTTACACATGAGAATACTCACAAGGCCATCGGTGCATGTACAGCTTCCCATAAAGAAGACCTTTTTGTTCAATAAACTGAATGAGACTTTTTTCCTTTTTTATACTGGTTATTTCAATCATTTCTGTCAAGTTTTGTCATATAAATCAGTTCAATAGTTAGAGAAAAATCTAGTATAATGAAAGACGACATCTACAGCGATTCGAGCAAAATTTCTCCGACAAATCCAAACAAAGCCGCATCAAGATAGAATGGAGTGTGGACCAATAAATGATCAAATATCTATCTTATCTGCCTACAAACAGTTGAATATGATACACAAGATGATTTTAGGAAGATACATACCATTATATACAGATATGGAGTTATTTTCTTTCAGAACGTCAGGTCATTCTTTTTCAGAATCAACCCGGACGATACCATGTGTCAATGTTATATGCTGTAAGGCATAAAATAATGACCTGTGTAAGGTCATTATTTTCCTTGATACATGTAAACATGCAATCTATGGTTTACTTCAAAACTTTAGAACATACTCACCCCTTCTCGTCCAATGAAAAGTCAGTTTTTTGCCCTCTAATTTTCATAGTACACAAGTTTTGTCATAATTAGTTCAATAGTTTGAGAAAAATCTAGTATAATGAAAGACGACATCTACAGCGATTCGAGCAAAATTTCTCCGACGAATCCAAACCAAGCTGCATCAAGATAGAATGGAGTGTGGACCAATAAATGATCAAATATCTATCTTATCTGCCTACAAACAGTTGAATATGATACACAAGATGATTTTAGGAAGATAAATACCACTAATGAACCTCTTTTTCTTCTGTATAAGGTCTCTTTTGGTCAATTTATACCTCTTATTTCCTCAAAATTTCAACTTTTCAGGCCAATAAATAAAAACAATGGGGTAACTTTCACTCATTTATGGTAGAAATGTTATAAGAAATGAGTAATTGAAGCATTTTAGCAGAATGAACAATCCATATAAAAGTTTACTGTCTCCAAGGAGGTTTCAATAAGTCCTTACGTAAACATTAAATTTACGCCCGTTCCAAAGAGGGACATAAAAGGCTTCTCTTTTGAAAGCATAACTTGTCGTTACAACATTAGAAATAATTTCATCTACTTATAACTATATCTTTATTTAAGTATATTACCAAGGAAAATGTTATATCATAGAAAAATATAAGAAATAACCATCCCCTCCAAAAAAAAAAATATATGCACTTAGTATGACTTGTTTTGCCAACTGAATATTCATGCTACAGGCCTATTTCAAGACAATCTTCTCTTAAACTGTGTTTTGGAGACTCAATCCACTCAGAATATTTCATTTTTGTATTATTTCACTTAAATAGCAAGCAATTTTTACACATGAAAATACTCACAAGGCCATCGGTGCATGTACAGCTTCCCATAAAGAAGACCTTTTTGTTCAATAAACTGAATGAGACTTTTTGCCTTTGTTATACTGGTTATTTCAAGCATTTCTATCAGGTTTTGTCATTATCAGTTCAATAGTTTGAGAAAAATCTAGTATAATGAAAGACGACATCTACAGCGATTCGAGCAAAATTTCTCCGACGAATCCAAACCAAGCCGCATCAAGATAGAATGGAGTGTGGACCAATAAATGATCAAATATCTATCTTATCTGCCTACAAGCAGTTGAATATGATACACAAGATGATTTTAGGAAGATAAATACCAGTAATGAACCTCTTTTTCTTCTTTATACGGTCTCTTTTGTTCAATTTATACCTCTTATTTCCTCAAAATTTCAGTAAAACTATTTCTGTGTCATAAACATATGTCTTGGGTATTTCAAAACACCATTATTTTTTTATTTGTGATTTCTATAGAAAATTTTGTAATCTTGAGGATACCTAGGAAAATGTTATATCATAGCAAAATATAAGAAATAACCATCCCCTCCAAAAAAAATAAATATATGGCTTGTTCTGCCAACTGAATATTCATGGTACAGGCCTATTTCAAGACAATTTTCTCCTAAACTGTATTTTGGAGACTCAATCCACTCAGAATATTTCATTAGTTTTATCCTGTCCAGTTCTATAGAAAAAAATTCACATAACATTTCATTGCATATAGGAAAATAACCATCATTGGAAGTTAACCAATCAAATTTCTCCCCTTAATCTATCTGTGTACAAGTTTTAGTCACCATGTAACCTCAAGATTACAAAATTTTCTATAGAAATCACAAATAAAAAATAATGGTGTTTTGAAATACCCAAGACATATGTTTATGACACAGAAACAGTTTTACTGCAATAAAATGTAGGATTAATTACCTACAACGGTCAAATTCAAAGGGAATATTTTTTTAGACCTACTTTCGTATACAACCGGTTGTGACATATCATGATTTGGTGGTATCACACCTAAAGGACAATTGGTATAATTAGTTAAAGTATTTCATAATTTTTTCATGAAAATTGATAATTTTTTTAACTTGTACGTTACATATAGACAGCAAGCCAGTTGTTCTTGCTGGATTCATAACATAATAATTTGGTGTAAAAGTTGGTTTGCAACAGCATTTTTCCAGATGAACAATACATGAAATTCATTCCTATTATAGTCAACATTGTGTTATAATCTCTATAACAACAAATATGTAACAAGGAAACACAACTAGAGGCTCCAAGGAGCATGTGTCACTTTCCTGATATTTTTATTTATAATTGGTGCATGAAATAATGCAACCGTTATTCTTTTGCTTTAGTTTCAGAAATAAAAGTCAAAAACTGCATTTCCCCCCTTTGTTATGTTTTTAGCCATGTCTGCCATGTTGTTTGGATGGCATGGTCACCAAACACGTTTCCAAAACTAGATATCATAATGCTGATTTGTGGCCAAGTTTGGTTAAAGTTTCCTCTGTAGTTTTAGAGGAGAAGAAAAATCAAGGGGTCAGTTGACCATTTTGGTCATGTTTGATTTCGTAGATCGTACAGTTAAGCTCTATCTATCTTAGTATTAAAGAATATAACCTTAAACTGCAAAATTTCCTTTAAATTTCCAAATTTCTGTTGCAATTTGTACGATTTGTCTGAAAATTTCAAGGCAGATAGATCTTAATCTAGTAAACAATTTAAACACAATTCAGATTTGCTCTAAATGCTTTGCCAAATTGGATTTAGAGATATATTCCAAAATCTACATTTTACCCCTATGTTCTATTTTCAACCATGCCAGCCACCAGCTTGGTTGATTGGCCGGTTCATCGAACACATGTTTTAAACTAGCTGATACCTAAATGATTATTGTGGCCAAATTTGGTTGAATTTGAAATTTGGCCCAGTAGATTCAGAGGAGAAGGTTTTTGTAAACATTAACGGACCTAACGGTCGACGGACGCCAAGTGATGGGCCAAAATGAGCTGAAAAGGCATACAATAGACAAAGCACTTTAGAAAAATGAACGAAGAAATACATTATCTTCATTTCAAGAGAATAATATCATTACTTAAAACTTATCCTCCTGAGAGTCCTCGCAATTATTATAACATTATTCATGAAGAACTGATAATATTATAATTTTGCTTAATGTCCAGTGACAAATATTACATGCGAAAACAATTTAACAATAAATACAATAGACAGGTACTGTAAAAGATACCATCCGGGGTAAAAAAAAAAAAAGGTAAATGAAACTTGGAGTGCTGCTGGATGATAAACGTATATTGAATAGGGACAAACATTTGCCTTGCAACAGGTTCAGAAAAAAGACCGACAACCTCTCATAGATTTGTTGCAATGTTTCTTAACATGCAGAGAGCGTGGTACTATCTCTACACGAGGCATCGGATAAAACGTCAACACTCTGACATTTGTGGAAAATTATATACCTTGACCAATCAAACGAACGTCTCATGCACACAGGGTTTACTGCTAGTTGGAAAAAGGGAAAAGTGACCATAATTCTATTCCCACTTTAATGTTAAATAGATATCAAAACTCATTGGCCTTGTCCATTGAAATAATAAGAACAGCTAGGTAATGCAACTTAGGAATATCAAGGTTGGTTGGTATTAGTGAAAATAATGGCATATATTTACTCAAACCAAATACAGAAAATCTGACTGAGGTGCCGAATAGCGAACATTTTGTAAAATGTAGTTTCTGAAGTTTTGTAAAATAACTAACATGGCGATACGCTACTTTGTGTTTCTCCCAAAGGAGAGAAATAAGAAAGTTAAGGCTCCAATTGGGCTTTACTGAATATAAGTTTAGTTGTAAGATGTGAAGTTGATTCGGTGTGGTGTTCAGAATTTGTTTGAGAAGAACATTTAAGTTTAGTTTGTCTTTATGCAACAATGTTTGTACTTATTAAAGAGTGAATGTTTTAAAGCAAATACATTAAACACTTGAAATAGGGGTGAACCAAACAGAACTTTGTAAATTTTGGTGCGTTAACCTTGGTCTATGTGAATATTAAACAAAGGACGCAGATTGATTCATGACAAAATTGTGTTTGGTAATTAATGGTGATGTGTTTGTACATCTTACTTTACTGAACATTCTTGCTGCTCACAATTATTTCTATCTATAATGATCTTGGCCCAGTAGTTTCAGTGGAAAATGTTAGTAAAAATTTACTAATTTTATGAAAATTGTTATAAATTGACTATAAAGGACAATAACTCCTTAGGGGGTCCTGCAAATAACCAATTCAGGGGCAGCAACCTAACAAGAGGTTGTCCGATCCATCTGAAAATTTCAGGGCAAATAGATCTTCACCTGATAAACAATTCAAAAGGCGGTCAGATTTGCTCTAAATGCACTGTTTTTTTAGTTATAAGCCAAAAACTACATTTTACCCCTATGTTTTATTTTTAGCCACCGCAGTCATCTTGCTTGGTTGGCCAGGTCACGCCACACATTTTTAAAACTAGATACCCCAAAAATGATTGTGGCAAAGTTTAGATTAATTTAACCCACTGAGGTCAATGTACGGCCTCAGGTGCGGATCCCGTGGGGAGGTGAGTTCCGGGGGTTTGGACCACCCTTTTTTTTTGTCGCTCAAGGCATTTGAATGGGTACATGTAATTGGACCCCCCCCTTTGTACTGGGTTAGAAACATAACCTTTTTAATATGGCTGGATCCGCCCCTGGGCCTTCAACATGGAGCCTCGGCTCACACCGAACAAAACATTAAAAGGGACCCAAAATATTGTATATACATCAAGCAACATTGCTAGTTTTTTTTACTGATTGAATAATATGTCATTACATGTATTGCACCAGCATTTATAGGATTAAATAATTTGAATTTGAACAATTGAAATGGGAAAATATTTTGGATAAACGTTAGAACATCTGATCAACTGAAACCACATAAGAGAATCCGATGTCAGTCTTTAGAATTTAATAAGACCGGAGTCTAAAGAATACATCAAGTTCTAAACCGTGATGTGAATAAAATAAAAGAAGATTTGATTTCCCTGTCTAAAACAATGCGAGTTTTCTTGTTTTGAAAATTTGAACATTTGAACATTTGAACTTTCACTGGCGCTAGTCATTTTGTCGGGTCTTGTACAGTACGTTCATCTACTAGTATTTACATATGTATGGTAAATTGTTTGCGAAAAATCCGGTGAAAATATAAATTTTTCTCGCGAGTGATAATATTTTTTTACCTCATCATGAATGCTGACGTGCTATTTACATGTATCATGTGTATCAATTACAATTGGACTTCAAATAGACCGTTCCGTACAAAATACAATACAAAGTCGAGTTAATATTGAACTATTCAAAAATAAAATACGGTAAAATAAAATAAATTAAATTCAGATAGATTTAAGATTTGTTTTCCATAGCTGCAAAAGATGTGTTACAATGTTAATGTCTGTTTTTTTAGTTTTTTTTTACCCCTATGTTTTATTTTTAGCCACCGCAGTCATCTTGCTTGGTTGGCCAGGTCACGCCACACATTTTTAAAACTAGATACCCCAAAAATGATTGTGGCAAAGTTTAGATTAATTTAACCCACTGAGGTCAATGTACGGCCTCAGGTGCGGATCCCGTGGGGAGGTGAGTTCCGGGGGTTTGGACCACCCTTTTTTTTTTGTCGCTCAAGGCATTTGAATGGGTACATGTAATTGGACCCCCCCCCCTTTGTACTGGGTTAGAAACATAACCTTTTTAATATGGCTGGATCCGCCCCTGGACCTTCAACATGGAGCCTCGGCTCACACCGAACAAAACATTAAAAGGGACCCAAAATATTGTATATACATCAAGCAACATTGCTAGTTTTTTTTACTGATTGAATAATATGTCATTACATGTATTGTACCAGCATTTATAGGATTAAATAATTTGAATTTGAACAATTGAAATGGGAAAATATTTTGGATAAACGTTAGAACATCTGATCAACTGAAACCACATAAGAGAATCCGATGTCAGTCTTTAGAATTTAATAAAACCGGAGTCTAAAGAATACATCAAGTTCTAAACCGTGATGTGAATAAAATAAAAGAAGATTTGATTTCCCTGTCTAAAACAATGCGAGTTTTCTTGTTTTGAACATTTGAACATTTGAACATTTGAACTTTCACTGGCGCTAGTCATTTTGTCGGGTCTTGTACAGTACGTTCATCTACTAGTATTTACATATGTATGGTAAATTGTTTGCGAAAAATCCGGTGAAAATATAAATTTTTCTCGCGAGTGATAATATTTTTTTACCTCATCATGAATGCTGACGTGCTATTTACATGTATCATGTGTATCAATTACAATTGGACTTCAAATAGACCGTTCCGTACAAAATACAATACAAAGTCGAGTTAATATTGAACTATTCAAAAATAAAATACGGTAAAATAAAATAAATTAAATTCAGATAGATTTAAGATTTGTTTTCCATAGCTGCAAAAGATGTGTTACAATGTTAATGTCTGTTTTTTTTTTTTTTTTTTTTTTTTACATGTTTAGAAATCAAAATGGTTAATACGGCAATATTTATAATTTTACAAGAAAAAAATGTAGCCCCAAATGAAAGCTCAGAATAAGTGTGTGAAATAAGCCCCCAAGAAAATATAAAGCAGTTTTATATATGGATAAGTTGGACAAGTGAGTGTATTAGGAGTTCCCCGCTAGGTTTAGTGTATATCATGTATATTGAGCGCTATTATGAAGTAATGTGATTTGTAAAACTACGGGTATTGAAAACAACCGTGTATGCATGAATGATTTCACACCTAACTAATTTAATAAAAATAATTAAATTGTTATGTTGATAATATTTGATTCAGTTATAAAGATACATTTGGTTACAAATATATTGGGTAAAGTTTTTCGATTTTTCTGTTAGTAGTGTTCAACTAGTGAAATTGCAGGTATCTAGTGCTGGTTCCGATTTTATTTGTTCGAAGAGATAAGGGCGAGGAAGTGTTAAAAAATATAAAATTCAGCACATTCACGAAATAACCGAGGAATATAAAAATGTGTTCAGTGTTCAGCGGCAAATATTTCAAAATACTTTGTTTTAAAATCAATATCTATCTAAAATTAATGTATTGAATTGGAGTGATAGTTGTTTCTCTTTGTCACAACCTTATATTTCACACAGTAAAATTGTTTTACAAATAAATGAACCTATATCCCTGACTGTTAGACATTTTGTATCCGTGATTTTTAAGTGTACATGAAAATCAATGTTTGGGAGTTGCTACGCTTATAAATTAGCTATGACTACATAATGGTTGTAGCTATCATATTTTAACAACTTTTTCTGAGTTTAAACAGTTTATTTATGACTGTTTCAACGTTTTCCGTGTTGGGACAGTAATTAAATGACTGTTACAACTTTCAAATGGTTGCATCAGTTTTATTACGACTGTGACAACCCTTTAGGCGTTTAATCAGTTTATTTATGACTGTTGCAACGTTTTTCGAGTTGGGACAGTTGTAAATCAACTGTTACAACTTTGAATTAGTTGAATCAGTCCTTTAATGACTGTGACAGTTATTTCTTGCGTTGTTACAGTCGATTTATGTTGTAGACAAACACTTTTTAAGTTGGGAAAGTTACAAAAAAACTTCAGCAGTGAAATTTAACAACAAACATTATCAGTCTCAGAACGACTGATACTGATATGGACAGACGTTTTTTCGTCCAGTAGTGTCTAAATTAAGTACTAAGCATAGATCTAGAAAATGACAGATAACCATGACATTAAAAAAAAAATCTCTAGAGTTTTGAAAATTAGGTCTTCAATACTCTTAAACTTTGACTTGTTAGGCTTTATAACTAATTTGATATGAGGGTCAAGGATGAGTGTTATGTGGACGAAACGCGCGTATCGTATTAAAGTATAATCCTTGTAACTTTGATAACTATTTACATTGTCATTGAATGGCCTTTTATAGATATCCATGCGGTATGCGTTTATCTCATTGCTGAAGGCCGGACGGTGACCTATAGTTGTTAACCTCTGTGTGATTTGGTCTCTTGGGTAGAGTCGTTTCAATGACAATCATACCACATCTTCTTTTATATATTTATGCAAAAAGAAAAAAAACTAAACAACTCGACTTCCTTTAACTATGACAAGCATATCATATATATTAAAGGTTACTAGTGGTTCACTTCGAACTCCTTCATCTAATACAATCATATCATAAATCTATGATAAATTTTACCAAAGGATAACTAGATCATTCCACCTCTTTTACCTAATACAATCATAACAAAGAACAATGCTATACTATACCAATGAATAATACTAGATCACCCTCACCCCTTTTACATAATACAAGCATATCATAGATTAGTGCTATACTATAACAAAGCATCAAACGAGATCATGTAAACCTCCTTTATCCATACAAACATATTATAGATCAAAGCTATACTATACCCAATGATAAAACTAGACCATTCGATCTTCTTAAGACCTAAGACAAGCATGAATTTTGGATCCTTAATGCCCTTCAACTTTGTATTTGTTTGGTTTATAACTATTTCGATATGAGCGTCACTGATGAGTCTTATGTAGACGAAACGCGCGTCTGACGTACTAAATTATAATCCTGGTACCTTTGATAACGATTAACACCACTGGGTCGATGCCTCTGCTGGTGGACGTTTCGTCCCCGAGGGTATCACCAGCCCAGTAGTCAGCACTTCGGTGTTGACATGAATATCAATTATGTGGTCATTTTTATAAATTTCCTGTTTACAAAACTTTGAATTTTTCGAAAAACTAACGATTTCTTATCCCAGGCATAGATTACCTTAGCCGTATTTGGCACAACTTTTTGGAATTTTGGATCCTCAATGCTCTTCAACTTTGTATTTGTTTGGTTTATAACTATTTCGATATGAGCGTCACTGATGAGTCTTATGTAGACGAAACGCGCGTCTGGCGTACTAAATTATAATCCTGGTACCTTTGATAACGAATACCACAGAGCAGTGCTATATAGAAGCGTATTTACCTGACGATATCAGTATAAAGATTCTAAGTCTTATCTTAACATGTTATTCTAATTTGTTTGCAAACCGGTATTGATAAAAGAGATAACACTTATAATTCCTATTTTCTTTACCTAAAACAATCATACCATAGAGCAATACCACACGATACCAAAGGATAGCACTAGACAAATCAGACATCTTTCACTTAAAACAATCACATCATCAAACATTGCTGAAATACTTTGCCTAATACAAGCAAATCATAGATCAATGGTGTTCTTTCCCTCCAGAATATGCCCACAATAAGATTAATCGATTTGAGATGTTATATTGAGATTTAAATTGTAAAGTAAACAAAACAAGGAATGTTTCATCTTTCAATCTTTAACTTCCCCCTTCGACCATATTTTTATAGTAAATCCAATGAAACAATTCCATCTATGCAATTCTGCCAATCACATTTTTCTTAGAACAACACCGCGTCGTTGATATTGGTCTTATTTAATAATTTGTATATTGTTAAGGGATGCCGATTGATCTGTATATATTAGACATAGTCATGGATTGCTTTTTAAAACACATATAGTATAATAGGGCATATTTGTAAAAATATACATAACCAAGTGATATTTCTCAAATATTTTAGAAGACTGAACGTACGGGAACAAAATCTTCTAATTTTGTTGATTGACGGTTTTGTTACAACAGTAATCGACATTCACAGTGGTCCTCTTCTCACTTGTGAAATGGGGTCACCTACAATTATTTCGTGTGGTATGAAATTCCATGCTGAGAGGGAAAGGAACAATTTCTACACGACAAAGAACCAGTTCATCAATATGGGTTCATATTTCTGAACAAGTCGGAATGGGGACACCAATAATGCCTAGCGAGAAAGAGAGCTCAGAACATTTTACGAAGTGGCAATCCTAAAGATTGCTTGTGAATAAAATATAAAAGTTCATGGAACAATCACGACCCACCTTCATCAACCCATTTATTCTTAGTATGATAATGTGGGATGTTTAAATACGTAGCCACGTGCAGTAGAAAAAGAACGCACAATCGTATGCCTAGTGAAAGAGACAACTAAGAAACTTTTGTTCATGGCTAACATGTCCTCATGCAGTCGGAATGGGGCAATCATCTGATTCCTCATATAGGAAGAAAAAGTACAAAGTTTGTGTGAGGCTAACATATCTTGGTCCGCGTACAGTTATTTAGTAGTGTATTTCTTTTAGACAATACATGAAAATTCAAAAAATCCCACCTTCGCTTTCTCAATAATATTTTCATAGTGTGTTGTACAAGTTTAAGGACAAATTATATTAAAATTATAGAAAACTTCATCGGCTCTAACTTAAAATATAGACAATTTTTAAGGTGTCTTGAAATCTTTAGACAGCGTCTGAAGTGCTAGTTTTTAACCTTTTCAGCTGGACCAAATCACTACACTGTACTTTGAATTCATGACCCAAATAGTTTGAGTGCTTGCTACTTGAGGCATAAAACATGGAGAAATAATTTTGGTAGGGGTTTTAAAAAATTACTATATTCGTGGACAACGATAATCAAACGACGATAACTGTGTACTCGGACCTCCTCGTGCAGTCGAAATGGGGACACCAAACTGAGTCCTCATGAGGGAAGACAAGTACAACGTTTTTGTGCATGGCTTACATGTCGTCATGCTATTGGAATGCGGACAGAATTTAAATTTGTTTTTGTTCTCAATGCTCTTCAACATCGTACCTTATTTGGCATTTTAAACTTTTTTGGATTCGAGCGTCACTGATAAGTCTTTTGTAGAAATACTAAATTTAGTTCTGGTATCTATGATAAGTTTATTTACAACCACTGGGTCGATGCCACTGCTGGTGGAGATTTATTTTTTTACTTTTTGTGCTGACATGAATTGTCATGAATATGGTTATATTTAGAAATTCACTGTTTACAATTTTTTTTGAAATTTTTGAAATTCTAAGGTTTTTCTTTCTCAGACATATATTACCTTAGCTGTATTTGGTAAAAATTTTAGGAATTTTTGTTCTCAATGCTCTTCAACTTCGTACCTTATTTAGCATTTTAAACTTTTTTGGATTCGAGCGCCACTGGTGAGTTTTGTGTAGACGAAACGCGCGTCTGGCGTATATACAAAATTCAGTCCTGGTATCGACTGCTAGACATTTTGTATCCGTGATTTTTAAGTGTACATGAAAATCAATGTTTGGGAGTTGCTACGCTTATAAATTAGCTATGACTACATAATGGTTGTAGCTATCATATTTTAACAACTTTTTCTGAGTTGAAACAGTTTATTTATGACTGTTTCAACGTTTTCCGTGTTGGGACAGTAATCAAATGACTGTTACAACTTTCAAATGGTTGCATCAGTTTTATTACGACTGTGACAACCCTTTAGGCGTTTAATCAGTTTATTTATGACTGTTGCAACGTTTTTCGAGTTGGGACAGTTGTAAATCAACTGTTACAACTTTGAATTAGTTGAATCAGTCCTTTAATGACTGTGACAGTTATTTCTTGCGTTGTTACAGTCGATTTATGTTGTAGACAAACACTTTTTAAGTTGGAAAAGTTACAAAAAAACTTCAGCAGTGAAATTTAACAACAAACATTATCAGTCTCAGAACGACTGATACTGGTATGGACAGACGTTTTTTCGTCCAGTAGTGTCTAAATTAAGTACTAAGCATAGATCTAGAAAATGACAGATAACCATGACATTAAAAAAAAAATCTCTAGAGTTTTGAAAATTAGGTCTTCAATACTCTTAAACTTTGACTTGTTAGGCTTTATAACTAATTTGATATGAGGGTCAAGGATGAGTGTTATGTGGACGAAACGCGCGTATCGTATTAAAGTATAATCCTTGTAACTTTGATAACTATTTACATTGTCATTGAATGGCCTTTTATAGATATCCATGCGGTATGCGTTTATCTCATTGCTGAAGGCCGGACGGTGACCTATAGTTGTTAACCTCTGTGTGATTTGGTCTCTTGGGTAGAGTCGTTTCAATGACAATCATACCACATCTTCTTTTATATATTTATGCAAAAAGAAAAAAAACTAAACAACTCGACTTCCTTTAACTATGAAAAGCATATCATATATATTAAAGGTTACTAGTGGTTCACTTCGAACTCCTTCATCTAATACAATCATATCATAAATCTATGATAAATTTTACCAAAGGATAACTAGATCATTCCACCTCTTTTACCTAATACAATCATAACAAAGAACAATGCTATACTATACCAATGAATAATACTAGATCACCCTCACCCCTTTTACATAATACAAGCATATCATAGATTAATGCTATACTATAACAAAGCATCAAACGAGATCATGTAAACCTCCTTTATCCATACAAACATATTATAGATCAAAGCTATACTATACCCAATGATAAAACTAGACCATTCGATCTTCTTAAGACCTAAGACAAGCATGAATTTTGGATCCTTAATGCCCTTCAACTTTGTATTTGTTTGGTTTATAACTATTTCGATATGAGCGTCACTGATGAGTCTTATGTAGACGAAACGCGCGTCTGACGTACTAAATTATAATCCTGGTACCTTTGATAACGATTAACACCACTGGGTCGATGCCTCTGCTGGTGGACGTTTCGTCCCCGAGGGTATCACCAGCCCAGTAGTCAGCACTTCGGTGTTGACATGAATATCAATTATGTGGTCATTTTTATAAATTTCCTGTTTACAAAACTTTGAATTTTTCGAAAAACTAACGATTTCTTATCCCAGGCATAGATTACCTTAGCCGTATTTGGCACAACTTTTTGGAATTTTGGATCCTCAATGCTCTTCAACTTTGTATTTGTTTGGTTTATAACTATTTCGATATGAGCGTCACTGATGAGTCTTATGTAGACGAAACGCGCGTCTGGCGTACTAAATTATAATCCTGGTACCTTTGATAACGAATACCACAGAGCAGTGCTATATAGAAGCGTATTTACCTGACGATATCAGTATAAAGATTCTAAGTCTTATCTTAACATGTTATTCTAATTTGTTTGCAAACCGGTATTGATAAAAGAGATAACACTTATAATTCCTATTTTCTTTACCTAAAACAATCATACCATAGAGCAATACCACACGATACCAAAGGATAGCACTAGACAAATCAGACATCTTTCACTTAAAACAATCACATCATCAAACATTGCTGAAATACTTTGCCTAATACAAGCAAATCATAGATCAATGGTGTTCTTTCCCTCCAGAATATGCCCACAATAAGATTAATCGATTTGAGATGTTATATTGAGATTTAAATTGTAAAGTAAACAAAACAAGGAATGTTTCATCTTTCAATCTTTAACTTCCCCCTTCGACCATATTTTTATAGTAAATCCAATGAAACAATTCCATCTATGCAATTCTGCCAATCACATTTTTCTTAGAACAACACCGCGTCGTTGATATTGGTCTTATTTAATAATTTGTATATTGTTAAGGGATGCCGATTGATCTGTATATATTAGACATAGTCATGGATTGCTTTTTAAAACACATATAGTATAATAGGGCATATTTATAAAAATATACATAACCAAGTGATATTTCTCAAATATTTTAGAAGACTGAACGTACGGGAACAAAATCTTCTAATTTTGTTGATTGACGGTTTTGTTACAACAGTAATCGACATTCACAGTGGTCCTCTTCTCACTTGTGAAATGGGGTCACCTACAATTATTTCGTGTGGTATGAAATTCCATGCTGAGAGGGAAAGGAACAATTTCTACACGACAAAGAACCAGTTCATCAATATGGGTTCATATTTCTGAACAAGTCGGAATGGGGACACCAATAATGCCTAGCGAGGAAGAGAGCTCAGAACATTTTACGAAGTGGCAATCCTAAAGATTGCTTGTGAATAAAATATAAAAGTTCATGGAACTATCACGACCCACCTTCATCAACCCATTTATTCTTAGTATGATAATGTGGGATGTTTAAATACGTAGCCACGTGCAGTAGAAAAAGAACGCACAATCGTATGCCTAGTGAAAGAGACAACTAAGAAACTTTTGTTCATGGCTAACATGTCCTCATGCAGTCGGAATGGGGCAATCATCTGATTCCTCATATAGGAAGAAAAAGTACAAAGTTTGTGTGAGGCTAACATATCTTGGTCCGCGTACAGTTATTTAGTAGTGTATTTCTTTTAGACAATACATGAAAATTCAAAAAATCCCACCTTCGCTTTCTCAATAATATTTTCATAGTGTGTTGTACAAGTTTAAGGACAAATTATATTAAAATTATAGAAAACTTCATCGGCTCTAACTTAAAATATAGACAATTTTTAAGGTGTCTTGAAATCTTTAGACAGCTTCTGAAGTGCTAGTTTTTAACCTTTTCAGCTGGACCAAATCACTACACTGTACTTTGAATTCATGACCCAAATAGTTTGAGTGCTTGCTACTTGAGGCATAAAACATGGAGAAATAATTTTGGTAGGGGTTTTAAAAAATTACTATATTCGTGGACAACGATAATCAAACGACGATAACTGTGTACTCGGACCTCCTCGTGCAGTCGAAATGGGGACACCAAACTGAGTCCTCATGAGGGAAGACAAGTACAACGTTTTTGTGCATGGCTTACATGTCGTCATGCTATTGGAATGCGGACAGAATTTAGATTTGTTTTTGTTCTCAATGCTCTTCAACATCGTACCTTATTTGGCATTTTAAACTTTTTTGGATTCGAGCGTCACTGATAAGTCTTTTGTAGAAATACTAAATTTAGTTCTGGTATCTATGATAAGTTTATTTACAACCACTGGGTCGATGCCACTGCTGGTGGAGATTTATTTTTTTACTTTTTGTGCTGACATGAATTGTCATGAATATGGTTATATTTAGAAATTCACTGTTTACAATTTTTTTTGAAATTTTTGAAATTCTAAGGTTTTTCTTTCTCAGACATATATTACCTTAGCTGTATTTGGTAAAAATTTTAGGAATTTTTGTTCTCAATGCTCTTCAACTTCGTACCTTATTTAGCATTTTAAACTTTTTTGGATTCGAGCGCCACTGGTGAGTTTTGTGTAGACGAAACGCGCGTCTGGCGTATATACAAAATTCAGTCCTGGTATCGATGATGAGTTTATCATGAAGGGAGACAAATTAAAAGTTTCTGTTCACGGTCAACCTGTCCTCATGCAGTCGGAATGGTGACAAACATTTGAGTCCTTGTGAAGGGAGACAAGTAATTCTTTTCTGTTGATTGTTAACATGTCCTAAGGAGTCAGTTTCTGTTTATGGGTAACATGTTCTCAGGCTGTCGGAATGAAGACAAACATATGATTGCTAACGAAGGGAAACAACTAAGAATTTTCTGTAATTTGTTCAAACTTGGAGTCAATTACATTGAAATGTAATTAATTAAATTACACATTCCATTGCAAAAAAGATCAATTACACTAATTACACATTACACAGTTTTTGAAATGTAGTTAATTAAATTTTAATTACTTTACTTAAGTGATTAATTAAATTACACATTACATTTTACATTTGATCATATTTTTTAAACAATATATAGCATGTGTAAAGTATTCATGTAAGCTTACAACATAGTTTGAACATTGCATTTGATCATCCTTAGTATTTTTAATGTTTTTTCATTGAGTCTGCATTCCTCTGGTCTGAACACTTTGTTTCGATAGAAGGTGATGATACAGGTATTGCTTGCATTGGTCATAAGATATGTTGATAGAAGAGGGAATGTGTACCTATTAACTTACAATACAATAACGGATATTTTGACAACTCAGACATGAAGCCATTTAAGTTAACATGATATAAATAGATACATTTTAAATAAATCAAAAATGTGTTCATGTTTTTTTACTTAACAATTATCATGATTATTCAAAAGTATCCTTGTCACTAATTTGAAATATTTTTTTTAGCACAAATCATGTAGTATGTCTAAAGATAAAATACATGTAATAGTGGCATTGTCCCTTGGCTGTTTTATTACACATTTAGTCTGATAAATTGCAGTTTATTTTTACATCTGATAATTTTTATTTTTATAATCCTTTTGTGTATACTTATTTGACAAAATGATTTTGTGCGGTGATTTAAAATTCTAAATGAGCTGTCTTAAAAAAAATTGCACATTTGTTTAACAAAACATAGAGGAACTGATTGTACAGTATGAATATATACATGTTATCAATTTATTTAGATAAAGATCTTTCTTAAAAACTGAATAACACCAATATATGATTCTCACATTTTTTTTCTTCTAGAGTTTTAGAATATTTAGCAAACATGTCTGTATGTCAAATAAATAATAATTATATTAACACAATTTCATACAATAAACATGATTGATACTATAACAGTGCATGTAATTAAAATGTAATTCACAAGTAATTTAGCATAAAGTGCTTTTTTCATTGTAATTAATTAAATTACCATTACATATAATTAAAAAATGCTGAATTACGCATTGCATTAAATTACATAGAAAATTGTAATGTATTACACTTAATTACCATTACATGTTTAATAAGCTCATCCCTAAAATTGTTATCATTTCCTCATACAAACGGAAAGGGAGACATTAAGGAGTGCCTGTTCTACAAAATGTATAATACCAAATGAGCTTTTATTAATTTTAACATATGTTTGTAATAAGCTTGGCCTATTTGTATATTCCTATTTTCTTTACAACTATTTCAAATACATCACAACACAAAGGTTGGGAAAAGTCCAATGAACCATATACGCATCACACGCGTTTCTTTAATGATCAATCAATGATTCCCTTGATTATTTTGGAACATTTATATTTGACTAAAACAGAGATACAAAGTCAGGACTGTCAAATGAAAGGACCATTTACAGTATACTACACTTCCAAACAATTTTTTACACTCCAGAAATAATTAATGGCATTCTTATTGTATGCTTTAAATGTATTTAGTATTTTTGAATACCGTTGTCAGAAAACTAGTCAACAGGACAGAAAGGTCAGATGTAGAGCACTAACTACGGGAAGCAAAGACCAAACTGCATGTGATAGAACTTTTGTAAAATACAGGTAGGTGATAGGTAGGGACGTTTAAATCTATTTTTGAATGCGTTATGAATCTGAGATGTGAAAATAATAATATTGTTTTCTACTGTACTGATTTTTTTTATTTTATGTTTTTTATAAAAGAATGTATAAAACAAAGTACTCAAAACAAGCATTGTTTACTTGTTAATGCAAGACGAGCATAGCGTTTGAAGATACTGAGCTGTGGCAATACTAATATTGTCTTTTACTTTATGTGCTAAGAAATACTTGAGAAGACATTTTTATGTTTGTGTTTAAAATGTCTCAAAAAAAGTACCCACAACAAACATTTTCAATTGTTTACACGGACATATTTTTTAAGATTGTTTTACATATTATTCTAAAGAAAATCTAAAGTGATTTTTCAAGGAGATGCATTACAATTACCGCGTGACAAATTGTATTTTTATGTCAAACAGTTTTTTCAACGCCTCACAAATTTTTGCTCATATGAAACCTACCAAAACAAAGAAAAAAAGATTTAAAGATTATATTGATGGACATACCATATTTTTCTCAATCGCAGAATATTTGTTTAGATTGAAGACAATGATAGTACAATATTATTGAGAGACAACGTGTAGAATTTCTAAGGTTTATTATTCAGAAAGCTATAACCAAGTAGTCCCCGTGACAAAAAAATATTTCAGAGCGAATATTAGATAATGATTGCAATAGTCTTTCAGTTCAACATGCCTCTCTGATGTCATTTGTGTACAATAAACATTTTATGTATTTGCATATGAAAGTATTAAAAATTGTCATCTTCGGATTAGGTTTTTGTATAAATGCAGTATATATTGTTTTTCATCAAATTCAAATGTTTTACTTTTTTTACAATTTTGATCTGAGCGACACTGGGGGGTCTTATACACACGAAATGCACATTTGGCTCATTATTTTATAATCCTGATTCCTTTGACACTTTTAACTATTTACATTACAAGGTCCCTTCCAATGACGATGGACGTGTCGTCCCCGAGTGTATCACAAGGCCAGAAGTCAGCACTTTGGTGTTGAGATGAATATTAAATAAACTGTCATTTAATAAATTAACTCTTTGCAAAAGTATGAATAATTCAAAATACTTAGTAATTCCTTATCCCAATCATGCCGTAGCTGATTTTAACACATCTTTTGGGGAATTTCAGTTTAATTCTTTTCAAATTTAACATATAAGTTTAGAAGTATACCACTAATGCATGGCCCGATTGCTTTCTATGTTAAGTTCCTCAATTTGAAGCAGACATAGCTTTTTTTGTTTTAATCTGGTACCTTACACTTTCACTAAAATCAATTTGGCACGTTTAATTTTCATAAAACTTTGAGTAAGTATTCACTTTGACCCTTTGACAAAAATATAAAAATTTCAAAAAATTTGAACCAACCATTTTATCAGTTATATAGCAGTTTGACAAACACTAATGTTGATCCTTGAGAAGCTTAATATGCGCTTAACAACGCAACATAATTAAAACGTTCTGCTGATTTTACAGAGTTATCTCTCTGTAGTGTTAGGTACCACCTTAAGATCAATTAAAGTGACAATCATTGCAAGTCAAAGCTACATGTTATGGTATCTTGAAATGACAAAATCAACATACCTTTAATGTTGTTTTAAAATTATAATTGTCTGTATTTGGATCACGCCTCTATTGTGCTCTTTCCAATAAAATATTGAATTGAATTGAATTAATGGCATATATGAAAGAACTGGATCTTAGAACATCGGATGTACAAAAACAGGTGCTTCATATCTGATTAAGAGGCAAAAGTTACCCTCTTTTTAGATTTGGTGCCGGTATTTTAAATATTTAAAATTATAAGCCATACAGTGTTCTACAATGATCACCAGTCATTTAGCTTTAATTTGATACAAACAAAATACATAAATAGTCTTGATATTTTGAAAGACACAACAAATGCGAAGGAACTATATTGTGATAAATATGTACTACTTTCTGGTATGTTCTTTATGGCCGGGCCTGAATTAGTTGTGTTACACCTTTCGCGCTTTAAAACCAGGTTCAATCCACCTTTGTATACATAAGAAAATGCCTGTACCAAGTCAGAGATATGACAGTTTCGAATTTTCGTCGGAGTTAAGTATTTTTTTACTTAAACTACTTACACTACGATAAAGTTTGGTGAAACTACTGTATTTGCCTCTGTGTAAATGCGCAATATACACTAAATGATATTTGCCGCTCTACACGAAAACTTGAAGCCCGTACGTATACTTTGACTATAATGGATTACTTTTACTAATTGAGTGTTGTCTTATGTGTATTCAAATGATTAAAAAGGTTTCATGGAAAAAGATTTGTGTAAAAGCAATAAACAGCTATGGGCGTAAAATGAGGGGAAACAACGCACTGTTTTGGCTTAATAATTATTTTGAACTCAGCGTTATTGATGAGTCTTGGAAAGATTAAACGCGCGTCTGGCGAATTCAATTATAACCTGGTACCTTCGATAACTATTAACACCACTGGGACGATGCCACTGCTGGAACGTTTCGTCCCCGAGGGTATCACCAGCCGAATAGTCAGCACTTCGGCGTTGACTTGAATATCAAGTGTATGGTAATTTTTTATAAATTTCCTGTTCACAAAAGTATGAAAATTTCTAAATACTCTTCTACTTTGTTCTCGTTTGTCCTACAAACTATTTTGATCTGAGCGTCACTGGTGAGTCTTATGTATTCGAAACGCGCGTCTGGCGTATTGAATTATAAGCCTGGTACCTTAGACAACGTTTCACCCTGTGGATCTGTTCAACCTTTAGGAAATTTGGTCCTCAATGCTCTTCAACTTCGTACTTTATTTGGCCTTTTTGACTTTTTTTGCTTCAAGCGTCACTGATGAGTCTTTTGTAGACGAAACGCGTGTCTGGCGTATATTCTAAATTTGGTCCTGGTATCTGTGATGAGTTTATTTTGAACTCAAAATATGTGATAGTGCATTTTAATCCGAAATCACAAATTAATACAATTACACAATTCGGTATGACAATCCTAATTTGTTATCACAAATTACAAGAAAAGTGTGTTAACGATTTAACTTCGAAATAAAAAGTTACAAAATCTGTTAAAAAAATTTTAAAATTCATGATAACGATTTAAATTCGTGATTTCGAAATCAAATTGTATTTTTGGCAGGTTGCATATTGGTTTTCGTATAAAGAAACAAAACGTTTGTAAGACTTCAGAAAAAAAAGATGTCATTATGTTCAATTGCTTTATTGCCAAACATATTCAATTTGTATAGAAGTCGTAGTCAAAGCTAGTTAATAGGACAGAATGGTCAATGATAGAATACGTATTACGGGAAGCCCAGAGGAAACGGCATTGTATAGAAGTTTTGTGAAATACAGGTGGGTAATGATATGTAGAGACTTTAAAAATAATATTCGAAGAAGTTATGCTTTGGAGAATTAGGAATACAAAAATTGTCTTCCACTTTATTAGCTAAGAAATACCTGAACAGATTTTTTTTTAATTTTATATTTTTGTTAAAAATGTGTAGAAAAGTATTCATAACAAGCATTTTGAATTGTGTAATGTTTCGCAGATATCGTGTTTTAAAGATTCTTTTACATTTTATTTTTATCTACAATTTTAAGTGATATTTCAGAACGATACATCACAATTACTGTATGACAAAGTTTAGTTAGATTTTTAATGTTTTTGTCAACTCCGCACTAATCTTTGTTTATCTGCAACCTACCGAAACAAAGAAAAATGAATTTAATGATTATATCTATAAACACAAAATATTTGACAAAACCGCAAAATAGCTGTTGTGATGATGGAAGACTATGATAGTACGTTGCTATTGAGAGACAACGGCTGGGAATTCTATAGTTTATTGTTCTATAAAATATTCAGATGTAAGAAGATGTGGCATGCGTGTCAATAGATAAATCTCCATCCATAACCCAGTAAGCCACGTTATTGTATAACAACAACCTGTTTCAAACAGAATGTAAAATAATTAATAAATTTGTCCTAAAGAACACAATGACTTTCTGGCGACAATCATTGTAACTACTAGTATATAAAAGTTGTCATTTACTGTATTTGCATGTAAGAAACAAGGGGTCACTTAATTTTCATCTTTCGATGAGGTTTTTGTACACATGCTGTGTAATTATTTAGCATTAAATTAAGTGTAAAAACAAAATGTATATACTATAACTAGAATGTTGTGCTTATTTCATAAAATATGTCTCTGACACTGAGTTTCAATAACACTCAAAGAAGATTGTTTTTTTTTGTAGAATATATTTGCATATCTCACAGGAAGATACTCCTCTTTTCACACGATATTTAATCTTATAAAGTACTAATCGTACTCAAAATATCCCCCTTTCGGGTCGACCTGCTGTGCAATGTTTAACGGACTTTTTAGTTTAAATATGGTGATTTCGGTAATGATGATACGTGTTATAGAACAATTATTACGGGAAGCAATGATCAAACTGCGTTTGATAGACCTTTTGTGAAATACAGTAAGGTAATAATAGGTAGGGACGTTTAGATTTTGAAGCAGTTTTGTCTCTGAGATATGGTAAAAATGATATTGTCTTTTACTAAACTCATCAAGAAATATCTGAGAAGAAAAAGTTCATTTTTTTTGTTTTTTGTTCAAAATGTATTACAAAAAAACACTCACAATAAGCATTATTCAATTGTTTAATGCTAGACGGGCATAATTTTTAAAGATATTGAGATGTGGAAATAATAATATTGTCTTCTACTATTTTTGTTAAGACATAATTGAGAAGACATTTTTTATGTTTGTGTATCTAAAAAAAGTACCTACAACAAATCCTTTCTAAATGCTGACACGGACATAATTGTAAAAGTTGGAATCTTGTTTAACATATTAAATCTAAAGTGATTTTTCAAAGAGATACTTTAGAAGTACTGTATGACAAATTGAATTTATGTTTTGAATAGTTCTTTCAATGCCATACAAGTTTTTGTTAATATGAAACCTACCAACAAACAGGGAAACAAGATTTAAAGATTATATTGATGAACACAGCATTTTTGTCTAAATCACAAAATGTTTGTTTTGGTCGACGACTATGATAGTACGATGTGATTGAGAGACAACGGTTGAATTTGTAAAGTTTATTATTCTGTAAGCTACATTGTACGTAACAACATCATGTTTCGGACGGAATATAAAATAAATGATGTAATAGTTTAAGTTCAAAATGCCTCTCTGGTGTCAATCATTTTGTATGAAAGTTGACATTTTATGTATTTGCATATGAGAGAACACTTATCATCTTTTATTTAAGTTTTTGTATAAATGCTGTGTATATTGTTTTCATCAATTCCAAATGTTTTGCTTTTTAAATATTTTCATTTGAGCGACACTTGGGAGTCTTATGAAGACTTATTATTTTATAAGCCTGGTTCCTTTGCTACATGTACCTATTTACATCTCTGGGTCGATTCAACTGCTGTTGAACGCTCCAGATGATATCACAAGGCAGTACTTTAGTTTTGAGATGAGTATTAAATAAACTATCATTTTATAAATTAACTGTTGGCAAAGGTATAGATTATTCGGAAAACTAAGGATTTTCTTATCCCAAACAAATATTACCTTAGCCGTTTTTGGTACATCTTTTGGAAATTTTAGTATAGTGCTTTTCAACTTTAACGTACACGTGAGAGGTTATGAAAGTAAACCACTAAGTCATGGCCCGATTACTTTCTAATTAATTAAATTATTAAATTATTAAATTCCTCAATTTCAAGCAGACGTTTTGTTTTAAATTCAAACAAAGGGATAATCATTGCATGTCAAAACTACACTTTACGGTGTCTTGCACAGACAAAACCATCATACCTTTAATGGCATTTAAGGAAGAACTGGTTCCCGGAACATAAAATGTACTAAAACAAGTGCTTCAGATATGACTAACTGGCAAAATGTATCCACGTTTTCAAATTTGGAGCAGGTTTTGTTTTAATATTCAAAATTAGAAGTTATAAGTATTCTACAATGATCACCAGTCAGTTTGCTTTCACTTGATACCAAAAATACATAAATATTCTACATACTTTAAAGTTACAACACATAAGTAGGAACTGTATTGTGATACAAATGTACTACTTTCTAGTATGCTCCTTCTTCCCGGGCCCGAGTTAGTGTTGTTACACCGTTTTAAAACCAGTTTCAATCAACCACGTTCTACATTTTTACCAAATCAGGAATATGACAGTTGTGAATGTTCCTCGGAGTTAGCTATTTTTGTAATTTTACTTTTTTATATATATCTATTTGGCTATTACTATTTTGTTCGTATCGTCACTTTCCTCAATTTTAGTTTTGTAACCCGGATTTAATTTTTCTGAATCAATTGATTACCTGTTAACAGCGGAATACCCCGCGGGTATCACCAGCCAAGTAGTCAGCACTTTGTGTGCCGACATGAATTGTCATTGATATGGTTATATTTATAAATTTACCGTTTACAAATATTTTGATTTTTTTTAAATACTAAGGATTTTCTACCTCAGGCATAGATAACCTTAGCTGTATTTTGCAAAACCTTAAGGAATTTTGGTCCTCAATGTTCTTCAATTCCGTACTTTATTTGGACTTTTTAACTTTTTTGGATTCGAGCGTCACTGATGAGTCTTTTGAAGACGAAACGCGCGTCTTGCGTATATACTAAATTTAGTCCTGGTATCTATGATAAGTTTATCTACTGTTGTTTTTTTAAGGATTGAAATGTAAAAACAAACATTTCATCTGTAAGACAAATTATACCATTCATGATATTGCTTTAAATTCAGGATTTCGATATCAAATTATGTTTTTGGCAGGTTTTAAATGGATTTTTATATAGAGAAACAAAGAGTTTGTTACACCTCAAACACAGTTCATGCTATTTTTTCAATACCCTTTTTTGCCAACAAATATTTAATGTTGATACATGTAGTAGTCGTCGTCAGAAAACTAGTCAAGAGGACCGAATGTCAGTTATATAGCCCTAATTACGGGAAGCCTAGACGAAACGGCATTTGATAGAAGTTTTGGAAATGCAGAGTTATGCTTCTGAGATGAAGAAATAAAAGTATGGTCTTGTACTATATTCGATAAGACTTGAGAAGAACATTTTATGTTTTGAAGTATTTTGAATTGTGTATTGTTTCGCGAATATTGGTTTTTTGAAGATTCTTTTACATTTTATTTTTATCTACAATCTGAAGTGATATTTCAAAAAGATACATCACAATTACTGCATGACAAGTTGTACTTACATTGTATATTCTTTATATTTTTGTCAACGCCTTACAAGTCTTTGTTTAAATGAAACCTACGTAGACAAAGAAACATAGCTTTAAAGATTATATTTATAAACACAACATATTTATTTAAACCGCAAAATAGTTGGATTGATGGAAGACTATGATGGTACGTTGCTATTGAGAGAAAACAGGTGGAATTTCTATAGTTTATTAATCAGTAAGTCACGTAACAAGAAAATATGGTATGAGTGTCAATGAGACAAATACCTATCCATAACCTAGTAAACCACGTTATTGTATAACCACAAGCTGTTTCAAACAATGTAAAATAATTAATGCAGTTGTTAAGAACAAAATGCCTTTCTACATGTTCAGAGGCCTATCATTGTTACTCCTAATATATTAAAATTATCATTTACTGTATTGGCATTTGAGAAAGATGGATCAATAATTTTCATCTGTTGATTAGTTTTTTTGTACAAATGCTGTGTAATTATTTAGCATTAAATTGAAGTGTAAAAACAAAATGTATTTACTATGTTATGTTATACTTTTTTCATAAAATATGTCTCGGACACTGAGTTTCAATAACACTCAGAGAATTTAGTTTTTTGTAGAGTATGTTTGCATATCTCGCAGAAAGATACTTCTCTTTTCACATGATATTTATTATTATAAAGTACTTATCGTACTCAAAATATCCTCCTTTCGGGTCGACCTGCAATGCAATGTTTAACGGACTTGTTTAGTTTTGATATGGTGATTACGGTTATGATACGTGATAAAAATAAAAAAAGAAATACTCACGTTTCACCTAAACATTCAGAAGTTTGGAAGCATATATATAAATAATATAATAACAATAGTTATCAAAGGTACCAGGGTTAAAATTTAGTACGCCAGACGCGCGTTTCGTCTCCATAAGACTTATAAGTGACGCTCATATCGAAATATTTATAAAGCCAAACAAGTACAAAGTTGAAGAGCATTTATGATCCAAAATTTAAAAAAGTTGTGCCAAATACGGCTAAGATAATCTATGCCTGGAATAAAAAAAATCCTTATTTTTCAAAAAATTCAAAGTTTCGTAAACAGGAAATTTATGAAAATGACCACATTATTAATATGCATGTCAACATCGATATGTTGACTACTGGGCTTGTGATACCGTCGGGGACGAAATGTCCACCAGCAGTGGCATCGACCCAGGATAACCAGGATTATAATTTAGTACGCCAGAAGGTACTAGGATTATGAATAAGTACGCCAGACGCGCGTTTTGTCCAAATAAGACTCATCAATAGTGCTTATATCGAAATATGTATAAAGCTAAACTTGTACAAAGTTTAAGAGCATTGCGGAAAAATATTTCTAAAAATTGTGCCAAATACGGCTTAGGTTATTTAATCATTGAAAACGAAAATCCTTAGTTTTTCGAATAAATCATAGTTTCGTAAACAGGAAATTTATAAAAATTACCACACTATTGATATTCATGTCAGCACCGAAATGTTGACTACTGGGCTTGTGATACCCATGGGGACGAAACGTTCACCAGCAATGGCATCGACCCAGTGGTTTAAATAGTTATCAAAGGTACCAAGATTATAATTTAGTACGACAGACAGATTTGCTACGTATCAGGTACGGTTGGTACGTAACACAGCCGTTGATGCTGTTCTAGAGATATCATTTAATGCATTATATTATTGTATTCATTATGACAAGAGAATAAATCCAACAGTCCTTACTGGAACTGAGTTGTCTCGTCCTTTAGATTTTACATATAATTGGCGTTTCTGTTTGTTTGGTTTTGATTTTGTTTTGTGTATATTGAGAAGAAGAAAAAAAATAGAATAATTAATGTTTTCTAATACTAAAATGAAAACGAAATACTTAGAAATTATTTATTTATAATATCTTACCGGTTTCGTTCTAACTAGTATGTGTTGACTTCTCATTAAAATCAATTGTTATTAATTAATTCATCTGTTCGGTCATTGCAGCATTTTTTTCTTAAACGCAACGCATATTAACAAAATGTCGCTCTATCTTTTTCCTTATGTTTTGTCAATGAACTTTTCGGGGTGGAAATAATCATTAGGAAATATTTGTATTATATTACTTAAAGATTTCAAAACTTTTATCGCGAGTAAGTTTGTGTACTGCACGAGCTTGCGAGTAGTACAGACAATCTACGAGGGATAATGTTAACCAATATCCATTCCTTAATCACTTTATCGTATAGCAAACATTATGCTAGAAATCACCTTACATCCCAGCGTATTTGTTCACTGATGATTACGACAATATTTTTACGCTATTTTTGCACTAATGCATTATGAATATGTCCTTTTAATTCTTGGTATTGTTAAACTGAAAATATTATGTTGCTATACAATGTCTTTTGCACAATTTACAACTGATTTCTGGATTCAAAATTAAGGATCATTTTAATTGGATTGTAAATGTTTCTATGTATTTGATTCAGGTTTATATGTTACATGAATACGAGTTTACTCTAGGGTTTCTTATTTTTCGCACTCAGGTTACTGCGAAAAAGATATATGAACTGTTGTGTTTTAAGAAAAAGTTTCTAAAATTTACATAGCATACTGATTTAAGAAGATTTTGTACCCTCGGACGAGAAGTTTTTCTTTTAAAAAAAAAAACTTCTAGTCTAGGAAATAACTCTTAACTATAAACCTTTTGTTACCAAGGGTTACTTGCAACAGTTACTCGAGAACATAATCGAGTGCACACACTATTGTTTACCATAAACACCAAAAAGTAACCACATGATATTAGTACCAAATAATAGCCTAAAAAATCTTAAATTAGTTCTGTATATGAATAAAACAAACGTTGATATTAGGTGTATACATTAAGTATTTCCAAAAATTAAATGACGGCTCACAGCTCGTACTACGGTTGGTACGGTAACAAATCGGGAAACCTATAATGCGCGTTTCGTCTACATAAGATTCACCAGTGACGCTCATATCGAAATATTTATCAATCTTAACAAGTACAAAGTTGCAATTGAAGAGCATTGCAGATCCAAAATTCCAAACGTTGTGCCGAATACAGCTAAGGTAATCTATGCCAGGAATACGGAAATTCTTATTTTCTTGAAAAATTCAAAGTTTCGTAAACATGAAATTTATAAAAGTGACCACATTATTGATATTCATGTCAATACCAGCAGTGGCATCGACCCAGTGGTTTAAATAGTTATCGAAGTTAACTGCGAAAGTGCTTATAATTTTTTTGTCGAAAATCAGTGTATATTTGTACTTCGGATGTTACCTTGTGGGGTCATACATGTGTTGTGTTGTCTTAGACAATTTTTTTGCGATTTTGACTGATAACCGAGTAAAAAAAAAATGTTATTTATTAATTTCTCCAATAAAAATTCATGAACATCTTTTTTAAGAACAAAGATAAATGATCTGAAACGTTTTATCGTTTAATAACATATTACCTGTAGATATGTGAAAGCAGTGAAAGTACTAGTAAATGTAATGGATTGAAAGCGTTATTATATTTTGATTTTTTTTATACATCTATTATAATTTTGCATTTATTATATCATACCCCATTTTAGTCCTCGGTCATGATATCAGCCCGAGAACCGACATGATAAAAATTGATCGTTCCACCTCCTTCACCTAAGACAAGCATATAATAGATTCATGCTATACTATACCAATGAGTTAAATTAAATCCTACCGACCTCCTTTACCGAATACAAACATATCATAATGCATATGCACTCCCTAGCCCTTAATATATTCGGTCGGATAAACGACAGAGAGTGAATTGAAAGCACTATAAAAACAAAAAAAGGATATGTATCATAATGTGTGTAGAATAAAGTTTAACAATACCAAATTGCAGAAAGTTAGGAAAGGCCATATATCACCAATGTCATCTAGGAGTTCAAGGAGTGAATGCCATTCTCCTAGGGTTTATAGAATTTCGTTTTTTAGACCAACAACCATATCCCGTTAAAAGTTTGTTTTAAAGAGGTGCCTTAATCCGCTTCAGAGAGGTTATGGCAATGAAACTAAACTTACGATAAGTTGATTGCGGAACACTTCTAGAGAAAGGATTAGCTGTTGACAAAACTAAGTATTGGTGATGTTATTAGCTCAAGAAACGAAAGTTCACCCGTCTTGTGTTTGTGTGTGTGTGTGTGAGAGAGAGAGAGAGAGAGAGAGAGAGAGAGAGAGAGAGAGAGAGAGAGAGAGAGAGAGAGAGAGAGAGAGAGAGAGAGAGAGAGAGAAAGAGAGAGAGAGAGAGAAACAATAGTGGTGTTTCGAATAGCAGACCTGGCAATCTGATACTTGAAAGATTAACATAACTTGGTTTTTGTTCTGCAAATTCATACTCTACGGCCTTCATATAAAAGATAAGTTTTTTTGCCAGTAATAATAATTACACAGTGCATACGGTAAAGACGGCCGAAACGATTCGTTGCCATTTAGCTACCAAGAAAACATCTTGTATGTATCCTTGGTCTCTGACTATACTCATGACATCATACCTTCTTTGTTACAGTTGACGAAAAGTCTAAATAAATGGATTGATAATGTATAGCATATAGTACGATTCTTTAATTTTCGACTTTAACTCTGGCTTAACTATTAATGAGTAATTGCCATGCAAACATACAGAGGCCACCAGAACTAGACAGATATTCAGCTTATCTCGTGGCACCATGTTGTGTGTATCTGAAACTATTATGCTTTGCAAAAACCAGCAAGGAACAGCTTTACGACACATTATTTTCACATTGGTTATGCATCTCTTATGATCAGGAAATATCGACTCACTGATTTTTTGATTTTTTTTAAACTACATAATAATTGTATTCATCAAATATTGCTTGTTACATAACAATATTCCAAGCTTCTTTTGACGTACCCTGTTACAATCCACTGACTATCCAGGGAATACTCAGCTGATTAAATTAATTGACATACATTTTGTTTACAAAACTCTATATTTACAATTTAAAAAAGTTATTCATTGATTATGTTTCTTTTAATTGAAAGTGACATTGGACTTATTGTCTTATGTCCATTGATATTGGTATCTACTATCTTGGTGTATTCAATAATAAAAATTCTGAATATGTCATGTTTTTTTGTTTTCTGCCCAGAAACAAAGTACAATTTCTATATTGAAAAAACTAATAATTGTAATAAAAAAATGTATTGGGCAATACTTGCTGTCTGTAATTTTGTATCCAAATATCATGTGTTGTAGATTTAATGAAAAATGCAAATTACTCTGTGTATTTGTTGCCAAAATCTTTTTAAATAAGAGCAATTGAAAAAATAAGGAGCATAGTCTTCTTCTATGTTACAAAAATTACACAGACTGATTATTTTTTTTCCATTGTAATACATGCTTTTTTGGTTGGTACAATACACTGTAGTAGTTTCCATCTGTATATTTTCAATTTGTTTTCAGTTAAATATTTGAAAATAAAGTGATATAATGAATTCATATTTGAAGCTTCTTGCAATGGTAAAATTTGGAGCCACCTGTGTATCCCAACTGACGTTTCATTTTTACTATTCACTAGAGAGTCATATAACATTTTATTTAAAAACAAATGTAGTCTCAAAATAACGATCTTTCCATGTGATTTTATTTCTCTGGATATTTACTTTACTTTGGACATAATTTTCTTGTTTAACTATGTCAATCCAATGTTGTAGAATGGATTGTTTCAATTTATGAAATTCAGCAAAATATAATTTTCTGATAGTGACATAGTGACATCTAGACTCGCTAAACTTGAATGGTATTTGGGTGTGTTGTTTCTGACTTTTTTAATTGCAAAGTGTTTACAAAGGCGACAATTCGACTTTAACAACATAACAATTGTATTTCAAGTGACCAGAATCTCTATTGTTCAACATCCGATGACAGAAAATGTTGACGTTATAAAGGATCAGATAATATTATCTACAAGTAAAACAAAAACTAAAATGGTATTTAAACTCCCTGATGCTTTCATGATATTAAACCTGCAAATCTTAAAACAAAACCACTCATTTTGCCCGAGAATGTTACTACCTTGTTTACTACAGTATTAATTCAAGACTTAACAGAATGAGGATGAGTGCGAGGAAGCAGATACAATGATAGTTTTCATATCAAAATTGTAACTAAAAGGGTTGCAAGTCGACACTGATAATCATCTCAGTTCAGCTTTTGTCAAGAAACTACAAGTTTCAGTTGCATTTGAAAAAGGGAAACGACTGGCGAGGTGTTTGCCGATATACAAAATTGAGCATGTTCTTGTACTGAATCAGGTTTTTTTTTTCGTTTTCTACGCTTTGACTGGATTTGACACTCTCTCTACTCTTCGTGGATAAGGTAAGCAGTCCGCATGCCGGACGTGGGAAATATCTAACCGATTGAGTACAAAACCTACATTAGTAAGTAAAGCCGATATGGAGTTGATAGAAGAATTTGTTGTACGACTGACCCACAGCATTTCAGATAATTGAATTGATTCTACGCAAACATACACAGTATAGTTCATTTCAGCCTACCATAGCTGCACTGATTGAACACACAAAACGAGCTGCAAACATGAACATCACCTAGTACCTAGTTCGGGCGATTTGTAAAGGATTAATGAGACCGCAGATCGATTGTGGTTTCCAAATTGGACACTGTTAGCAGTCATTGTAGAATCTTGCCAGGAGTAAAAAAGAGGTAAATACGCATTCAAGGTTAACTATTGCTCAGCCTTTGGTTTTCTATATTGTTTGTGTATTGATGTGTGTTGGTATGTTCGTTTCTTTTTCTTGCCATGGCATCATCAGTTAATTTTCGATTGACGAGTTTCAATTACCCTTTGGTATCATTCACCTCTTTTTTGCATCGTAAACAATTGGTTACTATTAAATCATAGCTTATTGTATATTGAGGCTTTTTACATGTTTAAAGAATAGTGTTTCAATTACAAATCTTTGTTTATTTCGATTAAATTTATAATAAAAAAAAATGACGATCGATTAAAACTGTTTGCCGTATACATGGTATACGTATCAAATTTAGAAAAAAAATCAATATTGACTTTATTATTAAAATTTATACAAATAATCCTCATACTTTATCAAACATAATCCCATTTTACATAAAAGGGGTCCATGTTCTCGTTTTCTAATTAAATCAGTGAAAAGCATTAACAAAAGACGAATAATGCATCTTTTCCCGATATGTCACAGTTTAACGTCGCAAAAATAACATTTTAAATTAGGGTTAGGGTTACTGTATCGTATTTCATTAAGTTGAAAAACTTTACAACGTAAGCACTGAGTGCGCTTTTGTTCCTATATTACCAAATTTAGAAATTGGCGTATTGCTCAGACCCCTGTCTATTGTTGAACACTATGTGTGCTCTTTATCTATAGATGTATTCCGATAAATTTTGTCGTTTGATTGCTGTCCTGTTTGCGTTAAAACCAAATCTTCTAATATATTAGTTCCCTTTGATATACTTTTGAATCAGAGTATGATAAATCACATCTAGCCAAGGGTTACGATCCACTCCCTTCCTCTCATCTTGGCTATCAATGATGGACAAATCATAATTGCAAGATGTATGGAGTTTTATATACCAATTGTGTTTCTTTCCCTCAAGCATATGCCTATAGTAAGATTAATCGACTAGAGATGTACTTTTGTGATTTAAAGTGCAAGGATAACAAATCAAAAACACGTTTTATCTTTCAATCTTTAAATTCCCTATTCCCACCGTTAGTTTTCATATTTACTCATTCCGAATTCTACAGAAATGTTAGATTCAAACGATACCTGATTTTTTCACAATTTATAAGGTTTTTTTCTCGTTTCGTCATACTTGAACATCACTGAAACGAAAACGTTTATGAAGGGGATTGTATTTCTTACGTCGTAACGAAAATCCTCTTCCCTTTCATAAATGCGATCTACCGAATTATACTATTTACCGGATGTGTTATAACATAAGCAACACGACGGGTGCCACATGTTGAGTAGGATCTGCTAACCCTTCCGGAGCACCTGAAATCGCCCTAGTTTCTTGTTGGGTTCGTGTTGCTTATTCTTGAGTTTTCTATGTTGTGTCATGTGTTCTATTGTTTGTCTGTTGTTTTTTTTTTCATTTTTGGCCAGGCGTTGTCAGTTTATTTTCGATTTATGAATTTTACTGTTCCTTTGGTATCTTTCGTCCCTCTTTTATAATCAACTGGTTACATCTAGGTCAGGAATGGATTCGAAGGGAGGGGAAAGAGAGTATAATATTAATACAAGGCATATTAAATTGTCAACCTTTTTTTAAATGAAATATTGCCTTTGAAAATCATAAATACTTCCATAATAAAAGAGTACATTTGTACTGAGATAGTTAACGCATACATTAGCTGTGCAGTATTCAGATTATAGCTCAGAAAGAACAAATATATTTTGATAATTATCTTGTTGATAAAAATGTCTAAATTCAAAAAAAGACTGAAAGCTAGCCTTTTAATTGTTTGATGCTAAAAGGACATATTTTGAAAATTCTGTCATTTCTTTATCATGTTTGTTATGTATTTACTGACTATCTAAAGTGTTCAAAAACATGTGTAGAAAAAGACTCATAACAATTATTTTGAATTGTGAATTGTTTCGCGGATATTGGTTTTTGAAGATTCTTTTACATTTTATTTTTATCTACAATCTAAAGTGATATTTCAGAGAGATACATCACAATAACTGCATGACAAGTTGTACTTATATTCTGCATATTTTTGTCAACGCCTTACAAGTCTTTGTTTATATGAAACCTACGTAAACAAAGAAAAATTGATTTAAAGATTATATTTATAAACACAACATATTTATTTAAACCTCAAAATAGTTGGGTTGATGGAAGACTATGATAGTACGTTGCTATTGAGAGAAAACGGGTGGAATTTCTATAGTTTATTAATCAGTAAGTCACGTAACACGAAAATGTGGTATGAGTGTCAATGAGACAAATACCTATCCATAACCTAGTAAGCCACGTTATTGTATAACAACAGCCTGTTTCAAACAATGTAAAATAATGAATGCAGTTGTTAAGAACAAAAATGCCTTTCTAAGGCCAATCAGTGTTACTCCTAATATATTAAAATTATCATTTACTGTATTGGCATTTGAGAAAGATGGATCAATATTTTTCATCTGTTGATGAGTTTTTCTGTAAAAATGCTGTGGATTTTTTTAGCATTAAATTAAAGTGTAAAAACAAAATGTATTTACTATTTTATGTTATACTTATTTCATAAAATATGTCTCTGACACTGATTTTCAATAACACTCAGAGAATATTGTTATTGTAGAGTATATTTGCATATCTCACAGAAATATACTTCTCTTTTCACACGAGATTTGATCTTATAAAGTACTTATCGTACTCAAAATATCCTCCTTTCGGTTCGACCTGCAATGCAATGTTTAACGGATTTTTTTAGTTTTGATATGGTGATTACGGTTATGATACGTGATAAAAATAAAAAAAAGGAATACTCAATTATTTCACCTAAACATTCAGAAGTTTGAAAGCATATATATAAATAATATAATAACAATAGTTATCAAAGGTACCAGGGTTATAATTTAGTACGCCAGACGCGCGTTTCGTCTACATGAGACTCATTAGTAACGCTCGTATCAAAATATTCATAAAGCCAAACAAGTACAAAGTTGAAGAGCATTGCGGATCCAAAATTTAAAAAAGTTGTGCCAAATACGTCTAAGGTTATATATGCCTGGAATAAAAAAAATCCTTAGTTTTTCAAAAAATATCAAAGTTTGGTAAACAGGAAATGACCACATTAATGATATGCATGTCAACATCGATATGTTGACTACTGGGCTTGTGATACTCTCGGGGACGAAATGTCCACCAGCAGAGGCATCAACCCAGTAGTGTAAAAAGTTACCAAAGGTACCAGGATAATAATTTAGTACACCAGAACTAGGACTATGAATTAGTACGCCAGACGCGCGTTTTGTCCAAATGAGACTCATCAATGGTGCTTCTATCGAAATATGTATAAAGCTAAACAAGTACAAAGTCGAAGAGCATTGCGGAAAAATATTTCTAAAAATTGTTCCAAATACGGCTAAGGTTATCTAGTCCTGGAATACGAAAATCCTTAGTTTTTCGAATAAATCAAAGTTTTGTAAACAGGAAATTTATAAAAATGACCACACTATTGATATTCATGTCAACACCGAAATGTTGACTACTGGGCTGGTGATACCCACGGGGACGAAACGTCCACCAGCAGTGGCATCGACCGAGTGGTTTAAATAGTTATCAAGGTATCAGGATTATAATTTAGTACGACAGACAAATTTGCTACGTATCAGGTACGGTTGGTACGTAACACAGCCGTTGATATTGTTTTGGAGATATCATTAAATGCATAAGATTATTGTATTTATCATGATAAAATTTGCGAAATTAAATTGCATATTACCGATAAAAAAGTTAATCTTTTATTTTCTTCCGATTTCACTGCCTCTATAACACTTTGTTCGTGACTTTATACGAGAATATATTTTTTTGTGCACAAGAGAATGAATCAAACAGTCTTTACTGGAACTGAGTTGTCTCGACCTTTAGATTTTACATATAGATTTGCGTTTCTGTTTGTTTGGTTTCGATTTTGTTTTGTGTATATTGAGAAGAAGAAAAAAATACAATAATGAATATTTTCTAATACTAACTTGAAATAGAAATAATTAGGAATTATTTATTTATAATATCTTACCGGTGTCTTTATAACTAGTATACTTCTCATTAAAATCAATTGTTATTAATTAATTCATCTTTTCGGTCGTTGCAGCATTTTTTTTCTTAAACGCAACACATATTAACAAAATGTCGATCTATCTTTTTCCTAATGTTTTGTCAATGAACTTTTCGGGTTCGAAATAATCATTAGGAAATATTTGTTGATTATGTAAGTTTGTGTACTGCACGAGCTTGCGAGTAGTATAGACGATCTACGAGGGATAATGTTAACCAATTTCCATTCCTTAATCACTTTATCGTATAGCAAACATTATGCTAGAACTCACCTTACATCCAAGCGTATTTGTTCACTGAATACGACAATAATTTTACGCTATTTTTGCACTTATGCATTATGAATATGTCTTTCTAATTCTTGGTATTGTTAAACTGAAAATATTATGTTGCTATACAATGTCTTTTGCACAATTTACAACTGATTTCTGGATTCAAAATTAAGGATCGTTTTAATTGGTTTGTAAATTTTTCTAGGCATTTGATTCAGGTTTATATGTTACATGACTACGACTTAACTCTAGGGTTTCTTATTTTTCGCACTCAGGTTACTGCGAAAAAGATATATAAACTGTTGTGTTTTAAGAACAAGTTTCTACAATTTACATAGCATAGTGATTTTCGGAGATTTTTGTTTGTATCCTCGGACGAGAAGTTTTTCTTTTTAAAAAAGAACTTCTAGTCTGGGAAATAACTCTTAACTATAAACCTTTTGTTACCAACGGTTACTTGCAACAGTTACTTGATAACATAATCGAGTGCACACACTATTGTTTACCATTAACACAAAAAGTAACCACATGATATTAGTACCAAATAATAGCCTAAAAAATCTCAAATTAGTTCTGTATATGATTAATAAAACAAACGTTGATATTAGGTGTATACATCAAGTACATTGTATTTCCAAAAGTTAAATGACGGCTCACAGCTCGTACTACGGTTGGTACGGTAACAAATCTGGAAACCTATAATGCGCGTTTCGTCTACATAAGAATCATCAGTGACGCTCATATCGAAATATTTATAAATCTTAACAAGTACAAAGTTGTAATTGAAGAGCATTGCGGATCCAAAAGTTGTGCCGAATACAGCTAAGGTAATCTATGCCAGGAATTTTCTTGAAAAAATCAAAGTTTCGTAAACATGAAATTTATAAAAGTGACCACATTATTGATATTCATGTCAATACCAGCAGTGGCATCGACCCAGTGGTTTAAACAGTTAAAGAAGTGTATATTTGTACTTCGGATGTTACCTTGTGAGGTCATACATGTGTTTGTTGTCGTAGACAATTATAATATACTAGATTATGGAGTGTGTGTCCGAGCGAGAACTGCTCTAGTTCATTACTTTAGGAATATTTATCAAAAAGTAGTATTTCAATATTCAGCCCCATTCTACTATTTAGTCAACCATAAGTCTTACACTGATATACCCTATCTTTTTCGAGTATATGTAATTAATACTGATAGCGTTTGACATTTTTAGCCGAACAAATTTCTCCATTTTACATAACTTAAATTATTGTATGCTGGTTCATATTCTGGACGCCAATCTTTGCTCCTTTATTATATAATTCACTAACAAAACAATTATGAAGCTTAGAAATGGAAAATTACTAAATACTAAACTTGTTTAAAGGGTATCTACACGTCTCAATCTTCAAAATTGGTTATTTATAAATACTACCATCGCTAACATTTTTAACAATAAAAATCGTGGTTATCCTTCTATCGATAAGTGTCATGCCAAAAAAATTACTTACATGTCCTCGTCTTTCCACCAACAATACGGTAAGGTCCAAGTTTTATGGTCGCACATTTTCTTTAAATTTTGAAACTGATATAACTTGAAAAACAAACAGTATCATTTATTTACTCACATGAAACAAACCGGGGTGTGGTATTCAGTACGTAGGAGAAACTGGACGATATTTATCTAAACGCACTAAAGAACATCTGTATCGTTTGAAAAGACCCAATAAATTCAAAAGTATCATTTACCAACACCTTAAGAAGCACAACCATCGTTTTAAATATGTAGCAGTTCAACCTTTAGAAGAAGTAAATAAGCAACCTGTTGAATCGCATTCAAAGTTTGAACGATCACGGAAAATAATTGAATTAAATTGGATTACAAAATTACAGACAGTTTAGCCTCTCGGTCTAAATGATAATATCATGGGAATTGGTAGTATATCTAGAACCAATTTCGTTGACGTTTTTGATATAGTTTCAAATAAAATTGAGAATGGAAATGGGGAATGTGTCAAAGAGACAACAACCCGACCAAATAAAAAACAACAGCAGAAGGTCACCAACAGGTCTTCAATGTAGCGAGAAATTCCCGCACCCGGCGGCGTCCTTCAGCTGGCCCCTAAACAAATATATACTAGTTCAGTGATAATGAACGCCATACTAATTTCCAAATTGTACACAAGAAACTAATATAAAAATAATACAAGACTAACAAAGGCCAGAGGCTCCTGACTTGGGACAGGCCCAAAAAAGCGGCGGGGTTAAACATGTTTGTGAGATCTCAACCCTCCCCTATATCTCTAACCAATGTAGAAAAATAAACGCATAACAATACGCACATTAAAATTCCGTTCAAGAGAAGTCCGAGTCTGATGTCAAAAGATGTAACCAAAGAAAATAAACAAAATGACAATAATACATAAATAACAACAGACTACTAGCAGTTAACTGACATGCCAGCTCCAGACTTCAATTAGACTAACTGAAAGATTATGATTTCATCATATGAACATCAGGCACAATCCTTCCCGTTAGGGGTTTAGTATCATACCCTCATAACATATATGAGAAGAACATAACCCGTGTCATGCCAACAACTGTTTTTAGAATAAATGTCTTTAGTTCCGACGCAAAGACCTTATCAGTGACTCAATATAAAGGCCAAAATATGCAATCTTTAATGACTTGACAACAGTATCGTAATTATATCCCTTCTTAATCAGTCTATTTAAAGGTTTTGTAAGTTTCTGAGGTGAATACTGACACCTTTGTGCTTTATAAAGAATATTTCCATAAAAAAATGGATGTGAAATACCTGAACGTATAAAAAGTCTGCATGTTGAGCTATATTTACGAATGATTTCTTTATACCGATGATAAAATTTAGTAAAAGTTTTGACTAGTTTGTGATATCGAAAACCCTGGTGTAATAATTTTTCAGTAATACATAAATTTCTCTCGTTAAAGTCTAAAATATTGTTACAAACACGAGCGAATCGTACAAGTTGAGATATATAAACACCGTAAGATGGTGACAAGGGAACGTCACCATCTAAAAACGGATAATTAACGATAGGAAATGAAAAATCATCCCTTTTATCATAAATTTTAGTATTCAGCTTTCCGTTAGTGATATAGATATCAAGATCGAGGAAAGGGCAGTGGTCATTATTAGTATTAGCTTTATTTAAAGTATGTTCAGCAGGATAAATGTCATTAATATAAATACTGAAGTCGTCATTATCGTCAAAAACTGTTCGTAAAAAACTTTCTCACGGTCGTAAAACAAATCGCAATCAAAGAAAATTTCGTGCCAATCATACCAATATTTCGGACCAAATTTCTATTTCAAAAAACAACGGCAGACATTATCTGTTAACAAAACTCTGTTCGTTACCGGTTAATAAGTTACATTAAAGTTTTGAGGATTGCAACACAATTTCATATAGCAGTCCTAAGTATGAAATTGTTCAAATTATTATGGCATATTGTTATTCTAAATTATTTCCCAAAATTGATCGCCCTGAAGATCATAAAAAACATTTTATTAAAATTAAGTATGTCAATAAAGGCCTTGATTTTGTAAATATTGCAGGTATATTAAACGACCATACTGTTAAAGAACAAATTCCTGGATATTTCGACAATACTGAGCTACCTCTTATTTGTTATATGTACAAGAAATCTACCCGAAAATTTGTGTTTTATTATAGTCAATTGTGTAACGATATTAATATCAGTGAAAATACACCTACTTCATGTAATTGCAGTAATTCCGAATATATTTATTGACCCATTTCCCATGTTATAACAGGAGATCTTAACATCGTTCAAGACCTAGAGTTAAAATCATTCATCAGTAAAGGACCTAAATATCGTCCCCCGTCAATTATTAATGGAATGAGTGTCGTAATATCATCCACGACTCACTCCATACTTACTGTATGAAATGGATAAAACGGGAAAAAGCTGACAAAAAACTTTGGACTTTTTTTTAAATTCAGTAATGAAGATAGTTGATATACGTATTCAACATTTTAAAGAACATTTTACTATAAACAATAACCACAATAAACTTTTTTTTCTCGTATCAAACATAAACTAAAAGAACTAGCCAAGAAATTTGTTTTGTCCCGGCCGATAAAGCTGCTAATAATATTATTATTGTTTGACGTAAATTTTACATTGAGGTTTTGAAAAAGGAAATCACCAATTCACACATTCCAACTGACTCCATTTTCAGAAAACAAAATCTGTAACAAACATAAAATTTTAGCCACCGCTTTACAAGCAGAGCCAAACACAATGAAAGTCCCAACTATGTATTGGCTTCCGAAGCTACACAAAACCCCTTACAGATATAGATTTATTTCTTCTTCAAGCCATTGTTTAACTACTAAATTGTCTATTCTTCTGACCAGCACACTTGGTACAATTAAAAACCTGATACTATATTGTTCAAAAAAGGCCTTCGAAAATAGTGGAATAAATTACTTCTGGAGTGTCAAAACTCGTTGGAAGTACTTCATAAATTGCATGCTTATATTGGTGATTTTGAATCTGTTCAAAGTTTTGATTTTTCTACCCTGTATACCACATTGGCTCACATTCTCATTAAGAAAAAAATCACACACCTAAAAAAATGGGCATTCAAAAAAACAGAATGTGAATATATATGTTTAAATTCTTTTAGGTCATTTTTTAGTAGCAATAAACAAAAAAACTAGGTTAACTGGACATGCTTTGGTACTATATATGCCCTTGAATGTTCACTAGATAACACTTGTGTTCGCTTTGGGTATTCCGTATTTCGTCAGATTATCGGAATTCCAATGAGGACTAACTGTGCACCACTTATTGCAGACCTGTTTTTGTATTGTTATGAGTTACAATTTATGACAAAAAATAAGCAAAGACCCATCGAAACAACATCTGATAAACAAATTTAATAATACTTTTAGATATTTGGATGATGTTTTGGCTCTCAATAATGACGACTTCAGTATTTATATTAATGAAATTTATCCTGTTGAACTTACTTTAAATAAAGCTAATACTAACAATGACCACTGCCCTTTTCTCGATCTTGATATCTATATCACTAACGGAAAGCTGAATACTAAAATTTATGATGAAAGGGATGATTTTTCATTTCCTATCGTTAATTATCCGTTTTTAGATGATGACGTTCCCTTGTCACCATCTTACGGTGGTTATATATTTCAACTTGTACGATTCGCTCGTGTATGTAACAATGTTTTAGATTTTAATAAGAGCAATTTGTGTATTACTGAAAAAATATTACACCAGGGTTTTCGATATCACAAACTAGTCAACAAATTTACTAAATTTTATCATCGGTTTAAAGACATCATTCGTAAATATACCTCAACATGCAGACATCTAATACGTTCAGGTATTTCACATCCAATTTTGTATGGAAATATTCTTTATAAAGGACAAAGGTGTCAGTATTCACCTCAGAAACTTACAAAACCTTAGAATAGACTTATTAAGAAGGGATATAATTACGATACTGTTGTCCAATCATTAAAGATTGCATATGTTGGCGTTAATATTGAGTCACTGATAAGGTCTATGCATCGGAACTAAACACATTTATTCTAAAAACAGTTGTTGGCATGACACATGTTATGTTCTTCTCATATATGTTATGATGGTATGATACTAAACCCCTAACGGGAAGGATTGTGCCTGATGTTCATATGATGAAATAATAATCTTTCAGTCAGTCTAATTGAAGTCTGGAGCTGGCATGTCAGTTAACTGCTAGTAATCTGTTGTTATTTATGTATTAATGTCATTTTGTTTATTTTCTTTGGTTACATCTTCTGACATCAGACTCGGACTTCTCTTGAACTGAATTTTAATGTCCGTATTGTTATGCGTTTACTTTTTTACATTGGTTAGAGGTATAGTGGGAGGATTGAGATCTCACAAACATGTTAAACCCCGCCGTATGTTTGCGCCTGTCCCAAGTCAGGAGCCTCTGACCTTTGTTAGTCTTGTATTATTTTAATTTTAGTTTCTTGTGTACAATTTGGAAATTAGTATGGCGTTCATTGTCACTGGACTAGTATATATTTGATTAGGGACCAGCTGAAGGACGCCTCCGGGTGCGGGAATTTGAAGACTTGTTGGTGACATTCTGTTGTTGTTTTTTTTATTTGGTCGGGTTGTTTTCTCTTTGACACATTCCCCATTTCCATTCTCAATTTTAATTTCTTGCGATTTTGACTGATAACCGAGTCAAAAAAAAATTGTTACTTATTAATTTCTCCAATAAAAAATCATGAACATCTTTTTGCTAAGAACAAAGATTATTGATCTGAAACGTTTATCGTTTACTATATCTTAATTTATACTTATGTATACAAGTCATATTACCTGTAGATATGTGAAAGCAGTGAAAGTCCTAGTAAATGTGATGAATTGAAACCGTTATTTTATTTTATACATCTTTTATAATTTGGCATTTATTATATCATACCCCGTTTTAGTCCTCGGTCATAATATTAGCCCGAGAACCGACATGATAACATTTGATCGTTCCACCTCCTTCGCCTAAGACAAGCATATCAAAGATTCATGCTATACTATACCAAAGAGTTAATTTACATTATACTGGACTCCTTTACCGAATACAAACATATCATGATGTATATGCACTCCCTAGCCCTCAAGATATTTGGTCGATTAAACAACAGAGAGGGAATTGAAAGTACTATAAAAACAAAAAAGGATATGTATCATAAAGTGTGCAGAATAAAGATTAACAATACAAAACTCCAGAAAGTCAGGAAAGGCCATATATCACCAATGCCATCTGGAAGTTCGAGGAGTGAATGCCATTATGTAAGGGTTTATTGAATTTCGTTTTTTAGACAAACAACCATATCCCGTTAAACGTTTGTTTTAAAGAGTTGTCTTTATCCGCTTCTGAGAGGTTATGGCAATAAAACTAAACTTACGATAAGTTGATTGCAGAACAGGTATAGAGAAAGGAACAACTGTTGGCAAAACTAAGTATTGGTATTGGTATTAGCTTAAGAAACGAAAGTTCACCCGTCTTGTGTTTGTGTGTGTGTGTGAGAGAGAGAGAGAGAGAGAGAGAGAGAGAGAGAGAGAGAGAGAGAGAGAGAGAGAGAGAGAGAGAGAGAGAGAGAGAGAGAGAGAGAGAGAGAGAGAGAAAGAGAGAGAGAGAGAGAGAGAGAGAGAGAGAGAGAGAGAGAGAGAGAGAGATTGAGAGAGACTAACCAGAGACGCTTGAATATAAACATGTTAAAAAGGGCAAATTATGTAAGAAGTCGAAGAGCATTGAGGACAAAAAGTTCCTATTAGTTTTACCGAATCCAGCTAATGTAATATATTCCAGAGTTACAATATTCTTAGTATTTCAAAAATACAAAGTTTTGTTAACAGTTCATATATGATTATGAACATCTCAATGATAACTCAAAGGACTACTAGCAGTTACTGACATGCAAACTCCAGACCACAATGAAACTGATTGAAAGATTATGTCTTGATCATATTATTATCAATCCCAATATTTGTACTTCAGATGTGAGCTTAAGAGGCCACACCGGTGTTGTATTGCCGCAGAAAGTTATTTGCGCTTTTGACTGATTATTCGATCTTCTTAACCTAATACCAACATATCATATATCATTACCATACTATAGCAAAGGATAAAACTAGATGACTCTTACCTCCTTTAACGATCATTTTTATATCAATTTGGTCCAATTTCGATATACCTACTTTATTATGTTTTGCAAAAGGAAGACATATCTTCGTAGGCCGAACTTTGTTCCCGCCTTTTCATAGAAAGAGGAACGAGTATGTTTTGCAGAAAAACAGGTGATTACGCAATTAATATGTTGTTTTGTCACATGGAATCAAATGAAACAGAAAACTATAGGTCATAGTATGGTCTTCAAAAGTGAGCAAAGCAAATACGTCAACTAGAAAAGGGACCAGAATGACTAATGCATTACCTTCTTGCGAGTTTGTCACCTCGTGTTATAAATAAATCCAACAGGGGTATACCGCTGTTCGAAAGTCATTATATATTATAACTATTATACGATAAAATAACACAGATACGTTTTAGTTAGTTTTTTAAGATTAAAGTAATTAAAAGTAAAATATCCTGAAATTCAACTGGTATGCAAAGAAAGAAAAGCTACTTACGTTAAGGCATCTATAATCTGCGTCGTCACATATTGGAATGACAGTAACAACTGATTTTTTGTTTTAATACAGTCAAAATTTTAAAGTCCGCATTCCTCTTCAATGTATCCTCATACTAAATTGTCGATGCATGATATGGTTGTTCTTTATTCAAAATATTTCTGCTCGAGTAGCGTTTAACAAAAATGTATTATCGTGAAGTATTTATAATAGTTTCAGCATAATTAGTAGGATAAATGGGAGTTGTCACATATGTTTGTTGCAACCCCGCACAGGACACTATTGCGGAACAGATTATGGTTATTTCCAAAAATGAAACAAAATTGATAAAACGAAAAAATCTTTATGTGAATATCTAAGAATCTGTACCGAAAATTAAAAAAAAACCAACAACAAATAACTACAAATAAGAGAAAATGTGACTCTGGGTCTGAACAAAATAACCTGAAATACATTCATTTTATATGGTGATGAAATGCTTAGCGCCAGACTGTAAAAGATGTCTTAAATTGGACACGGATTCACAATAATGACAACCAAAATAAACTCTCGAACATTCTAATGCAATTTGGATGTAACAATTTTTTTCATTGGCTAACAGTTGCCGTCAAATCCACAGTTGACCAGGCGTAACTAAGGAGAGACCAGCCATTTTGAATTGATGAATCAACAAATGTTCGATTACTACTATATAATCAAAAATAAAACAACACCTACCTCGAATTTGCCGTTTTAATGTAATTTTATCCAAATTTGAAGCGTACAGGTAAAGAAATAACCTCCAGTTTGTAAGTTTTCGTTTGAATGACGTCACGTTTAGCCATGACCTCTTTGTGCCAAAATTATTGATGAAGTTTCGCGGATTTTTTTTTATTTCACATATTTAGACATTTTTTCAAGTTTTATCGTATTTTTTTCTTTTTGTAATGCATTAGAATCGGAATTACAGTACTGTAGTTGAAAGGTTGCCACCGTCAATTTTGTTGTGGGAATTTCTCGCTATATTGAAGACCTATTGGCGACCTTCTGCTGTTGTTTTTTTATTTGGTCGTGCTGTTGTCTATTTGACACATTCCCCATTTCCATTCTCAATTTTAAATAAGAGAAAATGTGACTCTGGGTCTTAACAAAATCAACTGAAATACATTCATTTTATATGGTGATGTCTTAAATTGGACACGGATTCACAATAATGACAACCAAAATAAACTATCGAACAATGTACGTATCACTTTCTGAAAAAGACGTAAAGTGCTAGTACACAACTGACATCTGGAACTGTTTACTCTAACCTATAAGGTGGGATCTCTTTCAGTTTCAACGCTGCTTCCAACTATCTGTTGTTATTACTGTTTCATTAAGTAATAACTTGTTATGACAAAAATGGTTGAGTAGTTTACGTTTTGCAGGGCAGTTGTTTCTCTGTCAATGGGGTTTTACTATACACACTTGAGCACACAATCACTAGGTAGCTTTCACAAGTTTTCTTTGTGTTCGGTTCAGCCGATCTTTTCACACATCAGTTTCCCGGTAATTTATCATTACAATAAAACGTGTTTCACGAAAATTAGGAATATCACCTCTAACACTGTCTAACAAAATAACACACTCGTGTCAAAAAACATCGATCTTTTTCCGATTATTGAATTTCCTCATTACATGAAGCCATTAATCCACATACGTTCCTTTGTCTTTATTCTTTGGATTTTGGTAGTTAGTGTCTGATTTGTGATCATACCTCATCAGGTCTCCTTATCTTTATTCTTCAGTCCCTATAGATAATTGGTGTTTATTCGTCACAAGACACCAAATAAAACAGAAAGTATATATCATTTTACGGCCTTCAACAGTGTTAATTTTCACATAGGCGATCACATCACATCAGTTTTCCCTATTTTTATTCTTTGGTCCCTTATGGACAGTTGTTTCATAGGCGATTATACCATGTCAGTTCTCCGTATCTTTAACCTTTAATCTCTTTGAATTGGTGTCTCATAGGCGATGAAAGCACATCAAATTTCTTTATCTCCATCCTTTAGTCTTAATGGACAGTTGTTTCATAGGCGATTATACCATATCAGATCTCCGTATCTTAAACCTTTACTCTCTATGAATTGGTGTCTCATAGGCGCTGAAAGCACATCTTTATCTTTATCTTCATCCTTTAGTCTTAATGGACAGTTGCTTCATAGGCGATTATACCATATCAGTTCTCCGTATCTTTAACCTTTAATCTCTATGAATTTGTGTCTCATAGGCGATTATACCATATCATTTCTCCATATCTTTAACCTTTAATCTCTATGAATTGGTGTCTCATAGGCGATGAAAGCACATCACATTTCTTTATCTTCATCCTTTAGTCTAAATGTACAGTTGTTTCATAGGCGATTATACCATATCAGTTCTCCGTATCTTTAACCTTTACTCTCTATGAATTGATGTCTCATTGGCGATGCAAGCACATCACATTTCTTTATCTTCATTATTTAGTCTTAATGGACAGTTGTTTCATAGGCGATTATACCATATCAGTTCTCCGTATCTTTAACCTTTAATCTCTATGAATTGGTGTCTCAAAGGCGATGAAATCACATCAAATTTCTTTATCTTCATCCTTTAGTCTTATTGGACAGTTGTTTCAAAGGCGATTATACCATATCAGTTCTCCGTATCTTTAACCTTTAATCTCTATGAATAGTTGTCTCATAGGCGAGGAAAGCACATCAAATTTCTTTATCTTCATCCTTTAGTCTTAATGGACAGCTGTTTCATAGGCGATTATACCATATCAGATCTCCGTATCTTTAACCTTTACTCTCTATGAATTGGTGTATCATAGGCGATGCAAGTACATCACATTTCTTTATCTTCATCATTTAGTCTTAATGGACAGTTGTTTCATAGGCGATTATACCATATCAGTTCTCTGTATCTTTAACCTTTACTCTCTATGAATTGGTGTCTCATAGGCGATGAAAGCACATCACATTTCTTTATCTTCATCCTTTAGTCTTAATGGACAGTTGTTTCATAGGCGATTATACCATACCAGTTCTCCGTATCTTTAACATTTAATATCTATGAATTGGTGTCTCATAGGCGGTGAAAGCACATCAAATTTCTGTATCTTCATCCTTTAGTCTAAATGGACAGTTGTTTCATAGGCGATTATACCATATCAGTTCTCCGTATCTTTAACCTTTAATCTCTACGAATTGGTGTCTCATAGGCGATGAAAGCATATCAAATTTCTTTTTCTTCATCCTTTAGTCTTAATGGACAGGTGTTTCATAGTCGATCATACCACATCAGTTCTCCATATCTTTAACCTTTAATCTCTATGAATTGGAGTCTCATAGGCGATAAAAGCACATTACATTTCTTTATCTTCATCCTTTAGTCTTAATGGACAGTTATTTCATAGTCGATCATACCACATCAATGCCCCTAATCATCATTCTTTAGTCTTAGTAGACAGTTGTTTCATAGTCGATCATACCACATCAGTGCTCCTAATCTTTATTCTTTAGTCTTAGTAGACAGTTGGTTCATAGTTGATCATACCACATCAGTGCTCCTAATCTTTATTCTTTAGTCTTAGTAGACAGTTGATTAATTTCAGTCTGATTCTTTTTTGTATATGAATTGAAGTCTACTTTGAAAGACTAAAAGGAAAGATTGTTTTTAAAGTTAACCATCCAACCATTGAGAAAGATACTTTTCAGAAGCTTGGTACTGGAGTTACAATATTTTCCCCTATACTAAGTGGTGTCAGTGTATTTGGTAATGCGTCGCAATCCACCGGAAAAGAAAACTAGGGAATCCCCATGGCCGACAATTTTCCAAAATTTTCTTATAATTTTAATAAAGCTTTCCACCTTTTGAAAATTCAAAGTTTCGATAAATTCATTTCAGACAAAGATTGATAACTAGTTTTCTATGTTGTGTCTTGTGTACTATTATTTGTCTTTTTTTTAGCCATGGCGTTGTCAGTTTTATTTTCGATCAATGAGTTTGACTGCCCCTCTGGTATCTTTTGCCCCTCTTTAAGAATTATCCAGAAGTTCTTCAGAGTTATTTTAGAATACATATATGGTTAAAACTACTAAGTAAGTAAACAGTTTGAATTCGCAGTTTTGCACTGCTGACAGACGTTTTGTCAATCTTATTGACAATTACTTTGTAGAACACTTCAAAGTACCATTGTTTTTATGAATGTTTGTGAAGAGTAGGTGTCCAATACAAACATATATGGTCCTCGTTATTTCCATTCAATGTAAAATGTAAAATCACAAAAATACTGAACTCAGAGGAAAATCAATACGGAAAGTCCACAGTCACATGGCAAAATCAAATAACAAAACGCATCAAAAACGAATAGACAAGAACTGTCATATTCCTGACTTGGTACAGGCATTTTCAAATGTAGAAAATGGTGGATTAAACCTGGTTCTATAGCGCTAACCCTCCCTCTGTAATAACAGTCTCATCAAATTCCGTTATATTTACATGATGCCTTAAATAAACAGTAAAAAAATAATATAATAGTCAAAATATGGGTACATCAGTCATCATCGCATGTTCATTGAAGCCATGATATATTACTGATTCATCAACTTCTCAGCCAGGTCAAATGATATTTTTTTGTATGTGGGATTACCAGAGTGCCTATTTATGCCTATTATGACATGATACTCGTAGTATAAAAATTTACATACAAAGAAAATATTATTTGAGGTTGCATCCGCAGGAAAAACAAGATATATATCGTGAAAAGATGACATATGATTCACACCTTATCTGCTTTGGAATACAACCTTCGGTCGATTATTCAACAGTTTTTTCAACTTTGGAATTCCACGTTTTTCATCAAATGTCTGATTGCATTTACCCATTATGAAAATAATGTTTAATTCAACTTCTTCTCGTTTGGCCTATGCTGTGGTTTAGTCATCATTAGAATCCATATCTTCTTTGAAGTTATGGTTTCAATTGATGTGTTTTTAAACTTGAAACCATTTGTTATATTCTAAGTATGTGAAGAGGAGCTTTAAATATAAGGAAATTAAGATGTTACCTTTTTGTTAGGAAGAACTTTAGTGAAATACTTAAATGGTACAAACAATCAGAAGATCTAGTTTTCAGTGTTTAGAGGGGAGATATCATTTTGTCACTATAATACCCACTGAATAAGCTCTAAACACACATACCAAAACAGTTTCCGATCTGCAAGCATTATCTACGAAGTTATTTATGAGTGTTTTTATTTTCTACCCATCTGTTATCGGTTTGTTATATGTCATTTACGTAAACGAAAATGAAACGAAAACATACTTTATTTGTAAGTAATCGTTTTACATGAATTACCCAAGCATCAGCACATTTTTTTCAGGAGTTACATCGAACAAAGAAAGAATAAATCAGATTAATTTTATGAATTTACAGGCATTATATGAAATAAACAAAGACGATATCAGATCAATTAAATGGAAATGGATTTATATTTATTAAGTTGATGAATTAAAATGTGTTTTTTTTTTAAATACACACATATGCTTAAATACAAAGTCTGTAGAAAACAACTTATCTGTAAATTAAGTACATATCGAATAGTTTACACAAAACAAAAACAGGAAACACGCGAACAAAATATGTCTTAAGATTTGTTCAATCTATTAGAGACTCCTCGCATCGATGTCCAATAACATTCAATCATATTACCATTTATCAATTTTAAATTGTGTTTATATCATCTGAATCGTTTTGTGTTAATAACAACAAAAGCATGATATAACTCACCGCATCATATTGCATGTAAATGCGAAATAATATTTTGGTAAAAGCAGTTTATGCTCTCGTTAGCCTTTCATATTCGTATTCGTGTCATCTGGATATATGATGACAACCAATAAAGTAGATTGGATTTTTAGTTATTTTATATACATTAGGATTGATTGTTTTTCATAAATTAAATTAAAGGAATATAACACAAAAAAACTCAAAAGTAAAATCACAAATATACCAAACTCCAAGGAAATTTTAAGACAGAAAATCCTTAGTCAAATGGCAAAAATCAAAAACTCAAACATATCAAATACAAACTTCTGACATAGTACAGAAATTTTATAAATTAGCAGAGAAATGGTCAGTCTAAAATAATAAATAGACTAAATACATACGACCAACGAAGAAATTTTTAATTTGACTCTGCAAGATTTAAAACATTGAAGAAACAATTTGCAGATGAGGGAGTCGGGCTAATAGTTAAAATTTACTTCTGTTGCTGTGGTCATTGACCTTCAAAATGTATAACTATATATGTTTTATTTACTTCTTTTGGTGCAATTTAGAAAGTTTTTTTCTATCGTCAGATGTAATTTCTGTATCTTGTATTCGTTTTGCGAGTTTTTTAAATTCATTGAATGCGTTTAAAGCTTTGAGGAATTGATCATACTTGTCTTCTCCTCCATCTAAAAGTGTTTCCATTAGATTCCTTATTTCAATTTTAGCTTTTTCCTCTTCTTTTAATATGTTTAACTTTTTGATAATATGCAGGCGATCTACTATCCATTCAAACGAACACACTTTATAGAATGCAGCAGGCCACTCTGATAAACCTGCAAGTACAACCAATGTTATTTATCAAACTTTAATTAAGTGCCGTATCAATCACATACAGAGGGACGACATATATCAGAGAAACATTCATGGCAGCAGAAAAATCACTGTTTATATTCGCATAATACAAAGATAAGAATGCACAGCTTATTAGATTTTTAAATATGAAAACAAAACAAAACATAAGGCAAAATGATAATGACTGATCCATAAATATTATTTTTTCGTTGCAGTTTATGCTATCTATACTATTAAACGAGAAGACCGCATTTTTGGTGTCGCTTCTCTTCCTTCCACAATAAATCAATCATCATGCTTCTGTGTCCTATAGGTATCATGCATAGTCGCATTTGTCATCCTTTCTTATGATTATTCAGATTGAGTTATTTTGGGAGAAAAACGACAAAAAAGTGGTCCGGATATGATTCCGTCATCACACTGTCTTTTAGTCATAGATAAGACTTTGAAACATGCACAAATACAACCAATCGTATATAATAGATAACAAAAATGAAAAATAGATAAGTCAATCAGAGCGTTCTCCATATCATGGTGTTTAGATCGCAAGAACCACAACTATTATACCTCCTTAGACAGGATTTAATTGTTCGCGTTTATCTACATGTAAACCACGATTATACTACTTTAATATATAGAGACTCTCTGTATTATGTCTCCTGTTTTTTTTTTAATGTTTACTATTTAAATTAGAATAAGTAAAACATGTGACACAAGTACAACCAATCGTAGAACGTTCTCCAATTCACGGTGTTTAGATCGCAAGAATCAAAACTATTATACCTCCTTAGTCTAAGAGAGGACACGTATTTTTCGCGTTTATCTACTTGAATCTACAACTATTCTACTTTAATATATAGAGACTCTGTATTTTGTCAGGGAATTTCTATGTTAGTATAGAAATTTCCTGATTCTGATTGTTTTCTTTGAAATGTTTACTATTTATAAAGGGCTCATATCACTTGCATATATATTAAAATAGGTAAAACATGCTAAACTTCATCTAAAACTACCTCGACCAAAAACTTTTACCTGAAGTGGGGCAGACGGACGAGATGAACGGAAGACCGAACAAACAAATGCACGGATGCACAGAAAAAAATGTACATTTGGACATGTTTGGGGCATACAAATTTATTGTTTAAAGAGAAAATAGTAATTTGGCAAAAATGAAAGTAAGGTAGAGATTAGAGGGAAGCAGGACCTTTTTCGAGGCGGTGAGATCGAGTGTTTTTAAGCTCGGGATTAGGGGATTGATGCTTACGGGATCCGGGAACATATCTTTCGATGAATTGTCATAGAAACATATTTTTAGACTATCAGACTCTATATATAAGCAGTTATAAATTTATTTCATGTTTGAAATGGTGCAAATTTTTAATTTGATTTGACTTTTACCAAAAGTTGCATTGTAGCAAAGTTGAAGAATAATTATGGTTGTAGGCCAGAAACACGAATGTAATTGATTTTAAAAGAAAGGAACCAAATATCGGACTTTGGAAAAAGGGGGAGGGCTTTTGATAACTTTTATGTTATTCTTCATACATACTATCTTTTACAAAAAGTCATCCTTTAACAGTTCATAAGCTGTATATGCCCGCGATTTCGCGGGTGTGTTCTAGTTATTTTAATATTTGGCAAGCATTTAAGAATTTTTTATTATAATAAAGTACATTGTGTTTGATGTACACGGTCAACAATGTTTGTACTCGAAATTATATGATATCTATGACGGAAACTTGACCACATCCATATATATCAAAAGTGAGTTTGTTCATTAGTTAAATTTATGAGCTTGTGGCATATAAATATCAATATTATAATTTTGAATTGTGAGATGCTTGTTCTAGACTCGTCCACGATTAAAAATGAAATAAGTAAAATATTTGTTGGCTAGATAATGACGTTACCAAAGCTTAAATTTCAAGACAGAAATAACAGTTTTTATAAGAAGAGGATGTCGCCATATACAGTATTTGCATTACATAGAATTGTTAAGGCCTTATATGTATATTCCATGCTTCAAAAAATGAAAACACAACGTTTAATAATTCCTTGCACTCGAAGCTCTTTCCTTGACCAACTTTATCAGGATAGCTCGAAGCCGAATATTATAGCCGAGGATGTATAAGTACTGAAACAATTGAAAAGTTTTATCCTCAATGCTCTTAATCTAAAATTGTTTGGATTTCTAGCTATTTTGACCTGAGCGTCATTGACGAGTCTTATGTAGACGAAACGCGCGTCTGGGGTACATACTTATAAGTCTAGTAGTTTTGATTGCTATTATGACAAAACGTATCTAAAAAAATAGTTAAATCAATCTAAGGCAAACTTTGCTCGAGGGCGTATACCTAAGTTTCAAAATAGTTTCAAAATTTATAAACTGTAATTTTTAAAAAGATTTGTTATCAACCTTGTCAGTTTCGCATTACTGGTACTGACTACTGATAGTCCATCGCCAACTCTACAGTTGCAGTGTATATAATAAAAAAAAACCAACAACATGTAAATTGTTTAGTAATTTCATATGAAAAAAATTGTTAAGTATTTATAATGGATTACCCTAGTATAGATACAATTACTAAATATCGAAATGATCAAGTTATATGAACTTTTTGCAGACACAAAATTAGTAGTAGTAGTCATTTTACTGGACAAGAGTAACATGCACAACAGGTGATGTTGGAGAAGTATTTGTCATATTTTCATCTGACTTAACGTGTATACTTACCGTATAACGGTAAAACAATGGTAAAGACAATCATCAATGCTACGGTAAAGTAAATACAGTTTAATTTATGATTTTTACCTGAAAAGAAAATGTTTGTTTAGGGTTTACAGTACACAATATGAAGATAAGAAAATATGAAATGATTGCAAATGAGAAAATTCTCCACCCTAGACCACATGACGTAGATGTTAACAATTATAGGCGACCATACGGTCTTAAAAAAAAATGAGCCAAACCAATATCACAATGCATGGTGGAAAGTCCAGAATAGACAGATGCATATTTATTCAAACGAGAAAAACAGTTATGAACAATATAATACTCGCAAAATGAATATAATAGTATGTCTTGTACATTTTGTTTTCCACACCGACCAACTATGCTTTGTTATGAAAAAGAAACTGTAAACTAACAAATTATATAATATACTTCCGGTTAACCTAGCACTCCCGTGATTTTTTCTGGTCTTGTTATGGAAGTTATATGTATCCCTTAATTGGATTCAGAATGATGATGCATGTGTAGCATTCGCCATTTATATTGGCAATACAGCCAGTCTAGCCTATTTCCGAGTTCATACAGACAGAAGTCTTGTTGCTACATTGATTTGTCAACTCTGTTCAACTTGATCTTTTCCTCTGGAAACAATGGTGTTGTAAGTTTATTCTAAAATTATAAGTTTGAATGTCCCTCCGATATCTGTTGTTTTTTTTATTTGTTATAAGTTTTTACGTTTTGTATTTATTAAGATCTGATAGTTATTTTGTTGTTTTTCGTATAATTTAATCCAATATTGGTATTTTTTTTTATTTTTTTTTGGAGGCTAACATATGAAACTTTGTATACAAATGCAAACATACCTTCGTTATAATCATTTATGACATCTTTAAATCTGTTTTCTAATGAAGAGGACAAGTTTTTTGTTTGTGACCTATTTGAGGATATAAAGAAAAATATCATTACCATTTAGACGTATAACTCTGATAACTTGTTTAACATGAAAATGAAAGCGTGCAGTCTTACATGGTTTTAGGAGCCAACACAGTGGGGAAATATATTAAACATCTCTTTACAAATCATGGGAAATCTGTTGATTTCTTAACCTGACAACAACTAGTTCGAAGAGTTCAGTTTCTAACATTATATCTTGACACGTAACGAGCCTAAATAGATAAATATACTGGTAAGATAGATAAGGGCGAAATATAAGAAACAGTGAAGAATATATGATATGTTAAAAGATATTTCATGGATTAAGCTGTTACGTCATCACGTTTATTGTCAGAGAAAAGTCCGACAAATAACATTTTTTGTGTATAAGTTAAACATGTTAAAGACTCCAGAAGTATCGTAAATAGGCTTCGGGGCCTCTTGTTTACACCATTAAGCACTTTGCATATCAAAGTTTATACGACATTATTCCTTGTTTCGGCTTGAAAGTACGTACAGAAAGAAATTATTTACCGTTTTTTTTAAATTAGGAGCCACATTACACGACTGAACTTGGTGTTAATAGTGTAACAAGATATGTCAAGTTAGAAAAATAAATGATACGTTCTGAAAGTTGTAAACAAAACCGAACACGAGCTTGTTTAAAACAACTACGTAGAAACAAAAATATGTTCTTGTATTTCTATTTTAAAACTTGTTCATGGTCTGAATTATCTTAGCTAATTGTTTTCATTATAATTGCTGTCTGTTATGTGCGTAACAGTAGCATATAACATGTATGTACTCATAACAGATAATAGAATTAAAATGTTGTATTCGAGCCTGACGCACTTTTCGTCTACAAAAGACTTATCAGTGACGCTCGAATCATAGAAAAGTAAACAAAAAAGGCCAAATAAGTACAACGTTGAATAGCTTTTGCCTAATACAGCTAAGGTTAACTATTCCTGAGGTAGAAAAGTATTACTGCTGTTGATCGATGGATAGAAAAACAAATCCAGATTGCAATCTTATACAACATGAACAAAAGAAGACACATTTACTATAAGAAGAAAAAAATCGAAAACAAAAACAGACATCAAAATGCATAGACATGAAATATTGGTTAACAACTGCCGGATTCCTGACCGGACATTTTACGAAAAACTTGTAGCCTCAACCTTGTTGTATGACTAGCCTAACCACCAGCTTATACATCTTGTATGGCTATAGCACTGCGTAACATGTAAACAGTATAAACAATTACAAAAATAAGTACAAAGAAACGCATTATTAAATAATATAATACAAACATCACATGACAGTACATTACATCCTTTAAACAGCAGAATTACGTCTTTCATAAAATTCTTTGAATAAAACGGAAGTCTTAAAGAATTATAAAAAATGAAAGGCAACATGTGTTTTGCAGCTTCAAAGTTTTAAAACTTACGGTCTGACGATAATTTCTGGACATGACTTATTCCGAACAGCAGTACCAATATAGGGACACGGGTTAGCTGAAATGACAAAGAGAACATGACATTGATTAAAGTACACATCCTGTAAGAACAAATATTGTTAATCAGTTGTTTATTAAAAGTTTAGTACAATTGTCAGGCACATTCATATATACCGTACAACAAGTAAAATCTACTAAAAATTAATTTTGTTTATCAGTTATTATTTTTTAACTCTGTATGCTTACATTGCCTATGTAAATGTTAAAACTGATTGTATGCACATTGAACGACAAATGTATGTGACGTATACAAATTTTATGACGTCAGACACTCAAGTAAATCCATGTGTTCGTAGATAGATGTTTTTGTGTTCTGTTAAATTGTCCCATTTAAAAATTGTTATGCGATGATGACTGATGTACCCATATTTTGACTATTTTATTAATTGTGACTGTTTATTTAACGCATCATGTAAATATAACGGAATTTGATGAGACTGTTATTAAAGAGGGAGGGTTAGCGCTATAGAACCAGGTTTAATCCACCATTTTCTACATTTGAAAATGCCTGTACCAAGTCAGGAATATGACAGTTCTTGTCTATTCGTTTTTGATGCGTTTTGTTATTTGATTTTGCCATGTGATTATGGACTTTCCGTATTGATTTTCCTCTGAGTTTAGTATTTTTGTGATTTTACTTTATGGTTATTATAAGTTTAGTACAATTGGTCTATACATTCATATATACCGTACAACAAGTGAAGTCTACTAAGATTAAGCAAATGTTTCGTTAATAGAAAGTTGAAAGATATTATATGTAAATGTGGTGAGAACTAAATGGGTGTCGGTAATAAAGGTTCTACTATTATTTTTCACAAGACGAATATTAGCATTTCCTTTGTATTCGGCTATAATTTATCATTTGCATTAGGGGTCTGTTTTTCATTTTAATACCTAACTGCTCCATAATATTGCTAGTTGCAGATGAAGTGCATAAAGATAAGTAAACTTAACTAAAAAATACGGAAAATGTAAATACACTCATAATAGATACCAGGACTAAATCTTGTTTATACGCCAGTCTACAAAAGATTCACCAGTGACGATCGAATCCAAAAAAGTTAAAATGATCATCCTCGGTTTGTTCTTGGGCTTAACAAAATTGTTTACTGGTTGTTTTTTTCTAAAATGAAAACAAAACCGACACAGCAGTAGTATTAATTGGAATGTACAAAGTCAGGAATTTGATAGTTGTTTGCCATTTGTTTGTTGTGTTTGAGCTTTTGATTTTTAATTTGATAAGGGACTTTGCGTTTTTAATTTTTCTTTGAATTTGGATTTTTTTATTTTTTTTACTTATGGAATAATACTTTCACTTAAATCTTCATTATCAAGTGGAAATTACAACATCAGGAATATGATAGTTGTTTTCATTCTTTTGATGGGTTTGATTTTTTAATTTTTCAACTTCGTACACAGCTACAAAAGAGGTGCATTGTATTTGAAGCTTTAAGGACGTCTATCGGTAATTTTACAGTCGCAAATTTAGTTTACCTGGCGACGCGGAGCGGAGGCTGGTAAACTGGTATTAGCGACAGTAACAACTGATGGACGTCCACAAAGCTTCAAAAACAATACAGTTATTTCTTTTATAAGGCAAAACAAGTTCATAATTAAATTTCAATCATTATTTCAGTGTAAAATCGTCATTATAGAAAATTCCGCGAAAAGTTATTCTCTTCTTAGGTCCCTACACTAGATGACGTCATAGGTATGCTTCCGGTGTCATACATAAACAACGGGCGTTTGCTGGCTTCTGTGTCGCTTCAGAATGTAATAAAATTTGGTAAAAAGAAGATTTTTGGGCGCAACAAGTGAGTTTTTTGTTAATTATTTTAGAAATAACATGCCAATACATCCCACAATTCAAAATGTCGGCTCCCTTAGTTACAGACAAGGAGATAAATAATTTTACGCCTGCTGTCATCCAATCAGAATACTTGTTACAAATAATTGCATAAGATTTTTGCATAGGTACTATTCCTGTACTTAAAATTTGTAGTCCTGTATTTCTACTTATTCAGTACTATTTTGTTAGTTTAAAATTATTGTAATATTTAAGTACCTGATTTTAACAGTACTTAATTTGTACTTGAAATTAAGGTACTACAGATTTGTGGTTACTACTGTTACATTTTCAACATTTTGAAAGTTTTTCTATTTCAAATCTCTTAAAGTTATGATTTTCAAACAAGGAATATTGTATTATTTCTGATTCAAAATATTTAGTACAAATCAAGTTCTGCAAAAAATACAACTACCTAAATGTTACAATAGTTTTAAAGTAAAGAAATAGTCTTAAATATTAAAAGAAAATTTCCAGTACTGCATTTTTTAGTACAAAAAATAATACGTATGCAAAAGTAGCTTTGTAAGGGACTTTCCACATTGTTGTTCTATCATGTAATGTTGTCATTTTATTGTTACAGTGAAAATTGCCATAAAAGCAGGAGGTTAGACGTGTCACAAAACCAGGTTCAAACCCACTATTTTGTTTTATAAACTGTCTTGTATCAAGTGAGGAAAATGGCCAATGTTATATTATAGCTCGTTTGTTTGTGTGCTACATTATAATGTTGTGTTTCTGTTGTGTCGTAGTTCTCTTGTATTTGATGTGTTTCCCTCAGGTTTATTTTGTAACCCAGATCTGTTTTTTTCTCAATCGATGTATAAATGTCGAACATCGTTATTCTACTGTTTCCTTTTTTAATTTATTGTTCTTGTACATCATGAAGTGTGAAGTAAATTGTTACATATTTACCTTCACTACCACAAATGAGTTTGTGACATGAACAGTCTTCCTCTGAGGGTGTACAATAGCAGTTGTGTTTTGGCGTAGTAACAAATATGTACCCTTGTGAAGAATTGCATCCACATGTTGTATCATTTATCATACTTCCTTCACGGTGAATGATTTGACCCTCTTCATTACAAAATGACATTTGATACACACACTTATTGTTACCATCAGTTGAAAATGGGAAAGGCTGATACCGAGAGTATCTGCATCCAGCTTTATTAAAATATGGTTCGAATATAAGTTTGCTACCTATAATTGATATGAAAGAAATATGAAGAGACATATTTTGTAATATAAAGCAGTTAATCATTGTAGCAAAGTACCTACTTAATGGTACATAAACTCATCATAGATACTAAGATTGGAATTTTGTAAAGTATGTATATTTAATACTCTCAAAACCAACAATAAACACAAATAAAGTGATAGAATTAAACATCGAACGCAGGATTTAAATGTATTCATCTGTCAAAGAAAATGAAAAACAAACACATTAATCATTGTATGTGTTAATATTAATGCAATTTTATGTAGTTGCATTGCTCAATACATGTACCATATAAATCTATTATTACCAAATCTTTTTAGCATCCTGCAAAAACAAAAAGTTGGACACATCAGACTCCAGCTAACAATTCAAGAAAAATGTCGATAGTATTGGATTAGTACAGACTTTTAATTGAAATAAATACTTACTGTCTTGCATTTGCATGCGCCTGTCCCAAGTAAAACAAATCGTCATTTGTAACTATAAAATGACTATTGATGTGGAAGGTATTTGATATTGTGACTTCTTTGAAATGTTTGATATTGTCCTATTAACACATATTGGTAATATGGTTAACACAAGTAAGGTGTATTCAAGGATAATTAATAACAGTATTACCTGTGCTGCTATAATCCAGTCCATCACAGGTCTCACGATACGAATTCTCGGTGAACGCAATAAACACACATAACTTTGACCACAATAAAACTTCCTTGCTCGGAGACGCCAATGTCCTGGCGCTGGACATTTCAATTCATATTCAAACGTCACAGCAATAACCTGAGATATAATAACTTTCCTAAATTGGAAAATGATATAATGGCGTGAAGTTTTCTTATTTGTTTTTTTTAAATTTTACAATTGAAATTAGTTTACAAAAACAAACCACTGCATTACCTATGCTACTTTCCGGCTTTGTTAAAGTTGAAAGATGAAAGAGTGATTTTAAAAATAAATTCAACAAATTGTAAGATAGAGGCCACAAATACTACAAAGATTATAACAATAGTCCTAGCAATATTGGGATGTGTATAACAACAATCCAAATAAATGCTGATCGGATTGGAAAATATCTAACAACTCGTCATTTGCCTTGCAGTTTTATATCTTTGTAAACAGTTATAACTGCGTCTGAGTCGTAGATTTTACAACCACACCACATCACATCACATTTTCGTATCTTTAAGTAAAGTCTCTAGTAGATCAATTTTGAGGAACATTCTACACCATCCAGTTCTACCAGGACAAAGCTACGGCTCTAGACAATTGAAGTGTGAAGTAAACTTATTTGTTAAGACATTGAAATCAACTTACTTGAAGACACCAAAGTAATACTGCAGTTTTCATTGTACAGAGATTAGGGAAGCGCACTTCAATCTGAAAAAAAATTAAAACCAAAAGTTATTGCATGCTGTATGGTATTACTTCCTGTGCATACTGACACACTTTTGCTATGTCCATCAATATTATCGTTTTGCTTTTATTTCATTACAATGTGTTCTGATTATTTCATTATTCATATAGAGTTGAATTATCTCGTGTTATTTTCAATGAATATATTTTTAACGCGAAGTGAATCAGTAAAAAACAAATCAAACAGACTAATGGTCAGTTCTTAGATTTTACTAAGGTGTATTCGTCTTTTTTTAAATCTTTAACAATTTCGTATCAACATGAACATTGAGGAGAACAAAATCATAATTCCTCTATCAATCCTTTTTTTTTGCCTTTTCTAAACCGCGTTGGTAATCTTTCTGGATAGATAAACGAAATAAACGATTACCATACCAAAGTGTCTATTGCTTAGTATTTTCAACTCATTATTGAAGAATTGTTTCTTCAACCTGAACTTTAATCAAATGTCAATTATTGATTTCGAATATTTACAGTTTCAAGTCAAGAATTATATGTTTTTTTATATATATTTATATAAAAAAGAAGATGTGGTATGATTGCCAATGAGACAACTCTTCACAAGAGACTGAACAACACATGAATTTACCTCTGTAGGTCACTGTACGGACTTTGGACATACACATACATATATACTGTGGTGGGATTTAACCAGTTAGCAGGATTGCAACCCTCTCCCTACACGGTGACATTTATGTTCTTTTGAACAGATATTCAAATGCTGTAGCAAGTCAGGAATATGCCAGTTGTTTAGTTTAAACATATTTATTTATAGTGGATTGGGAAACAAGTTTTTCAACTTATATTAATCCCTCTCCACTTTGCGGATGCGAGTGCTGCCTTGTAGCGGCATTAGACTACTCTTTTTCGAAATCTAAAAGGGTGTCTTTAGCGTGCAAGATATGTGGCTCTCTCTTAACACGGGTCAGCCATTTATCGTCCCCGTCCGACGGACTATCATCGTTTCCTCAAGACCAAAATTTCTAATGGTGTCAAGGGAGAGCCGAAAATTGAGTTCCTGAAATTTTCATCCAAAACGGGAATCGAACCAGGAACCTTTGTGTAGTAGTCCGATGCACTAACCACTACACCACGGCTCTCTGCCAGTTGTTATCATTTCGTTTGAATTGTTTGAGCTTTTGATATGGGACTTTCCGTTTTGAATTTTCCTCGGAGTTCAGTTATTTGTGTTTTTCTTTATACTACTGTTGTCTTTGTTTATGTAGTAACAGTAAATATATGAATACCTATATCAAATAACAAATATCGAACAAACAAAAATAATAACTTGATATCAATACTCAACCTTGAATTATATTTCTGTTTAGTTGTATATTGACTGTTTCTTCTCTTTTATCTATCAATAATAAAATAAATGATAAATGGTTGTATCTATCTTATATCACTAAATCGGCTATGTACGTGGTCTTTTTACTTTGCAAGTCTTTGTTACAAATTAAACAATTACATGTACTAATCAGACCATCATTATGACTTAAAGCAGTATTGATAGCTTTATGGCTAATGATCTGTTTATAATCTCCCATGTCTAAGTGTGTGAACATGAACAATTATTGTTCATTCAAAATTATGTCAACAGTATAACAATCTAGCAACTATAATGGGTTCAAATACTGTGTTATTGAGTACTGTACACGTAAAATACACATTTGTAATTATTAAATACCCGTTGGAGAGATGCCTTTAGTTAGAAATTAAACACACATTTAAATTGTGTAAGATAACATTCAATATTATTGTACACACTGTTGAGCAGCAAATCACCATTGTAAAAACATTGCAATTTTCTACATGATTGCCTCATTTCAAGTACATCTGTCTTAATGTTAATAATGGTTGCATGTTTGTTCATGGACATAAATGATAATAAGGGATGCACTGTTTTTTTGCAGTCATCCATTTTCTTATTTTTTTTAATTTGAATAAGAAAAACAGTGTCACTGCACTATACTAATACATTTTTCTTTATTTGTTTTATTGTTTGTTATTGATAATACCATAATTATTTAATCTCAATGTGTGTGAGCAAATGAATAGTGTATTTTGTAACATGGTAAACGAACTTTAATCGAATTTATTATGTTAAGTTATTTATACTTACATTTAAATTGACTATGTCACTTGAAAAAACAGTTGATCTTTCATTCCTATGTGTCTACAGCCATCACTTTATAGAGACATCTTCCAAACATAAATACATCTGTTCGTTGGTTCGTTTTGTCAACAATTTCCATGTGTATGTAAATCGGTGTATTACAGGTAGATGAACTTTAAAAAAAAGCAAATATTGAGTGAATTATCGTTCTTTGTCTTTCAAGTCCATTCGGAATACGAAATATTTATTGTGTAACCAGCACAAAATTATACATGTAAATATAAAAATAAAAAGTCTAGTATTCTCATTAATTTTTTAAATGATAATGGACCCCCTTTTTTTATTTTACTTTTTTTTGCAGCGAATCTTTTAAACGATTTAATGCATGATTATACAATTATCTTAAATAGTTTCTTTCATGTTAGTAGAGCATTGCAGATACATTTCAAGTATCCGGTATTTAGAGATAATTAAATTCGCACTTTGAAATAAACAAATATCTCTCCAAAACAAAATTGAAAATTGAAACTCATCAAAGATGTAAAGCTTCTAAATTTGTAATTTTGCGCCGCATCAGTTTCTCGAGTCAAAACGGTCATAGGGTGTACTCAAATTCGAAATTGAAGCCGATAAACAAAACAAAAATACTTAGAAGTTGTGTGTTTAATACGGCAAATGCGACTCGTGCATTCGGTTAGAAAAAACGAAATTTTTGATTGATTCACCGTTTTATAACTAGTAAATTAGCAGGAAATATATACATGTACAAACTCTGTGGGATAGAATAACCGAGAGTTTAGATTGATTTAACATTTTATAACAAGTAAACTAGAAGAAAATGTAAAGACGTACAAATTATTGGATGAAGAATGGATCCCAGTAAGACAGATATTCACCGAAAAAAACAAGGAAAATAGTATGGAAAAGTGGACTTTGTTATAGAAACAGCATTCCGATCAAATAGCAGAAATCAGCCTTATCCACCAAATGGGTCTATAATGTAGCTAGAAAATGCTGCACTTGTAGGCGGAATTCAGCTGGCCATCAAACAATTATGTAAAATAGTTCAGGGAAATAAACGCCACACTTAAATCTGAAACATACTTTATTAAGGTATTTCCTCGGAGTTCTGTGTTTTTGTTATTTTACTTTATACATAGAATTTTAACAACTAGAGATAATGATAGCTTTAGTTAGCCGTAAAAGATCATAACGCATGACAAAATGATAATTTGAAATAATTCAAATGAGAAATAAACTGCATGAATAATTATTAACGAAAAGTCAATAGGCAAAAAAAAAAACAACCAATTCGCTTTTTGACATTTTTGAAATTAACACATATATTTCCAACAAAAAATTGAAAATTGCAACTCATCAAAGATATCAAACTTCTACATTTGTAATTTTGCGCCGCATAAACAAGACAAAAATACGGAGAAGTTGTGTTTAATACGTCAAATGCGACTCGTGCATTCGGTTAGAAAAAACGAAATTTTTGATTGATTCACCGTTTTATAACTAGTAAATTAGCAGGAAATATATACATGTACAAACTCTGTGGTGAAATATGGATCTCAGTAAGACAAATATTCACTAAACAACAAAGGAAAATAGAAAACAGAATGAAAAAGGGGGACGTGTCTTAGACACAACATCCCGATAAAATAGCAGAAATCAGCATCAGGCCACCAAATAGGTCTGTAATGCAGATATAAAATCATGCACTTAGAAGCGGACTTTAGCTGTATTCACGGAGAAGGACGCCACAGTTTACTCGGAAACATTCTCTGATTAGGGATTTTTTTCCGTTTAAAATTTTCCTCGGAGATCGGTGTATTTGTTATTTTACTTTATAAAAAGAATGCTATCAACTAGCTATTGACGTTGATGATATATTCAGTATGACATAAAAGACCCGAACGCATGTCAAAATAATAATTTGAAATAATTTAACTTAATAAGCAATGATACTGTCCATCAGATTCCCTTTCTAAACATTAGGTGAACGGGTGCCTTTGGAGGGCGCAGTACACTGCAATTGGTTAAGTGATCCTGGTAGTGTATGATCCACTTATATTCTCGATATGGAAATGACTGATAGTCACCAAACTTTACTTGACAACGGAAATTAAAGTCTTATGAAAGCCTGTAGATATAATAGAACGAACATTTGATTTGTTGGTTTCAAATCGACATTTTCTTTCAAAAAACACTGTTCACACATCTGAATGAAAAGTCTGATAATTTCTCTGATGATACTTTTTTTAACATCATATGTTTTGTGAATGCCTTCATTACCAACTCCAGAATGTGCAGTCTAATCAAAGGATAAAGTTCGTCTGGGTCCTCGGCCATAAAACTTTACCCAGCCATCGGAGTACAAAATTATTCCGCGAAACACAAAATTAAGTATTTTGATTGGTTGATTCTTGATTCTGAGTACAAAAATCGTGCTCGAAAGTTTTATGACCGCAAGGCCTGATGTACAATAAAAAAAAAATTTCCTTTGTGAGATTTTCAATTCCTGCTACACTCAAAACATCATACCCCAACACATGGTGTATGTATGTGACGGTCAAAAGTCAGGAGCCTGTAATCAGTTGTTGTCATTTGTTGCTGCGTTACATATTTGTTTTTTTCGTTCATTTTGATTTTGTACATATATAAAAACACGATATATGGCCGTTAGTGTTATTGTTTAAATTGTTTAACATTTGTTATTTCGGCGCCTTTTATAGCTGATTATACGCGGTTTAGGCTTTACTCATATTACATGTATTAGAGGTAGGTAATTTAAAGACGTATCAACCGTATCGTTTACGTTGACGTATCCGCATCTGCAGATTTATAAAAAAAACCAGTATGTGATCTCCCTCTATTTGAAGGACATGAGGGTACCTCTAGTTGGTAATTTCTGTGATATGTGGTCTCTTGTGAAGAGTTGTCACATTGACAATCATACCACGTCTTTTTTATTTATATTTTGAACCTTTCGAAATTCTTTAATTCTTCGTTCATGTACTAGTACATTGTTTATGTCTTATCATTGAATACCCCATATGTCAGCCAATATTTTCATCTCATAAACTTAAACTAAAGATAATAATGATACTATAAGGACTGTTCCATAGATATAGGAAGATATGGTATGAGTTCCAATGAGACAACTCTCCATCCAAATAACAAGTTATAAAAGTAAACCATTATAGGCGAAGGTACAACCTTCAACTCGGAGATTTGGCTCACACCGAACAGCAAGCTAAATACGACCCCCTATTGATTTCGTCAACTTAGGCACTATCCTTCATCATAAATTAGTTCAATCAAAAATACCTTCTTGTTTCAAAGACCAGTCTGTACCAATCATTCGTATACCTATACCAAACCTATTGCAACTAAAATTTTCAATTACAAACACGTTTTGCAGGATCTCAATATTGACGACTTCAAGCCTAAACCTCCTGGCTGCACTTGTGCTAGTTCCCAATTCACATACAATCCGGCTGGATTGTGTTATCGAAAGGTCTAAAAAATATCGTGAGCCTAAATCCATCAATTGAAAATACAACTTTAAAATGTTGATGGATTCAGTCAAAGATTATATCAGACAATGAGCTAAGCGTGAGAAGGAAGACGTAGACACTCTTTCCAAATGGATTAAGGCAGTGAGGTCGTTGATACAAACCATAATTAAGAAACTGAATGGGTCTATCTATGTCCATGCTACGTAAATCGTTAACGACCCAAATGTTGAAAAACACTTATCCTACCTTCATAACAGAAAAAAAGTTGTTGTACATACAATCTAACTCTCTTTCATCTTGTAATAGTATTAAAATATTTGACTTATCTACACTTTGCACAAGTATTCCACATTCCAAAGTAAAAGACAAATTGAAAGAATTGGCATTGCTTTGTTTTAAAAAAAAAGAATGGCCAACGTAGATACAAGTATCTTGTCTTCGGGAAGGATACATCATCTTCTTGCCGACTTGTTTCTTTATTATTATGAGCCTGACTTGATACCGGTAGAAATTTGATATAAATTGACAATGAGGGTCGGTTGAAAACAAACCTTTAAAAAAAACTTTAAAGAATCAATCTTACTAAGGACAATATTACCAAGTCTAATGTTACCAAATCTATCATCTAGGCGTGGGCAAATAAAAGAGATAACAACATTTTCACACTTACTTTGTGCGGTCATAACCAATGTCTGGTAGTCATCGCGGAACGATTCCTCGTCGAATAAATTACTCGCACAGTCATTACTACCTATTTGCAAGATAATGTTTTTGTAAACTTCATCAACAGGTTTGCTGAGGAGTTCTGCTGTAATGTCTGACACCCTGCCACCTCGCACGCATAATGGTTGGTTGTCTAGTTTAAAGGCATCAGTAGTAATGTCACGGATTACTGAACTTCCAACTAGCAAAGTTCCTCTATGTGGTTTACTATTTTCTGTAATGTTCCTTTGATTATCCCTCAAATCATCTTCCTTGCAACTATGAATGTTTAGTTTGGTGGTACTTTCACATTCGTTTTCTTGTTTTTTGTCTCGTGTTAAACAATCTCGCAGGCGGTTGTTTTCCTATTGAAGATTTTCAACTTCTTGAGATTTATGTTCTAATTTACACTCGACCTCCTGATACTAAGAGACGAACTGTTCTAACATTGTTTCGATGTTCTGGATTCTTATTGCACGGACACCTGTTTTGTATGTTCACTAATCTCTGATTTTACTTCTTGTTCATTGTTCGAAATCCTCTGGTTTATCCATGAAGTGCCATTAAAAACTTAAACATGTAACCCGCACTGTTCTTTTTATAATGCTATAAAATATGGTTTAATAATCTATTTCTTTCAATCTTAGCACATCTGTTACCATCAGCTCAGTAGCCAGTATTTCCACCAGTATCAGTCAGCTTACATACACCAGGGTACCCGCAGACACAATTGTACCGGAAGTACATGACTATCCCGGAAATGGCTTTTATAAATAAATGATACGGGAAAATTATGTTCTTAATTTAGATCTTAGATAGGGCTATGATATGTATGATTAGATAAAGCTGTCGGCTATATCATAACATCGTTAATTAAGTCTAATTGTGCCAAATGTTTATGACCTTTTTACGACTTGCTACAGAAGATAATGTAAACATACCAGATAGCATCAGAGAAATATAATACATAACTGTATTTTATGTCTTCAAACTCTCAGTCACGTCTAGAATCTTGAAAACTAATTATCTGCTATGACCACTTTATTGTATATCTTAACCAAAAAATGTTTTTGTTAGAACTTGAGAGAATAAATACTTATTACAAACGCCTTTGAATCTGAATAGACAAGTTTAAGAAGGACACACTGTTGTACAAGTTTTAAAAATGAAATAAGAAGACGTTATTCATGTAATTAGTACTAATTGCAAGAGGTTCTTTTCTCTCTGTCTTATTGTAATAATGGACGAATTCACTTTTACATCATTCGATCATTTGGAAAGTAAGCTGGAAAAGTGCGATGATTGTTGTAATGGTGACTATATGTCATTCCATTGTCCGCTGTGTCCGGTGTCGAAATACAAACCAAGGAAAAAGGCAAAGCTACAGCAACATCTTGCAGTTCACTGGAATATAAGAATCCAAGGAAACAACGGTAAATTGTTTTCTGAATAAATCAAGATACAAAAAAATAAAAATTATATCGCCTTATGAAACTAGTTCCTTAAAAGAAAATCTAAATTTCTTTTATAGCAACTTTTAAAGATATTATTATGTGATAAAATAATTAAAAGATAATAATTCTAATATTGATGGTATAGTTGTTCTTATATCCGCCTTTTGCACTTTTTCACATTTCATTCAATTTGTGTTCGATTTATCATTATTGTTTTATCATTTACGGCATTTGCTATCCTGTATTTGTCTTGTGCATAACCAAAAAAAAGGCATCTTGTAATCATCAAACGGGCGTATTGCTTTTCCGCTAATTTTTCAAAGTCCCAATACTACGTTTCCGCAAATTTGAAATATACGTTTCAGCAATTTGTATTTATTACTTTTCCGCAAATTTACCTGGTAAATTAAAACCATTTGAATGTACATGTATGATAAACTATTTATTTTTTTCTTTCTAAATAAAGAAAATGTTCTGATCTCGGTAAAGCTACAATTTACTAAATATAACTACTGACTCGGGTAAGGATGAGTTAAACTTCATTGAGAAATCTTTGGTTTGGCTTACTTGCCAACTGACATGATTAAAGAATGCTTTGTTGAATTAATTGCCGATGCTCAATCTGACGATAAACGCATGAGGTCTGCCGATTATATATTGGAATTTTATATAAATGGCAATTGAGATTTCCACCAACCATTTGGACATCACCCTGACCCCGTTGAAAAGAGAACAACGAATGGTGTCGAGTCTTTTCGTGCCTACCGGAACGAGCAGTTTTTACGCTAGCCATCCTACCATATTTGTCTTTGTCGATGTGTTATTGAAACTGAAGACAACATCTTACATAAAGATGAGAACTCTAACTGTAAAAGCACCCTTTCGGAAATATGAAAAGGTGAAGCTGGCCTTCCTTCCTGAACAAAATACAAAATTTGTAAACGGTGAATGTGCTTATATGGACTTTTTACGATGTGTTGGCTACAAATATTCTGCCAGAACTGACTTATGACCTCATATCAAGATCTTTTTGAACATACGTTTTCATACATTTTAATGATGTATTTTACTTATATGTTATGATGACCTTTAACTTAATACATATTTATTTTTTATTATAGCTTTGCTTTCGATCAATAGGTATTCCTTAATTATTTGCGGAAAAGTAATAATTTGTTTTTTTCCGGAATAGTTACTTTTTTCCGGAAAAAAAAGATATTTTTTTGCGGAAACGTAAACTTTTTTTTCCGGAAACGTCACCTTTTTTTCGCGGAAAAGTAATGCCAATTTGCGGAAACGTAAAACGTCGCATCAAACGTATGCCATGCTTAAAAAAATAATTCGGTATATTTAATTCTAAACGGTTCATTTGGTTTTAGTTTAAACATATTTTATTTGTTAAAGTACAAATTGGATAAGACACAAGTCAAACAGACTTATTTGGTTTTACTTATCACTTATACGTAAAATTATTTCTATTTAAGTAAATAAGAACATATATATACAATTCCATCCGATACAATCAAAAACTAAAGTTAACGTAAAGTAAATATTGTTTCTCTGTTCATTTGCAATTTTAACTTCATCTGATATCTATTTTTTTCGTGGGTAATAGAATATATTAGTTCTAAGGGACTAATCTTCTCTATTAAAAAATTATTAGATATGCACAATATTTATTTAAGAATTGAATGCTTCTTTTTTGTTACTTCATTGGGGTGTAAAAGCTTTGACCGAAGTACATTTTGTATGAGCGCTGAAGTGCTTCATTCTAAAAATGTGCGCACGAATCGGTCCAAATAAGAAGTTGTCCTTTTTTTTTTTACATACAATGTATAGTAAATCAATTTCGGTCCGTATAACATTGATCAATTTCAAATTTTAAGTTTTCAAATTTGTTTTTTGATGTTTTGAAAAAGCAAATTCCTAAATTTTAAAATTTATTTTTTTCAAAAAAAAATAAAATTTCACCAGATGATAAAAACTAAAAGTCTTGAAAATAAGGGTACCTATAAAGTGCAAATTTGAAAATAGTGGAACGAACGAACGAAACAATACGAACTGAAATGAAAAGTCACTGTTACTTAAACAATGATGTATAAAACAAACCAAGAGGCAAATAGTTGTAAGCTGTTAAATTCAATAACAAAATGAATATTTCTCAAAAGTTGATACTTCATTTTAAAACAAGAAAAACAGCTCCAGTTATGACCATTCTTATTTAGAAATGTAAAAGCACAAAATGTATCAAATCATTTTTAACTACAAAATAAATTATTTAAAAAAGGCGCTTTTAACAAATTGGACAGCACATGAAATAACAGTATGCTGATTTTTTAAAAAGATTTTACATCAATTGAAAAACCATTTTTTCAAAGCAATTCGAGGATGTACTGGGGCATTTTTTTTTAAAAATCTACAATTTAGAATACTAAGTCGGAAGAGCATTAGTTGGGAAAAAAAATAAGCTAAAAATATTGATATGCTGTGTAGGTTGTTATCAAGAATAGACCATAACCGCGGGTCCGTACCTGAATTAGAGAACATACGCCTTATTTTAAGGATGTATTCTTCTGACTTTTCAGTCTCGTTCAGTCTCGTTGAAATCTCGTTCTTAAATTATTTCCAAAACATATGATAGAAGTGGAAAATATCAATGAATTTTAAAAATATTATAATCAAACATAACTCTGTGAAAAAATTGTGTATTTACCATGAACGGTTTTTGAATAATCCACTTTTCAAATTTTACGACCATCCAAGTCAGTATTTTTAGTCAAAATTTTGAGAAAATGGGTGAGGGATACAAAAAATGATTTTACAAGAATAATTTACATCCCATCTCATTTTGGTCTTTTCAAATTTCTTAGATATGTATTTTTTCAATCATTTATAACAAAAAAGTTGAATTAATATGCATTTTGTTCTTTAAAATGAGAAAAATCATAAAAATACAAAATTGGCAGTATGGTAAATTTTACACAAAAAAGCATCAAAATATGATAAAACTTTCTTATATTAACACCTACCTATAGTTTTTGTAAGTTAAATTTATTCAGATTGGTCCACTTCATCTTTATGGATAGTATGAAAAAAAGTTTAATTGTGGAACTGTGATTTTTTTCACGATAATAGCCCAAAAATAGGTAAAAATCGATGAAAAGTGAGAAAATCATCAAAATTGGACATTTTCAAAGGGCCGTAGCAAAAAAAGAAGCACACCACCATATGATTTTTTCTTCACCAATTGTTTTGTTACAGTCTTATAAACCTAAAAATCAGGTTAAGAAAAAAAGTTTAATTCTAGAAATTTTTGGCTCCTCAGAGGTGTACATCCTTAAGCCTGGATTTTTAGAATTCGTATTGTCATTTGGTAAGGTCAAGTTGATTAAAATGTGCACATTTATTCCCTGTACAATGAAGCATAAAAATGTTACCATTTATGAGTTTAAACAACTATCTTCATAAATTTAAATATATATTTTGAAAAACTGTGTGAATTTATTAATTACATCCATGAAGAGAAGGTTAGAAATTTTAGTTTTAATTTATATATATAATTGCGAATTGAATTGGGGAATATGTCAAAGAGACAACAACCCGACCAAAGAGCAGGTATGATTAGCACCCGTGCACGGCCGACACTCGGCTAACCGAGAGATAGGTCGGTTAATCTATATTGAGTATGCAGCTATATCGGCGGTGGGTCTGTTAATCGGGTGGGCTAAAGTCTGTTAATCAGGTGTTATCGTGAAAATCAGTACAAGGTCAGCATGTTTCATTGGATAACTTTTTTTTTACATTTATATCATTAAATCTATTAATGTCTGACAAAATGATTTGGAATACTGAATCCAGTGGTGTATTATTTTTTTTCTAGCTTCAATAAACGATCTAAAAAATGAAAAGGCGAGTTACTCATCAGTAAATTTATACACATTTTACACACACAAAATTTACACAAAAATGACAATTTGGTTGAGTTTACTTGCATGCAATCTTTTGAACATCGAAAAAAGACTGGCATTATGTTTGTTTACCACATTACCATCAATATGAAATAATCTACACGAAAAACTGTATTTTGATGACATAAATCAATTTTTGTTAAAAAAAATTTTGGTCTGTTAATGGGTCGGATGTATAAAACTCGGTCTGTTAATTGGTCTGTTAAGAGTTATGAATGACATTACAAGTATACTGTAATTGCTATATGGGGTGTTATCTGAATAAAGAGATAGGCCACAGATTAGTGGCTAGTAAATGGAAACAACACATGAACAATGAATCATAAGTTTAGACAATGGAATCTGAACATTGATAGAAATGATTTTAAAAAGTGTAAAATCAAAGTAATATTAATTTCATCAAAGAATGGTAGCATATATCATATGGATTCTGTTTCCTTGATATGAATTGCACCAATTTGTCATTTACATAGTTAACAAGTACATAAATCAGAGATAAACTTCGTATCAAATGAACTGAAATATGTTTATAATGCAAACAAATATAGACAAATCTTCAACATCAACCTTTCTTACACCACATTGAAGGTCACTCGATAGAAAAACAAGCACGTTTGTGGACTGCGAGTCGGCTAAATGACCTACGATATCATAGGAATACATCATTACTCGAAAAATAAAATTAATATACTAGTATGCATTTATTGTGATTTACAGGAATATAAAACTGTCTTGTTGTTGCACATTAAATCAGCACCCAACACTAATATAAAAAAACTTACTAATGTCTATTTCTTGTTTAGAACCACGATTTAGAACTTGGTACAGACATTTCCTTAGGCGGCAGAAAATGAGAATGATGACTCTGTACAAAGGAAAATGCATACCGGAAATAAACTCCTCATAGATACCAGGGTTGAAATTTGATATGTGCGCCATATATTTACGCCAGACAAGCGTTTCGTCTACGAAAAAGTCATTAGTGTCGCTCGAAAAAAATGTTTAAAAGGCCAAACACAAAGTTGAAAAGCATTGAGGAAATACAACTAATACCGGCGTCACACACCAGCGTATAGCTCCGGAGTGTTAAAAGATCATTTAATGTGCCAATATGTGTAAGCGTGTATTGGGCGCACTATTCAGCGTTCAAGAAACGTATGTTGGCGTATGTTTTTCAAGTTTTTTCAAGTTTTTATTAAATCAGGAAAATCAATACAAGTATAATGATGTCTTCCCCCACATTAACATGATATTACATCACATGAATAAATATATATTATGTATGACAAAATATCAAATCAAGGTTAAATGAATAAAATTACAAAGATTCAAAGCATAATTGTATGTAATGGCATATATTTTTTGTATCATCAATATTTTGTGGGTTAAGTAAACTAATAATGGTTTCCATAACTTTTTCAGGGCACAGATCTTGTGAATTAAAATTTAGTTTATTAAATAGTTGTTTTCTATAATTTTCAAATTTTTTGCAATAAATAAGGAAATGTTTTTCATCTTCTATTTGATTGCAGTTAGAGCATATTCTGTTTTCTCTCTTAATTTTTGGTCTGAAATATCTACCCTTCTCGATCAAAAGAGGGTGGGAACTAATTCTTAATTTTGTAAGATTTCTTGTTATACTAGGAGAACATTTATAAGATAGATAATTTTGCAATTTAAATTCTTCTGAATAAATATTGGCATAGAAATGTAATTTATTGTCTTGTTCAATTGAACGTAATTTTTCTAGATTATGCAAACTGTTATTAGAATGTTGGTTATTAATATTTTCCTTTAAGTTCTTTAAATTGAGATTATTGTCTGTTAAATTATATTTTTCAATAGAGTTAGAGATAAATTTGTGCCAAGATCTGTGTCCATCAGTATATAATGAATGATCTAATTTATATGTTTCACTAAGCAATCTGTCAGATGGAAGCTGTTTAAGTCGATCATAATATTTAAGGGCTAGGGTTAGTATATAATTCAAAGTAGGTTGTCTTCCTAATTCACACTTCACTGCCATATTTGAACTTCTCTTGTGAACTCCTAAAATATTTTTACAAAATTTATTATGAATTTTTTCAAAAGGTAATTTATCAATATTTGAGTCTTTTATATTGTAGTCACTAATCCATATTTCAGATCCATAAGTACTTATGGGTTTTATAAGAGTATCAAAAAGTTTTAATTTTAGTTTATGATCTATAGTATTGAACCCAAATGTAGTATGTTGTATGTTTTTTATGCTGCATAAAAATTTCCTCGGGTTGTAGCGTTCATCTTGAGCGTATTTACTTTCCTTCACTGGCTAGAGGTATAGGGGGAGGGTTGATATCTCATAAACATTCTTATTTCGATTCTCGCACAACTTTCATGCGACACCATGCATTCGGTATTCATTCCGTACCAATACTTATAACTAATATAAATGATAAAACGCAATAAATGATCGTCATGCAATCTAGAAAAAAAACCTAAAAAAACAACAAACCAACACGTTAAAAACTGCCGAACTCAATTCTGGATTTCTGGATTTACCCTTATCAGGAACGATCAAAAGCCGAATATTTGATTCAATGAAAGCCAATGATTTATAAAAACAGCAATGATCGATTAAAAGTTTAAGATGATTATTCAAAATTGTACGTTCAATAATTTCATCTGCCGAAATGATTGCAAATATATAACCTCCATACACCACGATAGCCGTGGTATATAAAGATAATACAAGACTATAATCTACATCCATCACCATACCCGTGGTATATTAAGACTAATACACCACTATAATCTACTATAAAATTGAGACTGGCCCCTAAATAATTATATGTACTAGTTCAGTGATAATGAACACCGTACTAAATTCCAAATTTAACACAAGAAACTAAAATTAAAAATAATACAAGACTACCAAAGACCGGATGGTCCTGACTTGGGACAGGCGCAAAAATGCGGCAAGGTTTAACCTGTTTATGAGATCTCAACCATCCCCTATACCTCTAGCCAATGTAAAAAAATAAACGCATAACAATACGCACATTAAAACTCAGTTTAATAGAAATCCGAGTCCGAATACCATACCCTTGATATATGAAGAACAAAACAGATCTATCATCTACATCCACCACCACACCCGTAGTATATAAAGACTAATATACCACTATAATCTACATAATACACCATACCCGTAGTATAAAGACTAAAACCGGTCTATAATCTACATCAACCACCATACCCATAGTATATAAAGACTAAAACCGGTCTATAATCTACATCCACCACCATACCCGTGGTTTATAAAGACTAATATACGACTATAATCGACATCCACCACCATACCCGTATTATATAAAGACTAATAATGGTCTATTATCTACATCCACCACCATACCCGTGGTATATAAAGACTAATACCGGTCTATAATCTACATCCACCACCATACCCCTGGTATATAAAGACTAATACCGGTCTATAATCTACATCCACCACCATACCCGTGGTTTATAAAGACTAATATACGACTATAATCTACATCCACCACCATACCCGTAGTATATAAAGACTAATACCGGTCTAAAATCTACATCCACCACCATACCCGTGGTATATAAAGACCAATACCGGTCTATAATCCATATCCACCACCATACCCGTGGTTTATAAAGATTAATACCGGTCTATTATCTACATCCACCACCATACCCGTTGTATATAAAGACTAATACTGGTCTATAATCTACATCCATCACAATACCCGTAGTTAATAAAGACTAATACCGGTCTTGAATCTACATCCACCACCATACCCGTGGTATATAAAGACTAATACCGGTCTATAATCTACATCCATCACCATACCCGTGGTTAATAAAGACTAATACCGGTCTTGAATCTACATCCACCACCATACCCGTGGTATCTAAAGACTAATACTGGTCTATAATCTACATCCACCATCATACCCGTGGTATATAAAGACTAATACTGGTCTATAATCTACATCCACCACCATACCCGTGGTATGTAAAGACTAATACCGGTCTATAATCTATATCTACAACCATACCCTTGATATATAAAGACTTATACCGGTCTATTATCTACATCCACCACCATACCCGTGGTAAATAAAGACTAATACCGGTCTATAATCTACATCCACCAACATACCCGTGGTATATAAAGACTAATACTGGTCTATAATCTACATCCACCACCATACCCGTGGTATATAAAGACTAATACCGGTCTATAATCTACATCCACCACCATACCCGTGGTATATAAAGACTAATACCGGTCTTTAATCTACATCCATCATCATACCCGTGGTATATAAAGACTAATACAAGTCTATAATCTAAATCCACCACCATACCCGTGGTATATAAAGACTAATACCGGTAAATCTACATCCACCAACTAATACCGGTCTTTAATCTACATCCATCATCATACCCGTGGTATATAAAGACTAATACAAGTCTATAATCTACATCCACCACCATACCCGTGGTATGTAAAGACTAATACCGTGTAATCTACATCCACCAACATACCCGTGGTATATAAAGACTAATACCGGTCTATAATCTACATCCACCACCATACCCGTGGTTAATAAAGACTAATATACGACTATAATCTATATCCACCACCATACCCGTAGTATATAAAGACCAATACTGGTCTATTATCTACATCCACCACCATACCCGTAGTATATAAAGAATAATACGGGTCTATAATCTACATCCACTACCATAAACTTGGTATATAAAGATTAATACGGTCTATAATCTACATCCACCACCATACCCGTGGTTTATAAAGACTAATAATGGTCTATAATCTACATCCATCACCATACCCGTGGTATATAAAGACTAATACAAGTCTATAATATACATCCACCACCGTACCCGTGGTATATAAAGACTAATACAAGTCTATAATCTACATCCACCACCATACCCGTGGTTTATAAAGACTAATATACGACTATAATCTACATCCACCACCATACCCGTAGTATAGAAAGACTAATAATGGTCTATAATCTACATCCACCAACATACCCGTGGTATATAAAGACTAATACCGGTCTATAATCTACATCCATCACCATACCCGTGGTATATAATGACTAATACAAGTATATAATATACACCCATCACCATACCCGTGGTATATAAAGACTAATACAAGTCTATAATCTACATCCACCACCATACCCGTTGTATATAAAGACTAATACAAGTCTATAATCTACATCCACCACCATACCCGTGGTTTATAAAGACTAATACAAGTCTATAATCTACATCCACCACCATAGCCGTGGTATATAAAGACTAATACAAGTCTATAATCTACATCCACCACCATACCCGTGGTTTATAAAGACTAATATACGACTATAATCCACATCCACCACCATACCCGTAGTATATAAAGACTAATACCGGTCTATAATCTACATCCATCACAATACCCGTGGTATATAAAGAGTAATACAAGTCTATAATCTACATCCACCACCATACCCGTGGTTTATAAAGACTAATATACGACTATAATCCACATCCACCACTATACCCGTAGTATATAAAGACTAATAATGGTCTATTATCTACATCCACCACCATACCCGTGGTATATAAAGACTAATACAAGTCTATAATCTACATCCACCACCATACCCGTGGTATATAATGACAAATACAAGTCTATAATCTACATCCATCATCATACCCGTGGTATATAAAGACTAATACAAGTCTATAATCTACATCCACCACCATACCCGTGGTATGTAAAGACTAATACCGTGTAATCTAAATCCACCAACATACCCGTGGTATATAAAGACTAATACCGGTCTATAATCTACATCCACCACCATACCCGTGGTTAATAAAGACTAATATACGACTATAATCTATATCCACCACCATACCCGTAGTATATAAAGACCAATACTGGTCTATTATCTACATCCACCACCATACCCGTAGTATATAAAGAATAATACGGGTCTATAATCTACATCCACTACCATAAACTTGGTATATAAAGATTAATACGGTCTATAATCTACATCCACCACCATACCCGTGGTTTATAAAGACTAATAATGGTCTATAATCTACATCCATCACCATACCCGTGGTATATAAAGACTAATATACGACTATAATCCACATCCACCACCATACCCGTAGTATATAAAGACTAATAATGGTATATTATCTACATCCACCACCATACCCGTGGTATATAAAGACTAATACAAGTCTATAATCTACATCCACCACCATACCCGTGGTTTATAAAGACTAATATACGACTATAATCCACATCCACCACCATACCCGTAGTATATAAAGACTAATACCGGTCTATAATCTACATCCATCATCATACCCGTGGTATATAAAGACTAATACAAGTCTATAATCTACATCCACCACCATACCCGTGGTTTATAAAGACTAATATACGACTATAATCCACATCCACCACCATACCCGTAGTATATAAAGACTAATACCGGTCTATTATCTACATCCACCACCATACCCGTGGTATATAAAGACTAATACAAGTCTATAATCTACATCCACCACCATACCCGTGGTTTATATAGACTAATATACGACTATAATCCACATCCACCACCATACCCGTAGTATATAAAGACTAATACCGGTCTATAATCTACATCCACCACCATACCCGTAGTATATAAAGACTGATACAAGTCTATAATCTACATCCACCACTATACCCGTGGTTTATAAAGACTAATATACGACTATAATCCACATCCACCACCATACCCGTAGTATATAAAGACTAATAATGGTCTATAAGCTACATCCACCACCATACCCGTGGTTTATAAAGACTAATATACGACTATAATCCACATCCACCAACATACCCGTGGTATTTAAAGACTAATACCGGTCTATAATCTACATCCATCACCATACCCGTGGTATATAAAGACTAATACAAGTCTATAATCTACATCCACCACCATACCCGTGGTATATAAAGACTAATACAAGTCTATAATCTACATCCACCACCATACCCGTGGTATATAAAGACTAATACAAGTCTATAATATACATCCACCACCATACCCGTGGTATATAATGACTAATACAAGTCTATAATCTATATCCACCACCATACCCGTAGTATATAAAGACTAATAATGGTATATTATCTACATCCACCACCATACCCGTAGTATATAAAGAATAATACGGGTCTATAATCTACATCCACTACCATAACCTTGGTATATAAAGATTAATACGGTCTAGAATCTACATCCACCACCATACCCGTGGTTTATAAAGACTAATACTGGTCTATAATCTACATCCATCACAATACCCGTGGTATATAAAGACTAATATACGACTATAATCTACATCCACCACCATACCCGTAGTATATAAAGACTAATAATGGTCTATAATCTACATCCACCAACATACCCGTGGTATATAAAGACTAATACCGGTCTATAATCTACATCCATCACCATACCCGTAGTATATAATGACTAATACAAGTCTATAATCTACATCCATCACCATTCCCGTGGTTTATAAAGACTAATACCAGTCTATAATCTACATCCTTCACCATACCCGTGTTATATAAAGACTAATACCAGTCTATAATCTACATCCATCACCATACCCGTGGTATATAAAGACTAATACAAGTCTATAATCTACATCCATCACCATACCCGGGGTATATAAAGACTAATACAAGTCTATAATCTACATCCATCACCATACCCGTGGAATATAAAGACTAATACAGATCTATAATCTACATCCATCACCATACCCGTGGAATATAAAGACTAATATACGACTATAATCTACATCCACCACCATACCCGTAGTATATAAAGACTAATACAAGTCTATAATCTACATCCACCACCATACCCGTGGTATATAAAGACTAATACAAGTCTATAATCTACATCCATCACCATACCCGTGGTATATAAAGACTAATACAAGTCTATAATCTACATCCACCACCATACCCGTGGAATATAAAGACTAATACAAGTCTATAATCTGCATCCACCACCATACACGTAGTATATAAAGATAATAATGGTCTATAATCTACATCCACCAACATACCCGTGGTATATAAAGACTAATACCGGTCTATAATCTACATCCATCACCATACCCGTGGTATATAAAGACTAATACAAGTCTATAATCTACATCCACCACCATACCCGTGGAATATAAAGACTAATACAAGTCTATAATCTACATCCATCACCATACCCGTGGTTATAAAGACTAATATACGACTATAATCTACATCCACCACCATACCCGTGGTATATAAAGACTAGTACAAGTCTATAATCTACATCCACCACCATACCCGTGGTATATAATGACTAATACAAGTCTATAATCTACATCCATCACCATACCCGTGGTATATAAAGACTAATATACCACTCTAATCTACATCCATCACCATAACCGTGGTATATAAAGACTAATACAAGTCTATAATCTACATCCACCACCATACCCGTGGAATGTAAAGACTAATACAAGTCTATAATCTGCATCCACCACCATACACGTAGTATATAAAGACTAATAATGGTCTATAATCTACATCCACCAACATACCCGTGGTATATAAAGACTAATACCGGTCTATAATCTACATCCATCACCATACCCGTGGTATATAAAGACTAATACAAGTCTATAATCTACATCCACCACCATACCCGTGGTATATAAAGACTAATACAAGTCTATAATCTACATCCATCACCATACCCGTGGTATATAAAGACTAATACAAGTCTATAATCTACATCACCACCATACCCGTGGGATATAAAGACTACTACAAGTCTATAATCTACATCCATCACCATATCCGTGGTTTATAAAGACTAATATACGACTATAATCCACATCCACCACTATACCCGTGGTATATAAAGACTAATATACGACTATAATCCACATCCACCAACACACCCGTGGTATATAATGACTAATACAAGTCTATCATCTACATCCATCACCATACCCGTAGTATATAATGACTAATACAAGTCTATAATTTACATCCACCACCATACCCGTGTTATATAAAGACTAATACCAGTCTATAATATACATCCATCACCATACCCGTAGTATATAAAGACTAATAATGGTCTATAATCTACATCCACCAACATACCCGTGGTATATAAAGACTAATACCGGTCTATAATCTACATCCATCACCATACCCGTGGTATGTAAAGACTAATACAAGTCTATAATCTACATCCACCACCATACCCGTGGTATATAAAGACTAATACAAGTCTATAATCTACATCCATCACCATACCCGTGGTATATAAAGACTAATACAAGTCTATAATCTACATCACCACCATACCCGTGGGATATAAAGACTAATACAAGTCTATAATCTACATCCACCACCATACCCGTGGTTTATAAAGACTAATATACGACTATAATCCACATCCACCACCATACCCGTGGTATATAAAGACTAATATACGACTATAATCCACATCCACCAACACACCCGTGGTATATAATGACTAATACAAGTCTATAATTTACATCCACCACCATACCCGTGTTATATAAAGACTTATACCAGTCTATAATCTACATCCATCACCATACCCGTGGTTTATAAAGACTAATACGGTCTATAATCTACATCCATCACCATACCCGTGGTATATACAGACTAATACAAGTCTATAATCTACATCCACCACCATACCCGTGGTATATAAAGACTAATATACGACTATAATCCACATCCACCAACACACCCTTGGTATATAATGACTAATACAAGTCTATAATCTACATCCATCACCATACCCGTAGTATATAATGACTAATACAAGTCTATAATTTACATCCACCACCATACCCGTGTTATATAAAGACTAATACCAGTCTATAATCTACATCCATCACCATACCCGTGGTTTATAAAGACTAATACCGGTCTATAATCTACATCCATCACCATACCCGTGGTATATAAAGACTAATACAAGTCTATAATCTACATCCACCACCATACCCGTGGTATATATAGACTAATAATGGTCTATTATCTACATCCACCACCATACCCGTAGTATATAAAGAATAATACGGGTCTATAATCTACATCCACTACCATATCCTTGGTATATAAAGATTAATGCGGTCTATAATCTACATCCACCGCCATACCCGTGGTTTATAAAGACTAATACAAGTCTATAATCTACATCCACCACCATACCCGTGGTATATAAAGACTAATACAAGACTATTGTCTACATCCACCACCATACCCGTGGTTTATAAAGACTACTAGTAATATACGACTATAATCTACATCCACCACCATACCCGTGGTATATAAAGACTAATAATGGTCTATTATCTACATCCACCACCATACCCGTAGTATATAAAGAATAATACGGGTCTATAATCTACATCCACTACCATAACCTTGGTATATAAAGATTAATACGGTCTATAATCTACATCCACCGCCATACCCGTGGTTTATAAAGACTAATATACGACTATAATCTACATCCATCACCATACCCGTGGTATATAAAGACTTATACAAGTCTATAATATACATCCACCACCATACCCGTGGTATATAATGACTAATACTGGTCTATAATCTACATCCACCACCATACCCGTGGTTTATAAAGACTAATATACGACTATAATCTACATCCATCACCATACCCGTGGTATATAAAGACTAATACAAGTCTATAATCTTCATCCACCACCATACCCGTGGTTTATAAAGACTAATATACGACTATAATCCACATCCACCACCATACCCGTAGTATATAAAGACTAATAATGGTCTATTATCTACATCCACCACCATACCCGTGGTATATAAAGACTAATACAAGTCTATAATCTACATCCACCACCATACCCGTGGTTTATAAAGACTAATATACGACTATAATCCACATCCACCACCATACCTGTAGTATATAAAGACTAATACCGGTCTATAATCTACATCCATCACCATACCCGTGGTATATAAAGACTAATACAAGTCTATAATCTACATCCACCACCATACCCGTAGTTTATAAAGACTAATATACGACTATAATCCACATCCACCACCATACCCGTAGTATATAAAGACTAATAATGGTCTATAATCTACATCCACCACCATACCCGTCGTTTATAAAGACTAATATACGACTATAATCCACATCCAACACCATACCCGTAGTATATAAAGACTAATACCGGTCTATAATCCACATCAACCACCATACCTGTAATATATAAAGACTAATACAAGTCTATTATCTACATCCACCACCATACCCGTGGTATATAAAGACTAATATCGGTCTATAATCTACATCCACCACCATACCCGTGGTTTATAAAGACTAATACTGGTCTATAATCTACATCCACCACCATACCCGTAGTATATAAAGAATAATACGGGTCTATTATTTACATCCAGCACCATAACCGTGGTATATAAAGACTAATACTGGTCTATAATCTACATCCACCACCATACCCGTGGTATATAAAGACTACTACCGGTCTATAATCTATATCTACCACCATACCCTTGATATATAAAGACTCATACCGGTCTATCATCTACATCCACCACCATACCCGTGGTACATAAAGACTAATACCGGTCTATAATCTACATCCATCACCATACCCGTAGTATATAAAGACTAATACTGGTCTATTATCTACATCCACCACCATACCCGTAGTATATAAAGAATAATACGGGTCTATAATCTACATCCACCACCATACCCATGAAATATAAAGACTAATACACCACTTTGATATACATCCGGCACCATACACTTGATTAGAAGCAGATAATTGAAGGGTTTTACATTTGAAATACACAATTCAAAAATTATTTATATTGATTTATTGTTTTTTGCAGATTCCTATTCTGTTGTTTGTCATCTTCAACATGGGATATATCTACAAGACATTTCCACTGTACATGCTGTGGAAAAATCATTACGAAGAAAGAAAACATGGTTAATCATCTGAGAAAATGCCAAATTAACAACAAGGAACACACAGAGGATAATTCTGCGAAAGGAACAACAAACTTAGTTACCGATAATAGCATACCACATTTAGACAAGTCATTTAATGATGAACATGACTACAGTTGCAAAAGTCGCGTTTCAAAATCGGTACAAATGTCACCTAAAAAGTCCAAAAGTAAAAAGGCTTGTCAAATCTGTGGAAAATTGGTGAGTAAGCGTTGGATGAGAAGCCACATGAAAATCCACAAGAAAGAGAACAATGGCCAAAATGAGATAAATCAGCACCGCCATCACTACACTGCTCTCGTAGACAGCAACTCTGGGATATACTGTTCAGCGACCAATCTAAGCGGACCTCTGTATCCTGTACACGCAATTAAGATGACCAGTGGAGCAAATCAGGACAGTTTTTGTGAAAACCAACAGTGTATCGATAGCAAAGACACTGCAAAAAGAGGTGGCAATATTGCATATGAGTGTGCACATATTAGATCTGTGCCATACGCTGTAAGAGGAAAAGACATTATTTTGCAAGACACAACATTAATGGCTCTGAAATCCCAAAGTTTTATTACTGAAACGAGATCAGCGGAACTTCTGCGACTGAAAGAAACTTTGGCAAGATCAGGATCCCCCTTAGCTGTTGAGATACCGCCTATGGAAAACGCTTCGTCGCGTTACCGATATTTTTCCGTCAGTACAGGATCACCAAAATACTGGTCAAGAACGTATCGAAACATAGTGTCTTATGATTCAACCTTAAATAAGTATACGTGTAAATGTTCAAACGCCGCTAGATATTGTATGCACAAAGCCATTGTGAAATGTTGCATATATCAGGAGACCCCGAATTTTTTCACAAACGAGGAAGGCGTAAATTTAGAAGATAACAACGTTACAAGCTTTGACTATGAAAACGACACAGAAAGCCAAGGAGTACTGAAAAAAGACAAAATAAATTTCGATCTTATGTTAAACTATATTGCTAGCATGAAGAAAATACCAGCAAATCCAGAAGTAAAAAATGCCTTGTACGAAAGGACGTCATTTCTACAGGAAAATAAAATAACAGCGAGAGAGACTTCTTGTCACAAGTGTGATGGCGACCTAGCATTAGAAAAAATATTCAGCAGATCTAAGATAGTGACCATGAGAAAAATATTCAAAGGTAATGATAATAAGCTAACAATAAATATTTTCCGACTGTCTATTTATTGTGTAGATAAAACTTAAGCTCGAGTCTATGGAAACGTAACATTTTATTTTTGGTTTTAAAACCTCTATATATAAAGCTAACATTTAAAAAAAACCTTCAGTGAATCCTATCTAAAATTGTAAAAAAGTTGATACTTTATATCTGTATGAATTAGTTAACATTCTGTACCACATTTGTTTGTTCATTATTCATTTGTTAAAGGCCATATAGTGACATATGGTTGCTTACTCCACGTTATTATGCCTCTAGTGTATTTATGTGTGTGTGTTTTTATGAAAACTTTACATTTTCTCTACTGTATTCAATTGTCGGTCACTTAGTACTGATCACTTGTCCTCTGAATCTATGTCTGACTAAAAAAGAACGATACTTTGACTATCACTTACAGACTCAGCGTTTAACAGCACAATTAAGGAAAGAAACATTCGATATTTCGCATTATAATCGATATATTTATAGCAGCATCTTATATTTCAGATGTTGAAGTCTATGTTAAAGTGTGTCCAAGATGCAGGACTGTGTACAGATTTCAAGAGTGGATAGAAGGAATTCATAACTACAATAATACATTGTTTTTGGGAATAGATGTCTGTCGATTCTTGAGGGCCGGTTTGATTGTAAGTGAAGTTTTATATTTATTTTAATAACGATAAGAAGACAGTGATATGTCAATTTGCGTATTCAAATTGAACCACATGAATTCGAAAAATAGCCTTCATGAGCTTGGAGTTTGAATATTCGTTTTCACACACACAATATTATAAATATTTCTCTATTTTCCTTGTTTATTGCTATTATGATGTGAAAATGACAAGTAATTTTCAAACGAAAAGTTGTGAAAAAGGACACACAGTGCATGGATTGTAAAGAAAGCATCGCTAAGTGGATATAATATTAATTAAATAATAAAATTTTGAAATTAAATATGAAAAGACAGCTATTGAAAAATACTCTTTAAGTCATATAAAACTGCAAATTGAAAAAAAATTATGCATATGTTTTGTTTATAACTAAATGGATAGTTTTCATTATAAAACTTCTGTTCATACTTTTTCTGAAGAAAATTTGAAATCTTGGGGTTCTTTGATATGCTGGATCTAACCATGTATGTAGATTTTGGATATTGGACCATCATAGGTAATGTCCAATTTAAAATTTAAAGTTTTTAAGTTTAAGTTTTTAGACCACATTCATTTTGTGTCAGAAACCTGTGTTGTGTCAACTTTTTATTGATTTTTGGGCTCTGTTATCAAATTGGTCCACATTGAGGTCAAAAGGTCCAAAATTAAATTTTTGTTTGATTTCATCAAAAATTGAATTCTTGGCCGGGGTTCTTTGATATGCTGAATCTAACTAACCATGTATTTAGATTTTTGATATTGGACCATAATAGGTAAATTTCCAACTTAAAATTTTAAGTTCTTAGACCACATTCATTCTGTGTCAGAAACCTATGCTGTGTTAAATATTTAATCACAATCCCAATTCAGAGCTGTATCAAGCTTGAATGTTGTGTCCATACTTGCCCCAACAGTTCGGAGTTCGACCTCTGCGGTCGTTTCAAGCTGCGCCCTGCGGAGCATTTTATTTTTAATTATTTGCTTTCAGGAAGCAATTCGCCGAAATATTTGACGGATGCAAGTAACCTTAGCGTGATCCTTCTCGTAAAAATCCGGTGGTCGCAATACTTGATGACATGTCATTGAAATTAACTATTTTATGATTGTAAATTTTAAATACGTGCTCAATATCAATGCTTCTTTGTTGATTGTTAATGATATGGGGACAATCGATAAACTACGGCTTAAAAACACGGCAAGTAATTAGCTGCCATATTTTCACATCATAACTGACAGCGACAACAAAAGATTGACAATTATACGATATGTTTGCGTAAGAAATAATAAAATCGTGCACAGAAGACTAAGTTTATAATATATAATGCATTGGTTTAAGAATTGGACAAATATTAGTTTTCACAAGTCACTCGTTTCATATGAATTTAAGCACAGGCACTTGTCTTAGAATTTTTTCCTTTATACCCTAACATAACATTAAGGTATAAAGGGGAAACGATTCTGAGACAAGTGCCTGTGACTTTAAGATATGAACAGAAATTAGTAGTTGTCTAATGTTTTTTCCCTGCAATAACAATGATATGAATAAGAAAAATTCCCAATAGGTTCCTTTATAAATTAAACAATTTCTTGGATCTAGAATGATTAAATTTATTTTTAGCTACATGTTTTCTTCTTTTCATCATGATCATTATTGTTATAGAATCACGTAGCTCTTGGCAGAAGTTTGGCAGTACTTGAAGAAATGTTGACAGAGAGACTGAACATTATGGAAATTGAAAAAGCTTATTTGCATTTTGAAGCACTGTCAGACCACAGTTACGACTACAACTGTGTTATGTGTGGCTTTTATCCGTCCATCATGATATGGGATACATTTCGGAAAGCAGCCTTCAGATTTGCAGGTACAAATCCACAAGTTGATTTAGAAGAATTGAAACGTATGAGAATTGATTGATGTAATAACTTATAGATTATAGTCGTATATTAGTCTTTATATACCACGGGTATGGTGATGGATGTAGATTATAGACTTGTATTAGTCATTATATACCACGGGTATGGTGATGGATGTAGATTATAGACTTGTATTAGTCTTTATATACCACGGGTATGGTAGTGGATGTAGATTATAGTCGTATATAAGTTTTTATAAACCATGGGTATGGTGATGGATGTAGATTATAGACCGGTATTAGTCTTTATATACCACGGGTATGGTGATGGATGTAGATTATAGACTTGTATTAGTCTTTATATTCCACGGGTATGGTGATGGATGTAGATTATAGACTTGTATAAGTCTTTATATACCAAGGGTATGGTGGTGGATGTAGATTATAGACCGGTATTAGTCTTTATATACCACGGGTATGGTGATGGATGTAAATTATAGACTTGTATTAGTCATTATATACCACGGGTATGGTGGTGGATGTAGATTATAGACTTGTATTAGTCTTTATTTACCACGGGTATGGTGATGGATGTAGATTATAGACTTGTATTAGTCATTATATACCACGGGTATGGTGGTGGATGTAAATTATAGACTTGTATTAGTCTTTATATACCACGGGTATGGTGATGGATGTAGATAATAGACCGGTATTAGTCTTTATATTCCACGGGTATGGTGATGGATGTAGATTATAGACTTATATTAGTCTTTATATACCACGGGTATGGTGGTGGATGTAGATTATAGACCGGTATAAGTCTTTATAAACCATGGGTATGGTGATGGATGTAGATAATAGACCGGTATTAGTCTTTATATACCACGGGTATGGTAGTGGATGTAGATTATAGACCGGTATAAGTTTTTATAAACCATGGGTATGGTGATGGATGTAGATTATAGACTTGTATTAGTCTTTATATTCCACGGGTATGGTGATGGATGTAGGTTATAGACTTGTATTAGTCTTTATATTCCACGGGTATGGTGATGGATGTATATTATAGACTTGTATTAGTCTTTATATACCATGGGTATGGTGATGGATGTAGATTATAGTCGTATATTAGTCTTTATAAACCACGGGTATGGTGATGGATGTTGATTATAGACTTGTATTAGTCTTTATATACCACGGGTATGGTGATGGATGTAGATTATAGACTTGTATTAGTCTTTATATACCACGGGTATGGTGGTGGATGTAGATTATAGTCGTATATTAGTCTTTATATTCCACGGGTATGGTGATGGATGTAGATTATAGACTTGTATTAGTCTTTATATTCCACGGGTATGGTGATGGATGTAGATTATAGACTTGTATTAGTCTTTATATACCACGGGTATGGTGGTGGATGTAGATTATAGACTTGTATTAGTCTTTATATTCCACGGGTATGGTGGTGGATGTAGATTATAGACTTGTATTAGTCTTTATATACCACGGGTATGGTGATGGATGTATATATGAGATCTGTATTAGTCATTATATACCACGGGTATGGTGGTGGATGTAGATTATAGACCGGTATTAGTCTTTATATACCACGGGTATGTTGGTGGATGTAGATTATAGACCATTATTAGTCTTTATATACTACGGGTATGGTGGTGGATGTAGATTATAGTCGTATATTAGTCTTTATATACCACGGGTTTTGTGATGGATGTAGATTATAGACCAGTATTAGTCTTTATAAACCACGGGTATGGTGGTGGATGTAGATTATAGACCGTATTAATCTTTATATACCAAGGTTATGGTAGTGGATGTAGATTATAGACCCGTATTATTCTTTATATACTACGGGTATGGTGGTGGATGTAGATAATATACCATTATTAGTCTTTATATACTACGGGTATGGTGGTGGATATAGATTATAGACTTGTATTAGTCATTATATACCACGGGTATGGTGGTGGATGTATATTATAGACTTGTATTAGTCTTTATATCCCACGGGTATGGTGGTGGATGTAGATTATAGTCGTATATTAGTCTTTATATTCCATGGGTATGGTGGTGGATGTAGATTATAGACCGGTATTAGTCTTTATATACCACGGGTATGGTGATGGATGTAGATTATAGACTTGTATTAGTCTTTATATCCCACGGATATGGTGGTGGATGTAGATTATAGTCGTATATTAGTCTTTATATTCCATGGGTATGGTGGTGGATGTAGATTATAGACCGGTATTAGTCTTTATATACCACGGGTATGGTGATGGATGTAGATTATAGACTTGTATTAGTCTTTATATCCCACGGGTATGGTGGTGGATGTAGATTATAGTCGTATATTAGTCTTTATATTCCATGGGTATGGTGGTGGATGTAGATTATAGACTTGTATTAGTCTTTATATTCCACGGGTATGGTGATGGATGTAGATTATAGACTTGTATAAGTCTTTATATACCACGGGTATGGTGGTGGATGTAGATTATAGACCGGTATTAGTCTTTATATACCACGGGTATGGTGATGGATGTAAATTATAGACTTGTATTAGTCATTATATACCACGGGTATGGTGGTGGATGTAGATTATAGACTTGTATTAGTCTTTATTTACCACGGGTATGGTGATGGATGTAGATTATAGACTTGTATTAGTCATTATATACCACGGGTATGGTGGTGGATGTAAATTATAGACTTGTATTAGTCTTTATATACCACGGGTATGGTGATGGATGTAGATAATAGACCGGTATTAGTCTTTATATTCCACGGGTATGGTGATGGATGTAGATTATAGACTTATATTAGTCTTTATATACCACGGGTATGGTGGTGGATGTAGATTATAGACCGGTATAAGTCTTTATAAACCATGGGTATGGTGATGGATGTAGATAATAGACCGGTATTAGTCTTTATATACCACGGGTATGGTAGTGGATGTAGATTATAGACCGGTATAAGTTTTTATAAACCATGGGTATGGTGATGGATGTAGATTATAGACTTGTATTAGTCTTTATATTCCACGGGTATGGTGATGGATGTAGGTTATAGACTTGTATTAGTCTTTATATTCCACGGGTATGGTGATGGATGTATATTATAGACTTGTATTAGTCTTTATATACCATGGGTATGGTGATGGATGTAGATTATAGTCGTATATTAGTCTTTATAAACCACGGGTATGGTGATGGATGTTGATTATAGACTTGTATTAGTCTTTATATACCACGGGTATGGTGATGGATGTAGATTATAGACTTGTATTAGTCTTTATATACCACGGGTATGGTGGTGGATGTAGATTATAGTCGTATATTAGTCTTTATATTCCACGGGTATGGTGATGGATGTAGATTATAGACTTGTATTAGTCTTTATATTCCACGGGTATGGTGATGGATGTAGATTATAGACTTGTATTAGTCTTTATATACCACGGGTATGGTGGTGGATGTAGATTATAGACTTGTATTAGTCTTTATATTCCACGGGTATGGTGGTGGATGTAGATTATAGACTTGTATTAGTCTTTATATACCACGGGTATGGTGATGGATGTATATATGAGATCTGTATTAGTCATTATATACCACGGGTATGGTGGTGGATGTAGATTATAGACTTGTATTAATCTGTATAAACCACGGTTATAGTGGTGATGTAGATTATAGTTATTTATATACCACGGGTATGGTGATTGATGTAGATTAAAGTTATTTATATACCACGGGTATGGTGATTGATGAAGATTATAGTTATTTATATACCACGGGTATGGTGGTGGATGTAGATTATAGAATTGTATTAGTCTTTATATAACACGGTAATGCAGATGGATGTAGATTATAGTCGTGTATTAGTCTTTATATACCACGGGTATGGTGGTGGATGTAGATTATAGACCAGTATTAGTCTTTATATACCACGGATATAGTGCTGGATGTAGATTATAAACTTGTATTAGTCTTAATATACCACGGGTATGGTGATGGATGTAGATTATAGACTTGTATTAGTCAGTATAAACCACGGGTATGGTGATGGATGTAGATTATAGACTTGTATTAGTCTTTATAAACCACGGGTATGGTGGTGGATGTACGGTATAGCGGGTTATTTTCGCGGGTGTAAAATTTCGCGATTTTCATTGAACAAGGTATACGAAATATTTTGGCGGTTATTATTTTGGCGGATTAAAATTTTTTATTAATACCTTTGTATGTACACTTTTAATTTGGCGGAATTTATTTTGGCGATTAAGTTCTGTCCGCGAAAATAAGCGAAAATTTGCACCCCGCGAAAATAACCCGCTATACGGTATATTATAGACCGGTATTAGTCTTTATATACTACGGGTATGGTGGTGGATGTAGATTGAAGATCTGTATTAGTCTTTATATACCACGGGTATGGTGATGGATGTAGATTATAGACCTGTATTAGTCTTTATATACTACGGGTATGGTGGTGGATGTAGATTATAGATCTGTATTAGTCTTTATATACCACGGGTATGGTGATGGATGTAGATTATAGATCTGTATTAGTCTTTATATACCACGGGTATGGTGATGGATGTAGATTATAGACCGGTATTAGTCTTTATATACTACGGGTATGGTGGTGGATGTAGATTATAGATCTGTATTAGTCTTTATATACCACGGGTATGGTGATGGATGTAGATTATAGACCAGTATTAGTCTTTATATACCACTGGTATAGTGATGGATGTAGATTATAGACTTGTATTAGTCTTTATATACCACGGGTATGGTGATGGATGGAGATTATAGACTTGTATTAGTCTTTATATACCACGGGTATATTGATGGATGTAGATTATAGACTTGTATTAGTCTTTATATTCCACGGGTATGGTGATGGATGTAGATTATAGACTTGTATTAGTCTTTATATACCACGGATATGGTGATGGATGTAGATTATATACTTGTATTAGTCTTTATATTCCACGGGTATGGTGATGGATGTAGATTATAGACTTGTATTAGTCTTTATATACCACGGGTATGGTGATGGATGTAGATTATAGACTTGTATTAGTCTTTATATACCACGGCTATGGTGATGGATGTAGATTATAGACTTGTATTAGTCTTTATATTCCACGGGTATGGTGATGGATGTAGATTATAGACTTGTATTAGTCTTTATATCCCACGGGTATGGTGATGGATGTAGATTATAGACTGGTATTAGTCTTTATATTCCACGGGTATGGTGATGGATGTAGATTATAGACTTGTATTAGTCTTTATATTCTACGGGTATGGTGATGGATGTAAATTATAGACTTGTATAAGTCTTTATATACCACGGGTATAGTGATGGATGTAGATTATAGACTTGTATTAGTCTTTATATTCCACGGTTATGGTGGTGGATGTAGATTATAGACCAGTATTAGTCTTAATATACCACAGGTATGGTGGTGGATGTAGAATATAGACTGGTATTAGTCGTTATATATCACGGGTATAGTGGTGGATGTACAAAATGTAGATAATAGACCGGTATTAGTCTTTATAAACCACGGGTATGGTGGTGGATGTAGATTATAGACTTGTATTAGTCTTTATATACCACGGGTATAGTGATGGATGTAGATTATAGACTTGTATTAGTCTTTATATACCACGGGTATAGTGATGGATGTAGATTATAGACTTGTATTAGTCTTAATATACCACGGGTATAGTGATGGATGTAGATTATAGACTTGTATATGTCTTAATATACCACGGGTATGGTGATGGATGTAGATTATAGACTTGTATTAGTCTTTATATACCACGGGTATGGTGATGGATGTAGATTATAGACTTGTATTAGTCTTTATATACCACGGGTATGGTGATGGATGTAGATTATAGACTTGTATTAGTCTTTATATTCCACGGGTATGGTGATGGATGTAGATTATAGATCTGTATTAGTCTTTATATACCACGGGTATAGTGATGGATGTAGATTATAGACTTGTATTAGTCTTTATATACCACGGGTATGGTGATGGATGTAGATTATAGTCGTATATTAGTCTTTATATTCCACGGGTATAGTGATGGATGTAGATTATAGACTTGTATTAGTCTTTATATACCACGGGTATGGTGGTGGATGTAGATTATAGATCTGTATTAGTCTTTATATACCACGGGTATAGTGATGGATGTAGATTATATACTTGTATTAGTCTTAATATACCACAGGTATGGTGATGGATGTAGATTATAGACTTGTATTAGTCTTTATATACCACGGGTATGGTGATGGATGTAGATTATAGACTTGTATTAGTCTTTATATTCCACGGGTATGGTGATGGATGTAGATTACAGACTTGTATTAGTCTTTATATACCACGGGTATGGTGATGGATGTAGATTATAGACTTGTATTAGTCTTTATATACCACGGGTATGGTGATGGATGTAGATTATAGACTTGTATTAGTCTTTATATTCCACGGGTATGGTGATGGATGCAGATTATAGATCTGTATTAGTCTTTATATACCACGGGTATAGTGATGGATGTAGATTATAGACTTGTATTAGTCTTTATATACCACGGGTATGGTGATGGATGTAGATTATAGTCGTATATTAGTCTTTATATACCATGGGTATGGTGATGGATGTAGATTATAGACTTGTATTAGTCTTTATATCCCACGGGTATGGTGGTGATGTAGATTATAGACTGGTATTAGTCTTTATAAACCACGGGTATGGTGATGGATGTAGATTAAAGACTTGTATTAGTCTTTATATTCCACTGGTATGGTGATGGATGTAGATTATAGACTTGTATTAGTCTTTATATTCCACGGGTATGGTGGTGGATGTAGATTATAGACTTGTATTTGTCATTATAAAACACGGGTATGGTGATGGATGTAGATTATAGACTGGTATTAGTCTTTATATAACACGGGTATGGTGGTGGATGTAGATTATAGACTTGTAGTAGTCATTATATACCACGGGTATGTTGGTGGATGTGGATTATAGTCGTATATTAGTCTTTATAAACCACGGGTATGGTGATGGATGTAGATTATAGACTTGTATTAGTCATTATATACCACAGGTATGGTGATGGATGTAGATTATAGACTTGTATAAGTCTTTATATACCACGGGTATGGTGGTGGATGTAGATTATAGACCGGTATTAGTCTTTATATACCACGGGTATAGTGATTGATGTAGATTATAGACCGGTATTAGTCTTTATATAGCACGGGTATGGTGATGGATGTAGATAATAGACTGGTATTAGTCTTAATATACCACGGGTATGGTGGTGGATGTAGATTATAGACTTGTATTAGTCTTAATATACCACGGGTATGGTGGTGGATGTAGATTATAGACTTGTATTAGTCTTTATATCCCACGGGTATGGTGATGGATGTAGATTATAGACTGGTATTAGTCTTTATATTCCACGGGTATGGTGATGGATGTAGATTATAGACTTGTATTATTCTTTATATTCTACGGGTATGGTGATGGATGTAAATTACAGACTTGTATAAGTCTTTATATACCACGGGTATAGTGATGGATGTAGATTATAGACTTGTATTAGTCTTTATATTCCACGGTTATGGTGGTGGATGTAGATTATAGACCAGTATTAGTCTTAATATACCACAGGTATGGTGGTGGATGTAGATTATAGACTGGTATTAGTCGTTATATATCACGGGTATGGTGGTGGATGTACAAAATGTAGATAATAGACCGGTATTAGTCTTTATAAACCACGGGTATGGTGGTGGATGTAGATTATAGACTTGTATTAGTCTTTATATACCACGGGTATAGTGATGGATGTAGATTATAGACTTGTATTAGTCTTTATATACCACGGGTATAGTGATGGATGTAGATTATAGACTTGTATTAGTCTTTATATACCACGGGTATAGTGATGGATGTAGATTATAGACTTGTATATGTCTTAATATACCACGGGTATGGTGATGGATGTAGATTATAGACTTGTATTAGTCTTTATATACCACGGGTATGGTGATGGATGTAGATTATAGACTTGTATTAGTCTTTATATACCACGGGTATGGGGATGGATGTAGATTATAGACTTGTAATAGTCTTTATATTCCACGGGTATGGTGATGGATGTAGATTATAGATCTGTATTAGTCTTTATATACCACGGGTATAGTGATGGATGTAGATTATAGACTTGTATTAGTCTTTATATACCACGGGTATGGTGATGGATGTAGATTATAGTCGTATATTAGTCTTTATATTCCACGGGTATGGTGATGGATGTAGATTATAGACTTGTATTAGTCTTTATATACCACGGGTATGGTGGTGGATGTAGATTATAGATCTGTATTAGTCTTTATATACCACGGGTATAGTGATGGATGTAGATTATAGACTTGTATTAGTCTTAATATACCACAGGTATGGTAATGGATGTAGATTATAGACTTGTATTAGTCTTTATATACCACGGGTATGGTGATGATGTAGATTATAGACTTGTATTAGTCTTTATATTCCACGGGTATGGTGATGGATGTAGATTACAGACTTGTATTAGTCTTTATATACCACGGGTATGGTGATGGATGTAGATTATAGACTTGTATTAGTCTTTATATACCACGGGTATGGTGATGGATGTAGATTATAGACTTGTATTAGTCTTTATATTCCACGGGTATGGTGATGGATGTAGATTATAGATCTGTATTAGTCTTTATGTACCACGGGTATAGTGATGGATGTAGATTATAGACTTGTATTAGTCTTTATATACCACGGGTATGGTGATGGATGTAGATTATAGTCGTATATTAGTCTTTATATTCCACGGGTATAGTGATGGATGTAGATTATAGACTTGTATTAGTCTTTATATACCACGGGTATGGTGGTGGATGAAGATTATAGATCTGTATTAGTCTTTATATACCACGGGTATAGTGATGGATGTAGATTATAGACTTGTATTAGTCTTAATATACCACAGGTCTGGTGATGGATGTAGATTATAGACCTGTATTAGTCATTATATACCACGGGTATGGTGGTGGATGTAGATTATAGACTTGTATTAGTCTTTATATACCACGGGTATGGTGATGGATGTAGATTATAGACTTGTATTAGTCTTTATATACCACGGGTATAGTGATGGATGTAGATTATAGTCGTATATTAGTCTTTATATTCCACGGGTATGGTGATGGATGTAGATTATAGACTTGTATTAGTCTTTATATTCCACGGGTATGGTGGTGGATGTAGATTATAGATCTGTATTAGTCTTTATATACCACGGTTATGGTGATGGATGTAGATTATAGACTTGTATTAGTCTTTATATACCACGGGTATGGTGATGGATGTAGATTATAGACTTGTATTAGTCTTTATATTCCACGGGTATGGTGATGGATGTAGATTATAGACTTGTATTAGTCTTTATATACCACGGGTATGGTGGTGGATGTAGATTATAGACCAGTATTAGTCTTTATAAACCACGGGTATGGTGATGGATGTAGATTATAGTCGTATATTAGTCTTTATAAACCACGGGTATGGTGATGGATGTAGATTATAGACTTGTTTTAGTCTTTATATACCACGGGTATGGTGGTGGATGTAGATTATAGACCAGTATTAGTCTTTATATACCACGGGTATAGTGATGGATGTAGATTATAGACTTGTATTAGTCTTCATATACCACGGGTATGGTGATGGATGTAGATTATAGACTTGTATTAGTCTTTATATTCCACGGGTATGGTGATGGATGTAGATTATAGTCGTATATTAGTCTTTATATACCACGGGTATGATGGGATGTAGATTATAGTCGTATATAAGTCTTTATAAACCACGGGTATAGTGATGGATGTAGATTATAGACTTGTATTAGTCTTCATAAACCACGGGTATGGTGGTGGATGTAGATTATAGATCAATATTAGTCTTTATATACCAAGGGTATGGTGATGGATGTCGATTATAGACTTGTATTAGTTTTTACATACCACGGGTATGGTGATGGATGTAGATTATAGACTTGTATTAGTCTTTATATACCACGGGTATGGTGATGGATGTAGATTATAGACCGGTATTAGTCTTTATATACCACGGGTATGGTGATGGATGTAGATTATAGACTTGTATTAGTCTTTATATACCACGGGTTTAGTGATGGATGTAGATTATAGACTTGTATAAGTCTTTATATTCCACGGGTATGGTGATGGATGTAGATTATAGACTTGTATTAGTCTTTATATTCCACGGGTATGGTGATGGATGTAGATTATAGACTTGTATTAGTCTTTATATTCCACGGGTATGGTGATGGATGTAGATTATAGACTTGTATTAGTCTTTATATCCCACGGGTATGGTGGTGATGTAGATTATAGACTTGTATTAGTCTTTATATACCACGGGTATGGTGATGGATGTAGATTGTAGACTTGTATTAGTCTTTATATTCCACGGGTATGGTGATGGATGTAGATTATAGTCGTATATTAGTCTTTATATACCACGGGTATGGTGGTGGATGTAGATTATAGTCGTATATTAGTCTTTATATTCCATGGGTATGGTGGTGGATGTAGATTATAGACCGGTATTAGTCTTTATATACCACGGGTATGGTGATGGATGTAGATTATAGACTTGTATTAGTCTTTATATCCCACGGGTATGGTGGTGGATGTAGATTATAGTCGTATATTAGTCTTTATATTCCATGGGTATGGTGGTGGATGTAGATTATAGACTTGTATTAGTCTTTATATTCCACGGGTATGGTGATGGATGTAGATTATAGACTTGTATAAGTCTTTATATACCACGGGTATGGTGGTGGATGTAGATTATAGACCGGTATTAGTCTTTATATACCACGGGTATGGTGATGGATGTAAATTATAGACTTGTATTAGTCATTATATACCACGGGTATGGTGGTGGATGTAGATTATAGACTTGTATTAGTCTTTATTTACCACGGGTATGGTGATGGATGTAGATTATAGACTTGTATTAGTCATTATATACCACGGGTATGGTGGTGGATGTAAATTATAGACTTGTATTAGTCTTTATATACCACGGGTATGGTGATGGATGTAGATAATAGACCGGTATTAGTCTTTATATTCCACGGGTATGGTGATGGATGTAGATTATAGACTTATATTAGTCTTTATATACCACGGGTATGGTGGTGGATGTAGATTATAGACCGGTATAAGTCTTTATAAACCATGGGTATGGTGATGGATGTAGATAATAGACCGGTATTAGTCTTTATATACCACGGGTATGGTAGTGGATGTAGATTATAGACCGGTATAAGTTTTTATAAACCATGGGTATGGTGATGGATGTAAATTATAGACTTGTATTAGTCTTTATATTCCACGGGTATGGTGATGGATGTAGGTTATAGACTTGTATTAGTCTTTATATTCCACGGGTATGGTGATGGATGTATATTATAGACTTGTATTAGTCTTTATATACCATGGGTATGGTGATGGATGTAGATTATAGTCGTATATTAGTCTTTATAAACCACGGGTATGGTGATGGATGTTGAATATAGACTTGTATTAGTCTTTATATACCACGGGTATGGTGATGGATGTAGATTATAGACTTGTATTAGTCTTTATATACCACGGGTATGGTGGTGGATGTAGATTATAGTCGTATATTAGTCTTCATATTCCACGGGTATGGTGATGGATGTAGATTATAGACTTGTATTAGTCTTTATATTCCACGGGTATGGTGATGGATGTAGATTATAGACTTGTATTAGTCTTTATATACCACGGGTATGGTGGTGGATGTAGATTATAGACTTGTATTAGTCTTTATATTCCACGGGTATGGTGGTGGATGTAGATTATAGACTTGTATTAGTCTTTATATACCACGGGTATGGTGATGGATGTATATATGAGATCTGTATTAGTCATTATATACCACGGGTATGGTGGTGGATGTAGATTATAGACTTGTATTAATCTGTATAAACCACGGTTATAGTGGTGATGTAGATTATAGTTATTTATATACCACGGGTATGGTGATTGATGTAGATTAAAGTTATTTATATACCACGGGTATGGTGATTGATGAAGATTATAGTTATTTATATACCACGGGTATGGTGGTGGATGTAGATTATAGAATTGTATTAGTCTTTATATAACACGGTAATGCAGATGGATGTAGATTATAGTCGTGTATTAGTCTTTATATACCACGGGTATGGTGGTGGATGTAGATTATAGACCAGTATTAGTCTTTATATACCACGGATATAGTGCTGGATGTAGATTATAAACTTGTATTAGTCTTAATATACCACGGGTATGGTGATGGATGTAGATTATAGACTTGTATTAGTCAGTATAAACCACGGGTATGGTGATGGATGTAGATTATAGACTTGTATTAGTCTTTATAAACCACGGGTATGGTGGTGGATGTACGGTATAGCGGGTTATTTTCGCGGGTGTAAAATTTCGCGATTTTCATTGAACAAGGTATACGAAATATTTTGGCGGTTATTATTTTGGCGGATTAAAAATTTTTATTAATACCTTTGTATGTACACTTTTAATTTGGCGGAATTTATTTTGGCGATTAAGTTCTGTCCGCGAAAATAAGCGAAAATTTGCACCCCGCGAAAATAACCCGCTATACGGTATATTATAGACCGGTATTAGTCTTTATATACTACGGGTATGGTGGTGGATGTAGATTGAAGATCTGTATTAGTCTTTATATACCACGGGTATGGTGATGGATGTAGATTATAGACCTGTATTAGTCTTTATATACTACGGGTATGGTGGTGGATGTAGATTATAGATCTGTATTAGTCTTTATATACCACGGGTATGGTGATGGATGTAGATTATAGATCTGTATTAGTCTTTATATACCACGGGTATGGTGATGGATGTAGATTATAGACCGGTATTAGTCTTTATATACTACGGGTATGGTGGTGGATGTAGATTATAGATCTGTATTAGTCTTTATATACCACGGGTATGGTGATGGATGTAGATTATAGACCAGTATTAGTCTTTATATACCACTGGTATAGTGATGGATGTAGATTATAGACTTGTATTAGTCTTTATATACCACGGGTATGGTGATGGATGGAGATTATAGACTTGTATTAGTCTTTATATACCACGGGTATATTGATGGATGTAGATTATAGACTTGTATTAGTCTTTATATTCCACGGGTATGGTGATGGATGTAGATTATAGACTTGTATTAGTCTTTATATACCACGGATATGGTGATGGATGTAGATTATATACTTGTATTAGTCTTTATATTCCACGGGTATGGTGATGGATGTAGATTATAGACTTGTATTAGTCTTTATATACCACGGGTATGGTGATGGATGTAGATTATAGACTTGTATTAGTCTTTATATACCACGGCTATGGTGATGGATGTAGATTATAGACTTGTATTAGTCTTTATATTCCACGGGTATGGTGATGGATGTAGATTATAGACTTGTATTAGTCTTTATATCCCACGGGTATGGTGATGGATGTAGATTATAGACTGGTATTAGTCTTTATATTCCACGGGTATGGTGATGGATGTAGATTATAGACTTGTATTAGTCTTTATATTCTACGGGTATGGTGATGGATGTAAATTATAGACTTGTATAAGTCTTTATATACCACGGGTATAGTGATGGATGTAGATTATAGACTTGTATTAGTCTTTATATTCCACGGTTATGGTGGTGGATGTAGATTATAGACCAGTATTAGTCTTAATATACCACAGGTATGGTGGTGGATGTAGAATATAGACTGGTATTAGTCGTTATATATCACGGGTATGGTGGTGGATGTACAAAATGTAGATAATAGACCGGTATTAGTCTTTATAAACCACGGGTATGGTGGTGGATGTAGATTATAGACTTGTATTAGTCTTTATATACCACGGGTATAGTGATGGATGTAGATTATAGACTTGTATTAGTCTTTATATACCACGGGTATAGTGATGGATGTAGATTATAGACTTGTATTAGTCTTTATATACCACGGGTATAGTGATGGATGTAGATTATAGACTTGTATATGTCTTAATATACCACGGGTATGGTGATGGATGTAGATTATAGACTTGTATTAGTCTTTATATACCACGGGTATGGTGATGGATGTAGATTATAGACTTGTATTAGTCTTTATATACCACGGGTATGGTGATGGATGTAGATTATAGACTTGTATTAGTCTTTATATTCCACGGGTATGGTGATGGATGTAGATTATAGATCTGTATTAGTCTTTATATACCACGGGTATAGTGATGGATGTAGATTATAGACTTGTATTAGTCTTTATATACCACGGGTATGGTGATGGATGTAGATTATAGTCGTATATTAGTCTTTATATTCCACGGGTATAGTGATGGATGTAGATTATAGACTTGTATTAGTCTTTATATACCACGGGTATGGTGGTGGATGTAGATTATAGATCTGTATTAGTCTTTATATACCACGGGTATAGTGATGGATGTAGATTATATACTTGTATTAGTCTTAATATACCACAGGTATGGTGATGGATGTAGATTATAGACTTGTATTAGTCTTTATATACCACGGGTATGGTGATGGATGTAGATTATAGACTTGTATTAGTCTTTATATTCCACGGGTATGGTGATGGATGTAGATTACAGACTTGTATTAGTCTTTATATACCACGGGTATGGTGATGGATGTAGATTATAGACTTGTATTAGTCTTTATATACCACGGGTATGGTGATGGATGTAGATTATAGACTTGTATTAGTCTTTATATTCCACGGGTATGGTGATGGATGCAGATTATAGATCTGTATTAGTCTTTATATACCACGGGTATAGTGATGGATGTAGATTATAGACTTGTATTAGTCTTTATATACCACGGGTATGGTGATGGATGTAGATTATAGTCGTATATTAGTCTTTATATACCATGGGTATGGTGATGGATGTAGATTATAGACTTGTATTAGTCTTTATATCCCACGGGTATGGTGGTGATGTAGATTATAGACTGGTATTAGTCTTTATAAACCACGGGTATGGTGATGGATGTAGATTAAAGACTTGTATTAGTCTTTATATTCCACTGGTATGGTGATGGATGTAGATTATAGACTTGTATTAGTCTTTATATTCCACGGGTATGGTGGTGGATGTAGATTATAGACTTGTATTTGTCATTATAAAACACGGGTATGGTGATGGATGTAGATTATAGACTGGTATTAGTCTTTATATAACACGGGTATGGTGGTGGATGTAGATTATAGACTTGTAGTAGTCATTATATACCACGGGTATGTTGGTGGATGTGGATTATAGTCGTATATTAGTCTTTATAAACCACGGGTATGGTGATGGATGTAGATTATAGACTTGTATTAGTCATTATATACCACAGGTATGGTGATGGATGTAGATTATAGACTTGTATAAGTCTTTATATACCACGGGTATGGTGGTGGATGTAGATTATAGACCGGTATTAGTCTTTATATACCACGGGTATAGTGATTGATGTAGATTATAGACCGGTATTAGTCTTTATATAGCACGGGTATGGTGATGGATGTAGATAATAGACTGGTATTAGTCTTAATATACCACGGGTATGGTGGTGGATGTAGATTATAGACTTGTATTAGTCTTAATATACCACGGGTATGGTGGTTGATGTAGATTATAGACTTGTATTAGTCTTTATATCCCACGGGTATGGTGATGGATGTAGATTATAGACTGGTATTAGTCTTTATATTCCACGGGTATGGTGATGGATGTAGATTATAGACTTGTATTATTCTTTATATTCTACGGGTATGGTGATGGATGTAAATTACAGACTTGTATAAGTCTTTATATACCACGGGTATAGTGATGGATGTAGATTATAGACTTGTATTAGTCTTTATATTCCACGGTTATGGTGGTGGATGTAGATTATAGACCAGTATTAGTCTTAATATACCACAGGTATGGTGGTGGATGTAGATTATAGACTGGTATTAGTCGTTATATATCACGGGTATGGTGGTGGATGTACAAAATGTAGATAATAGATCGGTATTAGTCTTTATAAACCACGGGTATGGTGGTGGATGTAGATTATAGACTTGTATTAGTCTTTATATACCACGGGTATAGTGATGGATGTAGATTATAGACTTGTATTAGTCTTTATATACCACGGGTATAGTGATGGATGTAGATTATAGACTTGTATTAGTCTTTATATACCACGGGTATAGTGATGGATGTAGATTATAGACTTGTATATGTCTTAATATACCACGGGTATGGTGATGGATGTAGATTATAGACTTGTATTAGTCTTTATATACCACGGGTATGGTGATGGATGTAGATTATAGACTTGTATTAGTCTTTATATACCACGGGTATGGTGATGGATGTAGATTATAGACTTGTAATAGTCTTTATATTCCACGGGTATGGTGATGGATGTAGATTATAGATCTGTATTAGTCTTTATATACCACGGGTATAGTGATGGATGTAGATTATAGACTTGTATTAGTCTTTATATACCACGGGTATGGTGATGGATGTAGATTATAGTCGTATATTAGTCTTTATATTCCACGGGTATGGTGATGGATGTAGATTATAGACTTGTATTAGTCTTTATATACCACGGGTATGGTGGTGGATGTAGATTATAGATCTGTATTAGTCTTTATATACCACGGGTATAGTGATGGATGTAGATTATAGACTTGTATTAGTCTTAATATACCACAGGTATGGTAATGGATGTAGATTATAGACTTGTATTAGTCTTTATATACCACGGGTATGGTGATGATGTAGATTATAGACTTGTATTAGTCTTTATATTCCACGGGTATGGTGATGGATGTAGATTACAGACTTGTATTAGTCTTTATATACCACGGGTATGGTGATGGATGTAGATTATAGACTTGTATTAGTCTTTATATACCACGGGTATGGTGATGGATGTAGATTATAGACTTGTATTAGTCTTTATATTCCACGGGTATGGTGATGGATGTAGATTATAGATCTGTATTAGTCTTTATGTACCACGGGTATAGTGATGGATGTAGATTATAGACTTGTATTAGTCTTTATATACCACGGGTATGGTGATGGATGTAGATTATAGTCGTATATTAGTCTTTATATTCCACGGGTATAGTGATGGATGTAGATTATAGACTTGTATTAGTCTTTATATACCACGGGTATGGTGGTGGATGAAGATTATAGATCTGTATTAGTCTTTATATACCACGGGTATAGTGATGGATGTAGATTATAGACTTGTATTAGTCTTAATATACCACAGGTCTGGTGATGGATGTAGATTATAGACTTGTATTAGTCATTATATACCACGGGTATGGTGGTGGATGTAGATTATAGACTTGTATTAGTCTTTATATACCACGGGTATGGTGATGGATGTATATTATAGACTTGTATTAGTCTTTATATACCACGGGTATAGTGATGGATGTAGATTATAGTCGTATATTAGTCTTTATATTCCACGGGTATGGTGATGGATGTAGATTATAGACTTGTATTAGTCTTTATATTCCACGGGTATGGTGGTGGATGTAGATTATAGATCTGTATTAGTCTTTATATACCACGGTTATGGTGATGGATGTAGATTATAGACTTGTATTAGTCTTTATATACCACGGGTATGGTGATGGATGTAGATTATAGACTTGTATTAGTCTTTATATTCCACGGGTATGGTGATGGATGTAGATTATAGACTTGTATTAGTCTTTATATACCACGGGTATGGTGGTGGATGTAGATTATAGACCAGTATTAGTCTTTATAAACCACGGGTATGGTGATGGATGTAGATTATAGTCGTATATTAGTCTTTATAAACCACGGGTATGGTGATGGATGTAGATTATAGACTTGTTTTAGTCTTTATATACCACGGGTATGGTGGTGGATGTAGATTATAGACCAGTATTAGTCTTTATATACCACGGGTATAGTGATGGATGTAGATTATAGACTTGTATTAGTCTTCATATACCACGGGTATGGTGATGGATGTAGATTATAGACTTGTATTAGTCTTTATATTCCACGGGTATGGTGATGGATGTAGATTATAGTCGTATATTAGTCTTTATATACCACGGGTATGATGGGATGTAGATTATAGTCGTATATAAGTCTTTATAAACCACGGGTATAGTGATGGATGTAGATTATAGACTTGTATTAGTCTTCATAAACCACGGGTATGGTGGTGGATGTAGATTATAGATCAATATTAGTCTTTATATACCAAGGGTATGGTGATGGATGTAGATTATAGACTTGTATTAGTTTTTACATACCACGGGTATGGTGATGGATGTAGATTATAGACTTGTATTAGTCTTTATATACCACGGGTATGGTGATGGATGTAGATTATAGACCGGTATTAGTCTTTATATACCACGGGTATGGTGATGGATGTAGATTATAGACTTGTATTAGTCTTTATATACCACGGGTTTAGTGATGGATGTAGATTATAGACTTGTATAAGTCTTTATATTCCACGGGTATGGTGATGGATGTAGATTATAGACTTGTACTAGTCTTTATATTCCACGGGTATGGTGATGGATGTAGATTATAGACTTGTATTAGTCTTTATATTCCACGGGTATGGTGATGGATGTAGATTATAGACTTGTATTAGTCTTTATATCCCACGGGTATGGTGGTGATGTAGATTATAGACTTGTATTAGTCTTTATATACCACGGGTATGGTGATGGATGTAGATTGTAGACTTGTATTATTCTTTATATTCCACGGGTATGGTGATGGATGTAGATTATAGTCGTATATTAGTCTTTATATACCACGGGTATGGCGATGGATGTAGATTATAGTCGTATATTAGTCTTTATAAACCACGGGTATAGTGATGGATGTAGATTATAGACTTGTATTAGTCTTTATATACCACGGTTATGGTGATGGATGTAGATTATAGACTTGTATTAGTCTTTATATACCACGGGTATGGTGATGGATGTAGATTATAGACTTGTATTAGTCTTTATATTCCACGGGTATGGTGATGGATGTAGATTATAGACTTGTATTAGTCTTTATATACCACGGGTATGGTGGTGGATGTAGATTATAGACCAGTATTAGTCTTTATAAACCACGGGTATGGTGATGGATGTAGATTATAGTCGTATATTAGTCTTTATAAACAATGGGTATGGTGATGGATGTAGATTATAGACTTGTTTTAGTCTTTATATACCACGGGTATGGTGGTGGATGTAGATTATAGACCAGTATTAGTCTTTATATACCACGGGTATAGTGATGGATGTAGATTATAGACTTGTATTAGTCTTCATATACCACGGGTATGGTGATGGATGTAGATTATAGACTTGTATTAGTCTTTATATTCCACGGGTATGGTGATGGATGTAGATTATAGTCGTATATTAGTCTTTATATACCACGGGTATGATGGGATGTAGATTATAGTCGTATATAAGTCTTTATAAACCACGGGTATAGTGATGGATGTAGATTATAGACTTGTATTAGTCTTCATAAACCACGGGTATGGTGGTGGATGTAGATTATAGATCAATATTAGTCTTTATATACCAAGGGTATGGTGATGGATGTAGATTATAGACTTGTATTAGTTTTTACATACCACGGGTATGGTGATGGATGTAGATTATAGACTTGTATTAGTCTTTATATACCACGGGTATGGTGATGGATGTAGATTATAGACCGGTATTAGTCTTTATATACCACGGGTATGGTGATGGATGTAGATTATAGACTTGTATTAGTCTTTATATACCACGGGTTTAGTGATGGATGTAGATTATAGACTTGTATAAGTCTTTATATTCCACGGGTATGGTGATGGATGTAGATTATAGACTTGTACTAGTCTTTATATTCCACGGGTATGGTGATGGATGTAGATTATAGACTTGTATTAGTCTTTATATTCCACGGGTATGGTGATGGATGTAGATTATAGACTTGTATTAGTCTTTATATCCCACGGGTATGGTGGTGATGTAGATTATAGACTTGTATTAGTCTTTATATACCACGGGTATGGTGATGGATGTAGATTGTAGACTTGTATTATTCTTTATATTCCACGGGTATGGTGATGGATGTAGATTATAGTCGTATATTAGTCTTTATATACCACGGGTATGGCGATGGATGTAGATTATAGTCGTATATTAGTCTTTATAAACCACGGGTATAGTGATGGATGTAGATTATAGACTTGTATTAGTCTTCATATACCACGGGTATGGTGATGGATGTAGATTATAGACTTGTATTAGTCTTTATATTCCACGGGTATGGTGGTGGATGTAGATTATACACTTGTATTAGTCATTATATACCACGGGTATGGTGATGGATGTAGATTATAGACCGGTATTAGTCTTTATATACTACGGGTATGGTGGTGGATGTAGATTATAGATCTGTATTAGTCTTTATATACCACGGGTATAGTGATGGGTGTAGATTATAGACTTGTATAAGTAATTATATCCCACGGGTATGGTGATGGATGTAGATTATAGACTTGTATTAGTCTTTATATACCACGGGTATGGTGATGGATGTAGATTATAGACTTGTATTAGTCTTTATATTCCACGGGTATGGTGATGGATGTAGATTATAGATCTGTATTAGTCTTTATGTACCACGGGTATAGTGATGGATGTAGATTATAGACTTGTATTAGTCTTTATATACCACGGGTATGGTGATGGATGTAGATTATAGTCGTATATTAGTCTTTATATTCCACGGGTATAGTGATGGATGTAGATTATAGACTTGTATTAGTCTTTATATACCACGGGTATGGTGGTGGATGAAGATTATAGATCTGTATTAGTCTTTATATACCACGGGTATAGTGATGGATGTAGATTATAGACTTGTATTAGTCTTAATATACCACAGGTCTGGTGATGGATGTAGATTATAGACTTGTATTAGTCATTATATACCACGGGTATGGTGGTGGATGTAGATTATAGACTTGTATTAGTCTTTATATACCACGGGTATGGTGATGGATGTAGATTATAGACTTGTATTAGTCTTTATATACCACGGGTATAGTGATGGATGTAGATTATAGTCGTATATTAGTCTTTATATTCCACGGGTATGGTGATGGATGTAGATTATAGACTTGTATTAGTCTTTATATTCCACGGGTATGGTGGTGGATGTAGATTATAGATCTGTATTAGTCTTTATATACCACGGTTATGGTGATGGATGTAGATTATAGACTTGTATTAGTCTTTATATACCACGGGTATGGTGATGGATGTAGATTATAGACTTGTATTAGTCTTTATATTCCACGGGTATGGTGATGGATGTAGATTATAGACTTGTATTAGTCTTTATATACCACGGGTATGGTGGTGGATGTAGATTATAGACCAGTATTAGTCTTTATAAACCACGGGTATGGTGATGGATGTAGATTATAGTCGTATATTAGTCTTTATAAACCACGGGTATGGTGATGGATGTAGATTATAGACTTGTTTTAGTCTTTATATACCACGGGTATGGTGGTGGATGTAGATTATAGACCAGTATTAGTCTTTATATACCACGGGTATAGTGATGGATGTAGATTATAGACTTGTATTAGTCTTCATATACCACGGGTATGGTGATGGATGTAGATTATAGACTTGTATTAGTCTTTATATTCCACGGGTATGGTGATGGATGTAGATTATAGTCGTATATTAGTCTTTATATACCACGGGTATGATGGGATGTAGATTATAGTCGTATATAAGTCTTTATAAACCACGGGTATAGTGATGGATGTAGATTATAGACTTGTATTAGTCTTCATAAACCACGGGTATGGTGGTGGATGTAGATTATAGATCAATATTAGTCTTTATATACCAAGGGTATGGTGATGGATGTAGATTATAGACTTGTATTAGTTTTTACATACCACGGGTATGGTGATGGATGTAGATTATAGACTTGTATTAGTCTTTATATACCACGGGTATGGTGATGGATGTAGATTATAGACCGGTATTAGTCTTTATATACCACGGGTATGGTGATGGATGTAGATTATAGACTTGTATTAGTCTTTATATACCACGGGTTTAGTGATGGATGTAGATTATAGACTTGTATAAGTCTTTATATTCCACGGGTATGGTGATGGATGTAGATTATAGACTTGTACTAGTCTTTATATTCCACGGGTATGGTGATGGATGTAGATTATAGACTTGTATTAGTCTTTATATTCCACGGGTATGGTGATGGATGTAGATTATAGACTTGTATTAGTCTTTATATCCCACGGGTATGGTGGTGATGTAGATTATAGACTTGTATTAGTCTTTATATACCACGGGTATGGTGATGGATGTAGATTGTAGACTTGTATTAGTCTTTATATTCCACGGGTATGGTGATGGATGTAGATTATAGTCGTATATTAGTCTTTATATACCACGGGTATGGCGATGGATGTAGATTATAGTCGTATATTAGTCTTTATAAACCACGGGTATAGTGATGGATGTAGATTATAGACTTGTATTAGTCTTCATATACCACGGGTATGGTGATGGATGTAGATTATAGACTTGTATTAGTCTTTATATTCCACGGGTATGGTGGTGGATGTAGATTATACACTTGTATTAGTCATTATATACCACGGGTATGGTGATGGATGTAGATTATAGACCGGTATTAGTCTTTATATACTACGGGTATGGTGGTGGATGTAGATTATAGATCTGTATTAGTCTTTATATACCACGGGTATAGTGATGGGTGTAGATTATAGACTTGTATAAGTAATTATATCCCACGGGTATGGTGATGGATGTAGATTATAGACTTGTATTAGTCTTTATATTCCACGGGTATGGTGATGGATGTAGATTATAGACTTGCATTAGTCTTTATATACCACGGGTATGGTGATGGATGTAGATTGTAGACCTGTATTAGTCTTTATATTCCACGGGTATGGTGATGGATGTAGATTATAGTCGTATATTAGTCTTTATATACCACGGGTATGGTGATGGATGTAGATTATAGTCGTATATTCGTCTTTATAAACCACGGGTATAGTGATGGATGTAGATTATAGACTTGTATTAGTCTTCATATACCACGGGTATGGTGATGGATGTAGATTATAGACTTGTATTAGTCTTTATATTCCACGGGTATGGTGGTGGATGTAGATTATACACTTGTATTAGTCATTATATACCACGGGTATGGTGATGGATGTAGATTATAGACCGGTATTAGTCTTTATATACTACGGGTATGGTGGCGGATGTAGATTATAGATCTGTATTAGTCTTTATATACCACGGGTATAGTGATGGGTGTAGATTATAGACTTGTATTAGAAATTATATCCCACGGGTATGGTGATGGATGTAGATTATAGTAGTATATTAGTCTTTATAAACCACGGGTATAGTGATGGATGTAGATTATAGACTTGTATTAGTCTTCATATACCACGGGTATGGTGATGGATGTAGATTATAGACTTGTATTAGTCAGTAGATACCACGGGTATGGTGATGGATGTAGATTATAGACTTGTATTAGTCAGTATATACCACGGGTAAGGTGGTGGATGTATATTATAGACCAGTATTAGTCTTAATATACCACGGGTATGGTGATGGATGTAGATTATAGACTTGTATTAGTCTTTATATACTACGGGTATGGTGGTGGATGTAGATTATAGACTAGTATTAGTCCTTATATACCACGGGTATAGTGATGGATGTAGATTATAGACTTGTATTAGTCTTTATATTCCACGGTTATGGTGATGGATGTAGATTATAGACTTGTATTAGTAATTATATACCACGGGTATAGTGGTGGATGTAGATTATAGACTTGTATTAATCTTTATATTCCACGGGTATGGTGATGGATGTAGATTATAGACTTTTATTAGTCTTTATATACCACGGGTATGGTGGTGGATGTAGATTATAGACTTGTATTAGTCTTTATATACCACGGGTATGGTGATGGATGTAGATTATAGTCTTGTATTAGTCTTTATAAACCACGGGTATGGTGATGGATGTAGATTATAGACTTGTATTAGTCATTATAAACCACGGGTATGGTGATGGATGTAGATTATAGACTTGTATTAGTCTTTATATTCCACGGGTATGGTGATGGATGTAGATTATAGACTTGTATTAGTCTTTATATACCACGGGTATGGTGATGGATGTAGATTATAGACCGGTATTAGTCTTTATATACCACGGGTATGGTGATGGATGTAGATTATAGACTTGTATTAGTCTTTATATACCACGGGTTTAGTGATGGATGTAGATTATAGACTTGTATAAGTCTATATATTCCACGGGTATGGTGATGGATGTAGATTATAGACTTGTATTAGTCTTTATATTCCACGGGTATGGTGATGGATGTAGATTATAGACTTGTATTAGTCTTTATATTCCACGGGTATGGTGATGGATGTAGATTATAGACTTGTATCAGTCTTTATATATAATGGGTATGGTGATGGATGTAGATTATAGACTTGTATTAGTCTTCATATACCACGGGTATGGTGATGGATGTAGATTATAGACTTGTATTAGTCTTTATATTCCACGGGTATGGTGGTGGATGTAGATTATACACTTGTATTAGTCATTATATACCACGGGTATGGTGATGGATGTAGATTATAGACCGGTATTAGTCTTTATATACTACGGGTATGGTGGTGGATGTAGATTATAGATCTGTATTAGTCTTTATATACCACGGGTATAGTGATGGGTGTAGATTATAGACTTGTATTAGTAATTATATCCCACGGGTATGGTGATGGATGTAGATTATAGACTTGTATTAGTCTTTATATTCCACGGGTATGGTGATGGATGTAGATTATAGACTTGCATTAGTCTTTATATACCACGGGTATGGTGATGGATGTAGATTGTAGACTTGTATTAGTCTTTATATTCCACGGGTATGGTGATGGATGTAGATTATAGTCGTATATTAGTCTTTATATACCACGGGTATGGTGATGGATGTAGATTATAGTCGTATATTCGTCTTTATAAACCACGGGTATAGTGATGGATGTAGATTATAGACTTGTATTAGTCTTCATATACCACGGGTATGGTGATGGATGTAGATTATAGACTTGTATTAGTCTTTATATTCCACGGGTATGGTGGTGGATGTAGATTATACACTTGTATTAGTCATTATATACCACGGGTATGGTGATGGATGTAGATTATAGACCGGTATTAGTCTTTATATACTACGGGTATGGTGGTGGATGTAGATTATAGATCTGTATTAGTCTTTATATACCACGGGTATAGTGATGGGTGTAGATTATAGACTTGTATTAGTAATTATATCCCACGGGTATGGTGATGGATGTAGATTATAGTCGTATATTAGTCTTTATAAACCACGGGTATAGTGATGGATGTAGATTATAGACTTGTATTAGTCTTCATATACCACGGGTATGGTGATGGATGTAGATTATAGACTTGTATTAGTCAGTATATACCACGGGTAAGGTGGTGGATGTATATTATAGACCAGTATTAGTCTTAATATACCACGGGTATGGTGATGGATGTAGATTATAGACTTGTATTAGTCTTTATATACTACGGGTATGGTGGTGGATGTAGATTATAGACTTGTATTAGTCTTTATATACCACGGGTATAGTGATGGATGTAGATTATAGACTTGTATTAGTCTTTATATTCCACGGTTATGGTGATGGATGTAGATTATAGACTTGTATTAGTAATTATATACCACGGGTATAGTGGTGGATGTAGATTATAGACTTGTATTAGTCTTTATATTCCACGGGTATGGTGATGGATGTAGATTATAGACTTGTATTAGTCTTTATATACCACGGGTATGGTGGTGGATGTAGATTATAGACTTGTATTAGTCTGTATATACCACGGGTATGGTGATGGATGTAGATTATAGTCTTGTATTAGTCTTTATAAACCACGGGTATGGTGATGGATGTAGATTATAGACTTGTATTAGTCATTATAAACCACGGGTATGGTGATGGATGTAGATTATAGACTTGTATTAGTCTTTATATTCCACGGGTATAGTGATGGATGTAGATTATAGACTTGTATTAGTCTTTATATTCCACGGGTATGGTGATGGATGTAGATTATAGACTTGTATTAGTCTTTATATTCCACGGGTATGGTGATGGATGTAGATTATAGTCTTGTATTAGTCTTTATATTCCACGGGTATAGTGATGGATGTAGATTATAGACTTGTATTAGTCTTTATATACCACGGGTATGGTGGTGGATGTAGATTATAGACTTGTATTAGTCTTTATATACCACGGGTATGGTGGTGGATGTAGATTATAGACTTGTATTAGTCTTTATATACTACGGGTTTAGTGATGGATGTTGATTATAGACTTGTATTAGTCTTTATATTCCACGAGTATGGTGATGGATGTAGATTATAGTCTTGTATTAGTCTTTATATACCACGGGTATGGTGATGGATGTAGATTATAGACTTTTATCATATATTTAGTACAAAATACAGCTATTTTGTATATTTAATAAAGGTTCTTTTTTCCAGTCTGTATCACCTACCCTGTATCGCATACCCCGTATCGCATGGCTAAACCCGTATCGCATACCCCGTATCGCATGGCTAAACCCGTATCGCATACCCCGTATCGCATGGCTAAACCCGTATCGCATACCCCGTATCGCATGGCTAAACCCGTATCGCATGGTAAAACCCGTAATGCATACCTTTTTTTTTTTTTTTTAACTAAAGTCAGGTTTTTTTTTGCTTAAGAATTTTTTTCCTAAAAGTAGGTAATTTTTTGGAATACCGTCATTGTTTGGTATGTAACGTCACGTACATCAAGTTTTCATATTGTATGTGACGTCACGAACATCAAGTTTTTACAACATATTTTTTGGCACACTCAATACAACTATAAAAATACAAAACACTTAAATATATACAATAATAAACAAAAAATTTTCAAACAACAGATTGTAAGGTAACCTAGGTGCTTCGTATAAATAATTGAGCAGTTATTTTAAAGGTTTGAAACAAGACAACTGAAGGTAACCCAGTGCTATGGATCAGAAAACAGTTCATATACTGTAATACTCTTCTGTTGAAATATATGATAAAGCGTATAATACATGGCAAAATACGTATCACATGCCGTATCACCCTCGACCAATATCATCCCTCGGGCCTAAAGGCCCTCGGGCTGATATTGATGTCTCGGGATGATACGACATATGATACGGATTTTGCCATGTATTATTCTCTATGTATTAGTCTTTATATTCCACGGGTATGGTGATGGATGTAGATTATAGATCTGTATTAGTCTTTATATACCACGGGTATAGTGAAGGATGTAGATTATAGACTTGTATTAGTCTTTATATACCACGGGTATAGTGGTGGATGTAGATAATAGACCATTATTAGTCTTTATATACCACGGGTATGGTGGTGGATGTAGATTATAGACCCGTATTATTCTTTATATACTACGGGTATGGTGGTTGATGTAGATTATAGTCGTATATTAGTCTTTATATACCACGGGTATGGTGATGGATGTAGATCAAGTCTTGTATTAGTCTTTATAAACCACGGGTATGGTGATGGATGTAGATTATAGACTTGTATTAGTCTTTATATTCCACGGGTATAGTGATGGATGTAGATTATAGTCTTGTATTAGTTTTTATATACCACGGGTATGGTGATGGATGTAGATTATAGACCAGTATTAGTCTTTATAAACCACGGGTATGGCGGTGGATGTAGATTATAGACCGGTATTAGACTTTATATACCACGGGTATGGTGATGGATGTAGATTATAGACTTGTATTAGTCTTTATATACCACGGGTATAGTGATGGATGTAGATTATAGACTTGTATTAGTCTTTATATTCCACGGGTATGGTGGTGGATGTAGATTATAGTCGTATATTAGTCTTTATATTCCACGGGTATGGTGATGGATGTAGATTATAGACCGGTATTAGTCTTTATATACCACGGGTATGGTGATGGATGTAGATTATAGACTTGTATTAGTCATTATATACCACGGGTATGGTGATGGATGTAGATTATAGACTTGTATTAGTCTTTATATTCCACGGGTATGGTGGTGGATGTAGATTATAGACTTGTATTAGTCATTATATACCACGGGTATGGTGGTGGATGTAGATTTTAGACCAGTATTAGTCTTTATATACCACGGGTATGGTGATGGATGTAGATTATAGACTTGTATTAGTCTTTATATTCCACGGGTATGGTGATGGATGTAGATTATAGACTTGTATAAGTCTTTATATACCACGGGTATGGTGGTGGATGTAGATTATAGACCGGTAATAGTCTTTATAAAACACGGTTATGGTGATGGATGTAGATTATAGACTTGTATTAGTCTTTATATACCACGGGTATGGTGATGGATGTATATTATAGACTTGTATTAGTCTTTATATTCCACGGGTATGGTGATGGATGTAGGTTATAGACTTGTATAAGTCTTTATATACCATGGGTATGGTGGTGGATGTAGATTATAGTCGTATATTAGTCTTTATATTCCACGGGTATGGTGATGGATGTAGATTATAGACCGGTATTAGTCTTTATATACCACGGGTATGGTGATGGATGTAGATTATAGACTTGTATTAGTCTTTATATTCCACGGGTATGGTGATGGATGTAGATTATAGACTTGTATAAGTCTTTATATACCACGGGTATGGTGGTGGATGTAGATTATAGACTTGTATTAGTCTTTATATTCCACGGGTATGGTTATGGATGTAGATTATAGACTTGTATTAGTCTTTATATACCACGGGTATGGTGATGGATGTAGATTATAGACTTGTATTAGTCTTTATATTCCACGGGTATGGTGATGGATGTAGATTATAGACTTGTATAAGTCTTTATATACCATGGGTATGGTGGTGGATGTAGATTATAGACCGGTATTAGTCTTTATATTCCACGGGTATGGTGATGGATGTAGATTATAGATTTGTATTAGTCTTTATTTTCCACGGGTATGGTGATGGATGTAGATTATAGACCGGTATTAGTCTTTATATACCACGGGTATGGTGATGGATGTAGATTATAGACTTGTATTAGTCTTTATATTCCACGGGTATGGTGATTGATGTAGATTATAGACTTGTATAAGTCTTTATATACCACGGGTATGGTGGTGGATGTAGATTATAGACTTGTATTAGTCTTTATATTCCACGGGTATGGTGATGGATGTAGATTATAGACTTGTATTAGTCTTTATATACCATGGGTATGGTGATGGATGTAGATTATAGACTTGTATTAGTCTTTATATCCCACGGGTATGGTGGTGATGTAGATTATAGACTGGTATTAGTCTTTATAAACCACGGGTATGGTGATGGATGTAGATTATAGACTTGTATTAGTCTTTATATTCCACTGGTATGGTGATGGATGTAGATTATAGACTTGTATTAGTCTTTATATTCCACGGGTATGGTGGTGGATGTAGATTATAGACTTGTATTAGTCATTATATACCACGGGTATGGTGATGGATGTAGATTATAGACTGGTATTAGTCTTTATATAACACGGGTATGGTGGTGGATGTAGATTATAGACTTGTATTAGTCATTATATACCACGGGTATGTTGGTGGATGTGGATTATAGTCGTATATTAGTCTTTATAAACCACGGGTATGGTGATGGATGTAGATTATAGACTTGTATTAGTCATTATATACCACAGGTATGGTGATGGATGTAGATTATAGACTTGTATAAGTCTTTATATACCACGGGTATGGTGGTGGATGTAGATTAAAGACCGGTATTAGTCTTTATATACCACGGGTATAGTGATTGATGTAGATTATAGACCGGTATTAGTCTTTATATAGAACGGGTATGGTGATGGATGTAGATTATAGACTGGTATTAGTCTTAATATACCACGGGTATGGTGGTGGATGTAGATTATAGACTTGTATTAGTCTTTATATTCCACGGGTATGGTGGTGGATGTAGATTATAGTCGTATATTAGTCTTTATATTCCACGGGTATGGTGATGGATGTAGATTATAGACCGGTATTAGTCTTTATATACCACGGGTATGGTGATGGATGTAGATTATAGACTTGTATTAGTCATTATATACCACGGGTATGGTGATGGATGTAGATTATAGACTTGTATTAGTCTTTATATTCCACGGGTATGGTGGTGGATGTAGATTATAGACTTGTATTAGTCATTATATACCACGGGTATGGTGGTGGATGTAGATTTTAGACCAGTATTAGTCTTTATATACCACGGGTATGGTGATGGATGTAGATTATAGACTTGTATTAGTCTTTATATTCCACGGGTATGGTGATGGATGTAGATTATAGACTTGTATAAGTCTTTATATACCACGGGTATGGTGGTGGATGTAGATTATAGACCGGTAATAGTCTTTATAAAACACGGGTATGGTGATGGATGTAGATTATAGACTTGTATTAGTCTTTATATACCACGGGTATGGTGATGGATGTATATTATAGACTTGTATTAGTCTTTATATTCCACGGGTATGGTGATGGATGTAGGTTATAGACTTGTATAAGTCTTTATATACCATGGGTATGGTGGTGGATGTAGATTATAGTCGTATATTAGTCTTTATATTCCACGGGTATGGTGATGGATGTAGATAATAGACCGGTATTAGTCTTTATATACCACGGGTATGGTGATGGATGTAGATTATAGACTTGTATTAGTCTTTATATTCCACGGGTATGGTGATTGATGTAGATTATAGACTTGTATAAGTCTTTATATACCACGGGTATGGTGGTGGATGTAGATTATAGACTTGTATTAGTCTTTATATTCCACGGGTATGGTGATGGATGTAGATTATAGACTTGTATTAGTCTTTATATACCATGGGTATGGTGATGGATGTAGATTATAGACTTGTATTAGTCTTTATATACCATGGGTATGGTGATGGATGTAGATTATAGACTTGTATTAGTCTTTATATCCCACGGGTATGGTAGTGATGTAGATTATAGACTGGTATTAGTCTTTATAAACCACGGGTATGGTGATGGATGTAGATTATAGACTTGTATTAGTCTTTATATTCCACTGGTATGGTGATGGATGTAGATTATAGACTTGTATTAGTCTTTATATTCCACGGGTATGGTGGTGGATGTAGATTATAGACTTGTATTAGTCATTATATACCACGGGTATGGTGATGGATGTAGATTATAGACTGGTATTAGTCTTTATATAACACGGGTATGGTGGTGGATGTAGATTATAGACTTGTATTAGTCATTATATACCACGGGTATGTTGGTGGATGTGGATTATAGTCGTATATTAGTCTTTATAAACCACGGGTATGGTGATGGATGTAGATTATAGACTTGTATTAGTCATTATATACCACAGGTATGGTGATGGATGTAGATTATAGACTTGTATAAGTCTTTATATACCACGGGTATGGTGGTGGATGTAGATTATAGACCGGTATTAGTCTTTATATACCACGGGTATAGTGATTGATGTAGATTATAGACCGGTATTAGTCTTTATATAGAACGGGTATGGTGATGGATGTAGATTATAGACTGGTATTAGTCTTAATATACCACGGGTATGGTGGTGGATGTAGATTATAGACTTGTATTAGTCTTAATATACCACGGATAGGGTGGTGGATGTAGATTATAGACTTGTATTAGTCTTTATATCCCACGGGTATGGTGATGGATGTAGATTATAGACTGGTATTAGTCTTTATATTCCACGGGTATGGTGATGGATGTAGATTATAGACTTGTATTAGTCTTTATATTCTACGGGTATGGTGATGGATGTAAATTATAGACTTGTATTAGTCTTTATATACCACGGGTATAGTGATGGATGTAGATTATAGACTTGTATTAGTCTTTATATTCCACGGTTATGGTGGTTGATGTAGATTATAGACCAGTATTAGTCTTAATATACCACAGGTATGGTGGTGGATGTAGATTATAGACTGGTATTAGTCGTTATATATCACGGGTATGGTGGTGGATGTACAAAATGTAGATAATAGACCGGTATTAGTCTTTATAAACCACGGGTATGGTGGTGGATGTAGATAATAGACCAGTATTAGTCTTTATATAACACGGGTATGATGATGGATGTAGATTATAGACCGGTATTAGTCTTAATATACCACAGGTATGGTGGTGGATGTAGATAATAGACCAGTATTAGTCTTTATATAACACGGGTATGATGATGGATGTAGATTATAGACTGGTATTAGTCTTTATATACCACGGGTATGGTGATGGATGTAGATTATAGACTTGTATTTGTCTTTATATACCACGGGCATGGTTGTGGATGTAGATTATAGACTTGTATTAGTCTTTATATTCCACGGGTATGGTGGTGGATGTAGATTATAGACTTGTATTAGTCTTTATATACCACGGGTATGGTGGTGGATGTAGATTATAGACTTGTATTAGTCTTTATATACCACGGGTATGGTGATGGATGTAGATTATAGACTTGTATTAGTCTTTATATACCACGGGCATGGTTGTGGATGTAGATTATAGACTTGTATTAGTCTTTATATACCACGGGTATGGTGGTGGATGTAGATTATAGACTTGTATTAGTCTTTATATTCCACGGGTATGGTGGTGGATGTAGATTATAGACCGGTATTAGTCTTTATATACCACGGGTATTGTGATGGATATAGATTATAGACTTGTAATAGTCTTTATATACCACGGGTATGGTGGTGGATGTAGATTATAGACTTGTATTAGTCTTTATATACCACGGGTATGGTGGTGGATGTAGATTATAGACTTGTATTAGTCTTTATATACCACGGGTATGGTGGTGGATGTAGATTATAGACTTGTATTAGTCTTTATATACCACGGGTATGGTGGTGGATGTAGATTATAGACTTGTATTAGTCTTTATATACCACGGGTATGGTGGTGGATGTAGATTATAGACCGGTATTAGTCTTTATATTCCACGGGTATGGTGATGGATGTAGATTATAGACTTGTATTAGTCTTTATATACCACGGGTATGGTGATGGATATAGATTATAGACTTGTATTTGTCTTTATATAACACGGGTATGGTGATGGATGTAGATTATAGACTTGTATTAGTCATTATATACCACGGGTATGTTGGTGGATGTAGATTATAGACTTGTATTAGTCTTTATATTCCACGGGTATGGTGTGGATACCACGTGTAAGGTTGTGGATGTAGATAAAATTTGTGATTTAGACTTTTTTTACCACGGGTATGGTGGTGGATGTAGATTATAGACTTGTATTAGTCTTTATATACCACGGGTATGGTGATGGATGTAGATTATAGACTTGTATTAGTCTTTATATACCACGGGTATGGTGATGAAGGTAGATTATAGACTTGTATTAGTCAGTATAAACCACGGGTATGGTGATGGATTTAGATTTTAGTAGTGCATTAGTCTTTTTATACCACGTGTATGGTGATCGATGTAGATTTAAGTAGTGCATTAGCCTTTTCATACCACATGTATGGTGATGGATGTAGATTTTATTAGTGCATTAGTCTTTATATTAGACCACGGTCATTGTGATGGATGTAGATTATAGGCCGATAGTAGTCATTATATACCACGAGTATGGAGGTGTATGTAGATTATAGATATGTATCAGGCTTTCGACTCCACGGATATGTGAGAATATACATTATAAATCTGTATTTGCCTTTTTATTTTACGGGTATGGTGGTTGATGTAAATTAGAGATATAAAAACGAGGATTTGGTATGATTGTCAATGGGACAACTCTCCACAAGAGAATAAAACGGCACAGAAAATAACAATCTGTATTAGTCTTTGTATTGCACGGGTATGGAGGTGATGTTGATTTTAGAACTGTACAAGGCTTTTTATAATACGGTTATGGTGGTGAAAGTAGAGTCTGAACGTGTACGAGTCTTTAAATACCAGAGATATGGCGTGCTGGATGTAGATTATATTCTTGTACTGTATTAGCATTTATATACCATAGATGGTGGATGCAATAACTGCTTGAGCATTTTTATTTCACGCGTAATATGGTATGAGTGTGTGAGTGTTGGCCTTGGGTGTTTGGTTATGGATGTAATATTTGCCTGTTTAATAGACTTTTTATACCCGAGGTCATTTGTATTTGTCGTTTTATTTCTCGTTGTTATATATAGAGATTTTTTTAATAAAATATAAAAAAGTTTTTAAGAGTTCCTAGAGAATATTGGTACCTGTTGGAATGATGTTAATGAGACAGCAAACAAAATACATATTAAAAAACAATGGTGACATCATCACAAAGTCTTTCCGACTTTCTAGTGGACGTTTGTCAAACAATAGAAAGAAAAATAAAGGAGACGTCTGTTCACCCCTCCCATACTAGTATATATTTTGAATGACTTGAATGTACATGTACATCATCAATTAAAGTTTGGAATACACTATCAGTTATGAAAGATTTCTCATCATCATTAACTTCTCTAAATAACGGGTGAGATTTGATAAGCAATATATGTAAATGATTAGCAGTCGAAAAGAGCACGTTAAATTGGATAGAGAACAATAATTTAATACCTGTTAAAGTCCCTATCTGAATATGCCCTCTAAATATCAGGTTTCTGGTCTACATGGACTGACCTAATCCGGACTTTTAAAAGTCATACTAGTATGAACAATCTGGTAAAGCTGGGTAATATGCACCTCATAATTTACGCATCTTGTGCTTTAGGAAAACATTTAATATAGACAGAAGAATTTAGAATACAAATAAGTAACATCAAAATCTAAATACAAATGCATTAATTACCTATATCTTACAAATAAGGTTAACAATAGACATTATGAAAAAAGAATAGGAATAGGAGTCCCCTAAAACAATGGGATAAAGTATATGAAAGAAATCGATAAGAAAAACCTCTAGTTCCAACTATTTTAAGTCAATGAGATTTTTAAAGCCTTAGCTACATCTCCAACCTCTTTTTTGTCGGTCGCTTGTATCCATAATTACTTTTTCATTTTTTTTATATAATTCGTTTTGAATTATTGAAAAAATATTGGCGAACCGTCTGACCTTCAAACAACACAAAATTCTGTATTAAGAATTCGTAATTACATCAACGTGGATCTGTAAAAGTCGAATAACTGATGTTTTTGTTTTACTTACCAATATTCAGAATAATTTTACATTTGTCTATCATGCCAGTGACACATATATATATACATGCCATATGTATCCTTACTATTCATTTCAGAGGCAGATTAAGGAAGGTTCTATGCAGGGAACCCCGCCCCACATTTTGTAGGGAAAAAATGGTTAAGTAATTAGTGAATCAATGAAACAGGAATGGAGCGATGTCCCCTCTTATGTCAGTGGGCGTCCAGTGGCGGATCCAGAGAAATTTTCATAAGTTGGGGCCCACTGACAGCCTAAGAAGGGGCCCGCTCTAATCACGCTTCAGTGATTCCCTATATAAGCAACCACATTTTTCGCCAAAAAGGGGCCTGCCCCTCTAAATCTGTCTCTGGCGTCTCCTTATGCCAATTTCTGGATCCGCAAATGCAATTGCGGAAGGAAAAAATGACAGGCCCATTTTAATAATTATTAATATATACAACACTTCATCACCATTGGCATTGGCGGACCCAGGGGTTGGAACCATCAATGCATTTGGATGAAAATATAGTTGGACCCCCCTTTTTTAGAATGACTGGATCCGCCCCTGATTTACAATAGAATACGAGTACATGTAAGTATAGTTTAATATGTCAATGTAGACGCCCATTAAGGATCATGAAGACCATAATAATTTATAATATATACATATGATTTAAATAAACTTTGCCATGATAAAGGACTATATAGTGCGTACAAGTACTATGTAACAAACAAACATACAAACACAAATATTGTATTGCTAATAAAAGAGCCCACAAGGAGCAGAACAATCACCATTAAATATGATTAAGACAAAATGACATAAAAAATAGAGAATACAACAAGCACAGTGTTAATAATATAACTAGGTTAAGAAAAGGACGGTTCCGTTGAGGAGGTGTTCCATAAATAGTGGAAGGATAAACATATAGAAGAAGAAGTTGCGACACAATAATGTAGACGGATAATCGAGACTAACGTAAACTATAAATTGAATAATTCATTAATATTACAATGAAAGCCGTAACGGTTTGTTATTTATTTGTTTACAAGTTAAATATAGATGAGATCACTGTTATCTAAAAATATTTCTGGTTTCACTTTATAGATAATGATTTCCGGTACAGTGGTGTCTTTCCGGTATACTAGTGGACGGGTATGATGATGCCTGTACGCTGACTGATGCCTCTCAGTATTTCGGTACTGACATGATTTAACAAATTTAACTAAAATTGTCCATTTATAAATTTATAAATTAGAAACTAAGGTTTTAACTCCCTCAGGCAAAGTTAGCTTTAGATGAATTTGGCTATTTATTTTAGGTCTTTTTGACATATAGCTCTTCAACGGTTTCGGTACTTATACGTTATACCTCTTCGGATTTTAAATGTTTGATTTTGAGCGTTCCTGATGAAGGTAAATCCAGAAAAGCGCTTCGGAAGCAAGAAATGATTTAACGTATTGATTTCAATCGTTAACATCACTGGGTCGATACGTCTGCTGGTGGACTGTCAGTCCCCGAGAGTAATATCAACTCAGTAGTCAATATTTCGGTACATTCATAATTTAACAAACTTAACTAAACTTGTCTGTTTATAAATTTATAAATTATTTAGAAAATAAGGTTTTAACTCCCTCAGGCAAAGTTAGCTTTAGATGAATTTGGTTATTTATTTTAGGTCTTTTTGACATATAGCTCTAGAACGGTTTCCGTACTTATACATCTTCAGATTTCAAATGTTTGGCTTTGAGCATTCCTGATCGATGAAGGTAAATCCAGGAAAGCGCTTCGGACGCAAGAAATTATTTAACGTATTATTTGAATTTTTTATAGTTTTTGAAAGAAAAGAAAGTGTCAATATTAAATCCATGGAGAATCATTATCTGCAAACAATTGACCACTTTCGAGTTTGGTCTTTACCAAATAAAATACAGTCATTCGGGCCTTTATGAAATCATTTACCAGAGAGAGGAGATCGCCTGTATCCCTGCGCTATCAATGTTCATCAATCATCTTAATGATCGTTATTGTTCAGGATAAACTACAATAGCCTTTCCTTTTTACGAATGTACCCTACCAAATTAGACTATTTACCAGATTTGTAATTAAATAAGCAGGGTCTTCTTACCCTTCACGAGCACCTGAGACCATCTCCAGTTTTTGCTATGGTTCGTGTTGCTTAGTCTTTAATTTTCTATGTTGTGACTTCTGTACTAATGTTTGTCTGTCTGTCTTTTTATTTTTAGCCATGGAGTTTATTTTCTATCAATGAGTTTGACTCTCGCTCTGGTATATTTCGTCCCTCTTTTATAAACTAGAAATAATCTTTGTTCAGTAGGTACCTAATCCCAATTTCCTAATTACAGCAGTGCTGATTATAAATTATGATAATTCAATTTGCCGTATAATTTGTGCAATATAGCATTATAGGTTTCCAACCATTAGCTTATCATAAGAACGGATGTAACCATGCCCCTAGGCGCACGAATGACGTTCACAAAAACCAAATTTGTCAGCAAACGCATCGAACTCGATTGTTGTCTTTTCAATAGTTATTCAATAACTCAAAAGCAAGCACACATACCTTTCTTTTTTGTTGGTTTTTATGAAATTTCATGTTTATACTTTTTTTATCAGTCTATAATCATCTTTTTAAAAGCTAATTAATTTGAAAAGAGCAGCCACCATCATTAAAGCTTTATTTTTTAATCAATGAGAGATACTAATTACTGAACGGCAATACTGATAATCATCCTCATAGAATTAAACCTCAATTCGAAAAAAAAATCTATTATAAAAGGTTTACATGGACAGGTCACATAAAAATTCTCACTTTCAATCCATTCCTTATTTTTTTTTACATAATTCAAAATGTCGAAAATATATCTTATACAGTTCAGTTTTCATTGGACAGAAACAACATATCGAGGTAATTTCAAATACATTCTAGACCACAAGGAAAGGCAAAAAAAATCAGTATTTATTATGACATCATTCTGTCAATATATATAATAAAAAAATATTAATTATAGGAAAACTATTCCCAGAAATCAAATAATCAACGAGTGACCCAACAAAACATAAATTCAACCTTGTGCGTAGTGCATGTGTTTTTTAATCAGGGTTGTTCGATCACGACGTGACTATTTTAGTTATACCGTTTTGTGTATTTATGTAATTAAAGAAAAACAATGAAAGGAGTTATATGTTTTTCTTATCATTGAAAATTTGTTTTGATCAGACGTCTTGACAACGCCTATTGCTTTATGACGTCAGAGGAGTGAAATAATCACTTTTATTTCACATGTGAAATTATCAGTCTTTTTTTAACTGGGTAAACAAGTCTTTCAATTTAACAAAAATGAATAAAGAATTAATTGAGCTGTTCATCAATAATTTTAAACAAGAACAGATAGAACGATTGCCATCCTGTCTAATAGAGGTTTAACCCTAAATTGATTAACAGATATTTTCCCGACAAACGGTATGCAATGTATTACCCCACCAAATGACTCGTGAATCTTCATAAAATGCTGAAAAATCATGCTGAAGTATAAAAACAAAAAAACTAAAAGTAGCAGGAACCAACATTGAAATGCCATGCACAATGAAACGACCCGAGAATCAAAAATATCATGCCTTGAAAACCTCCTACAAATACAGAGTACGGACTAAACAGTACATCTACTCAAGTACTTACATTTTAACTTATATACAATAGACAAAAAACGTATAATAATCAAAGGTACCGAGGAATACAATGTTTCACAAAGGTGCATTAAATGAAATGAACAATTTCATGATTTAAGAAACAGCTATACATAGGTCAAACAGAAGACTTAGTAATGAATGCACTCTTTAATTGTAAAAAACTAATTTTCAAAAACGGTGACGCTGTTTTGTACAAAATACTTGGCTTTGATCAAACATTTATCAAAGCTAAAATCAAAGGGATACCCTTGTATTTTCTATTTTCATTTGTTAATAATAATGTTGAGGGAAACAATCACCTAAGAACTGAATATCCCTGAACTCCGATAAATATAACATCCTACCTGTCAACCTTTGTTATCAATGCAGTTCATGACCTGCATTGAAAAAAAAAGAAATATGAGGTCATAACGCAGACAAACATCATTTCAATTTCAGTATTAAGGGGACATTTCTTTTTATCTAAATCTTACACTTTCCAGATAATTCTCTGAGGTGTATTATTTTTCCTCCCATGCCTCACTGTACCCTCTCTCCTAGAATCATTCATTGTATTATATCAATTAACAAGCTAAAGTACCTTAGTGTTTTTTGGTAATCTCTATCCATATATTCAGCATTTACATACAATATATCTAGATATGTTACATATTATACATAAATATTAACAAATCAGTGGTAAAAAGTATAATGACAAAGACATCAACACAAAATTAAAAAGATAAATGCAATGACAACTTTAGTCGCTTGCACAAGAATATTTCACTTTAAAAAGTTTTCCAAAACATTTCTCATAAATTTTACTCCACACGTGACATATTCACAAAGGTCATTTGTTTAAACTGTTTATTTGAATAGTTTTATAAAATTGACATTACTATTTACATTTTAAAGTAAATTCCTTCTTGTTAAGATATCTCACTATACATAACTTGACTAAAGTGCTTGCGTCTCAGTATTTATCATGAAGTGCAACCTCTACTTAACTGTGAGGGTTTCCAAACCCCTTATCAACCCAAAGGATTCTTGTTATTACAATAATAAAGCATGCAAAGAAAGTAGAGATGAATAAAATACAAATCATTTAAACAACTTGTTCTTTTTCTTAACAAACAGGTGTCTATCTTTTCTCTGTACTTTCACTTTCACTGTTGTTGTACATCTACTGGTCATTGTGTAGGTTGTGTTTTAACGTGTTGATTATTGCTAAGTAATTCTTCTGTAGACGTATTTTATAAGCTGGAACATCTGGTAGTTCTAAAATAATGTAATAAATGTGTTATAAATAAAATATTCAGTAACATGTTTTCTTACTGTCTTTTCATTCTCTACTATAACAATAGCTTCCAGGTAAAACCAATACATTGATTAAACTAACAAAATTTAAGACATTTGTAAGAGGAACATTTCTGCTTAAGAGCCAATTTGTTTTTATTTTACAGCATCTGTCTGTAGAACTAGGATACTCCGAAAGGAGGGTAATATACCTTACCTAACAATGACTTTACGGTTCAGCTGACAAGCAAGCTAACCAAAGATATAACCTTTAGCTACATACTCATTGAAATTGGCTGTAATAGTATGTATCTGATAATGCATAATGAAAATAGTTTCTTTTTGTATGAGATTGTATTTTGTAATTTACCCCTTGTTTCACATGTCAATGTGACGTAGTGTTTTTGAAATAAAGTATATTGTATTGTATTGTATTTAAAAAATATTATTTTTAAACCATTTACAAATGTCATGTTATATAGTTCAATGGATATTGTAAAGAAATATGCCATCAAAGAAAGCATTAAGTAGTTTCAATTCTATTTTTTTTTTTTTTTTGACATGCCTGATTATTTTTGGAAGTATGTCCAGTGCACACTGTTTTGTCAATATTGTCAACATCGCAATGTCAACTTTATAGTGTCGTTATTGTGTTAACATTAATTTCTATCTTTATGTTCTGACATTGTATACATCATGATGTTGACAATATCGTTTTTACATTTCAACATGTTGTGAACCAAGTCTTTACCTTTATGTTTACATCGTTCACATCGTATACATCGCAACATTGACAAAATCGTTTCAACATCGTGTTTATGTTGTATATCGACTATATAAATTTCTGTTTACGTCCCTAACATCGTTTTCATCGTAATGTTGATAATATCATTAATACACCATTTACATGATACATACATACCTCGTAATGTGTATCAAGTCTATACCTCTGTTTTTATATACATTGTGATGATGACAATATAAAAAAAAGTTTGTTTATTCATTTATATAATAATTGTTCAAGTTTGTAGATTACATGAATATAGTTTGCATTTTTTAAGGTCTTTTTAACAACAAATCTTTAAAAAAACATGTGATGTAATAGCTCTTATTTGACACAAAATAGTGCCAACATAGTTTATATGGCAATGTAAGCTATGTAAACACAAAATCTTTTTAACGTTTTCTTGTATACTAAAGATGTTAACGATGTCAACGATGTAAACAATATATAATAGTTAGGACAATGTAAACGATGTTGACACAACATCGTGTTAACATTGTATACATCGCGATGACAACGATGTGAACGATGTAAACAATACATATAAGGGTTCAAACAATATTTACGATGTTGACACAACATCGTGTTAACATTGTATACATCGCGATGTTAACGATTTCAACGATGTAAACAATACATATAAGAGTTGAAACAATGTATACAATGTTTTGTCTATCTGACGAGTTAAGCCTTTTTCAACTGATTTTCTTCTTATGTTGTACTGTTATACCACTGTCCCAGGTTAGGGGGAGGGTTGGGATCCCCCTAACATGTTTAAACCCGCAACACTATTTATGTATGTGCCTGTCCCAAGTCAGTAGCCTGTAATTCAGTGGTTGTCGTTTGTTTATGTGTTACATATTTGTTATTTGACTAAATAAGATATCTCGAAATTGAATAAATATAATAACGGCGTGCCATAATATTGCCCCTTATTTTAGCATTGTTATGAGCGTAACAAAAAACAATTTTAGGTACCTTAGCTATATTTTTCTATTCACAATTTGTTCAATGTCGTTTTGATACGACTCGATCATATATATATAAAATCAAGGACAAAATTAGATTTTTTTTAATCAGTGTCAAAATGTCAGTTATGTACAAGCATGCACCATTATTTATACAAATAAAAAACTATCCCAACAATTTCAAAATGTTAAATATAGACGTACATTTTTTTTTTATAATATTGCATATTCTTATAAAAACAAAATATAGACAAATTATGTATAAAAAAAAAACAAGATGGGCAATTTATTTCCAGATACTGACTTCATCAGCTGGAATTACATCTCTCTCCTCAAGGAGTCGTTTGATATGTTTGTTGACAGAATAAGTGGAAGTAACAAAATAATTATGTAATCCTGGCAACAAAGTGCTAACAGTGACATACAGGTTGAAAACCGCAGATATGGACTTTCAATTTATAATATGTACCGCACGTTGCTGCATATACTACACTATAAAATTGAAAATGGATATGGTTTATAAGAGATATATTTAAGTTTGATAAAAAGTAAAATCACAAAAATACTAAACTCAAAGGAAAATCGAATCCGCAAAATTATATGACAAAACAAACGAAAAATGAATGGACAACAACTGTCATATTCCTGACTTGGGTCATGTTCCTGACTTAGAACAAGCAATTTCAAATGTAGAAAATGGTGAATTAAATCTGATTTTATAGCAAACAAACTCTCACTTTGTACGACAGTTTTATCAAATTCTGTTATATTTACAATGATGCGTGAACTAAACAGACATAACAAATAAAATAGTCAAAAGATGGATACAGCACACCAGGGATCTCCATGATCTGTTTTATGACGACACATACACATCTTACCTGTTTTAGTGGTTGATGGCACTGAGCTTAATGAATCAGACTTCAATTTTTTTGAAAGATCTTCGTACCCAACTTTGTTCTTTAAAATTTTAATACATTCAGATTTATAAGTTCTCCCCTTTTAATCACTATATCTAGCATGGTGTTTTCCGGGTCTGTATGTTGTTCAATGATTCGTCTGTCCTCCACTGATATCACTAACTTTGTCATCATTTGATCCAAGATATCACTGAAGTGTAATTTGGTATCTACAATCGTATAAATTAACACTTTAAAAATGAGTATTATATACAATAGACAGCATTAAATAAGAAAATGTGGTCACAGGTGTTAATGAGACAGGTATTCGTCGACTTCATGACAATTCAGGTTATTGCAATGCCTTATTTGCTGGCAATCAGCAAAAACTCACTTATATCAGAAAATACGAAACTATTCAAATGAAACTGCGACCTACTGCTCACTGATGATACCCCCGCCGCAAGTGGATAATATTAATAGTGTAAAAATATGAAAGTGTTTGGTAAACAGGAAGTTGTCGAGTGATGAATCTGAAAATGCATCACACGGTATAGCTGACTTATATAAATCCTGAAACCAAATTTCAGAAATCCTTGTATTGTAGTTCCTGAGAAAAATGTGACGAAAATTTTCAACTTGGCTATCATGTGTAAAATCATACAAGTGTTCGGTTAACAGGAAGTTGTCAAGTGATCAATCTGAAAACGCATCACACGGTATAGCTGACTTAAATAAACCCTGAAACCAAATTTCAGAAATCCTTGTATTGTAGTTCCTGAGAAAAATGCGACGAAAAATATTCATGGGACTGACCGACTGACTGACGGAAGGACAGACAGAGGTAAAACAGTATACCCCCCCTTTTTTTAAAGTGGGGATATAAAAAGAAAAAAATACAAAGTCTTGGTTTCTACTTGATTGAACAAAATCAATAGAAAACAGACTGAAGTATGACATCACTAGAATTATCATGTATTGGTCACATTCATTAATTATTGCACAACTTTTTGGAATTTTGGATCCTCAATGCTCTTCAACTTTGTACTTGTTTGGCTTTATAAATATTTTGATATGAGCGTCACTGATGAGTCTTATGTAGACGAAACGCGCGTCTGGCGTACTAAATTATAATCCTGGTACCTTTGATAACTATTTGTTTACAAAACTTTGGACAAGAGGGAGAACTTTATAACAAGATTTACTTCCGGAGGAATATATTGATTGAGTGTATTTAATAAATCCTATTGAAGTTTTGGTACTCCAGGCATTTAATCTTTGTTGCTTATTTAATATTTCAACTTTATTAATTCGAGTGTACCTGATTAATTGTGTGCGTGCATCTTACTGTATGACTCCGTTATCGTTGATGAGTTATTTTGCATGTTTCCGGACTTATGAACTTCAAAGTCAAATAAGGAATGTGACATGTTTAAAGACGTTTATGTGAGCTCAACCCACCACTGAAATCAGGAAATACCTGATAGGATATGCAAGCACAGGAATATCATATCAATTGGGAGATATATAACCCGTATGCACGTGCTGCTGGAATATTGCTCCTTAGAAATGGAAGTACACAATTGGAAAGCTGAAATCATCTCTTTTGTCGTAACGTTTGTTTTTAACCGACCCTCATTGTCAATTTCTAGATCATGTAGATGTAGGTCAAGATATGAGTTATTCTGTAATGTAATATTATGTTCTTCTTTGATATGTATGTATCTACTATATTCCATAGGTTCTTAAATGTTTTGTAATAGAGAACTGTGCTCATTTAACTTTAGATCTAAATGCTTATAGATGAACGCAGTTATGTATTACACATTGCCATAGCATCATGTAACTTTTTAAATGTGGTTAAAACTGAGTTTAGTATTAAATCTATTAGGTAGTTCGTGCCTCGGTGACAGAAAATGTAACACCAATACATATCAGCTTAAATGTAACCTTACCTGCTGCACGTGGGTCTAACTGTATTTGTTTCTGTAGAATAAAAGAAGGGGGCTTTTAATAAAAGAAGGAGGCTTTTTAGAGTTTGAGATAGGAGTGCACATGCTAAAATGTATTGCCTGCTTTATTGACTATTATTTTTTTGTTGATATTTCTACAAGTACCACATTAACTTTTCATGATTCAAGAAAAAGAGTTCAATGTCATATAGATTAAGCCTGAAATACATATACATCAAATGTAATCCTTCCTTCCACAACATATAATTGACGTATTGCTTATACTATAAAAGTAACCTACCAAATCATGCCAACTTGATATTGACCAATAATCTATTAAACTGAGACCAAGGTCCAATAAACCCTGTCAGAAAGATATGTTCACCTTAAAATCATTCCATATATTTAAAATAGTTGACATATTGATTATAGTCTAATAAACAAGCGTACCAATGATACTTTACATTCCTCAAAAGACCATAAAAATACAGTGAAGGTCGGATGATACCTGTTAGACACACATATTCATGTCACAATAATTGCATACGCCAGATGTAGTTGACCTATTATTTGTAATGTAAGAAAAACAGACCAAAATCCAAAACTGAACACTGAGTAATGAACCTTGACAATGAGGTCAAAGTAAATCAAAACATGCAGACTAACATTGTACGACACTTCCATACACCAAATATAGATGACAAATTGCTTGTAGTTTAAGACAAATAGACCAAAACACAAAACCTTGATTAGTTAATGAGGTCAAGGTAAAATGCTAAATGTCAGGCTGACATACTTATTGTAAAATATTTCCATACAACGAATATAAGTAACCTATTGCATACAGAATTGTAAAAACAATCTAAAATACAAAACTTAACTTAAACCACTGCACAAAACGAAGTAAGGTAAGATGACAGCTGCCATTTGAACATGCACAACTCCTTATATACACCAAATAGTAGAACTATTGCTCATAGTATCTAAGATATGTACTTTACCACAAAAACTTAACCTTATTCACTGATTCATGACATGAGTTTGAGGTCAAGTGAAAACTGTATGACAGCCATTAGAACCTTGCAAGGTACGCACAAACGAATAAACGGACACACAGACAAAACACAGTATACCCCTAGGTAGAGCATACAAATAGATGTCACTATTATGTCAAATGTCCACTACTAAAGTTTGGAATCACTGTTTAAATTTTCAATCACGATCATTGAAACTCCAGGCATTGAAAAAATACTAAAAGTTCTCCTGTGAAAAATAATCCCTTTATATTATGTAAACATAATTGATAGGAATGACAGTGCCTTCTATGGAGCCTTAATCATTCATCTAAACATTTTTTACAAAATTGATAGAGACCACCAATAACCTAAGTGATATACTTAAAATATCAGGTATAAACGACAAGAAGGGGATTATGTACAATGTGATGCCGTCAAACAAGATATGATCTGGAAAGAATCGGTCACCGGAGAAAGGAGATGTCTTCAAAACTGGTAGGTTCTTTTAAAATCAATTTTTTCCTATGTTTTTTTTTATAACGCTAAGTATTCGAGAATGTGCGAGATGTATTTATTTATTTAGAACAATCGAAATATATTTTTATTAGAAAAGAATATTTGAGATATTTTGTTGTTCTCTGTCTTATTCCTAGTACGGGAAAGATTCCAGTATAGGAGTTTTCGGGAATTGCGAGATATATTTATTTATTTAAAACAATTGAAATTCAATAATATCTAAAAGGAATCCATTTTAGATATTTTGTTAGTTGGTAAACGAAATGCAAAATCAAATTGAAATAAAAGTTGAAATTGTCTTTGCAATTGACCGATATTGAATAAAATAAAATAAATATATTATTATACTCTTTTGTAGTCAGGAATATTAATTGTAGGGTGATGTTGTTTACCGAACCTGTAAATTTAGATACGATCTGGGTAAAGTTATCTTTCCACTAGATAAACTTATTCTTAAGGGTTATCAATTCAACAATTATTAAATAGTTGTATTTTGTTTTAATTGATATGAATATTGCTTTTGATATCAGTAAATTAAAACAAACCCAATAACTTCAACCATAGATTGAATATAGTTTAAGCTAGCAGAAAAGTCAATCTATAAGGAAAATACAGATAGATAGGAATTTTGTTTTACAAAAAAAAAATGATTAAAATACTGTAGTTTAATGCTAAACTCCTTTAATGTCATCCAATTGTTATGGGTTCATTTTGCTGTATTATGTATACAGTATGCTGATATATATTATAGTTTGGTATAATAATTCAAAATACTGAAGTAATTCAAAAATTGTCAAGTTAAGATTTTAGGTTAAAACACATGAAAAAGAAAGAAGCTAGAGGCTCTAAATAGCCTGTGCCGCTCACCTTGGTCTATGTGAATATTAAACAAAGGAAGCAGATGGATTCATGACAAAATTGTGTTTTGGTGATGGTGATGTGTTTGTACATCTTACTGTACTAAACAGTCGTGCTGCTTACAATTATCTCTATCTATAATGAACGTGGCCTAGTAGTTTCAGTGGAAAATGTTAATAAAAATTTATAAATTCTATGAAAATTGTTACAAATTGACTATATTGCTCCTTAGGGGGTCAATTGACCATTTCAGTCATGTTGACTTATTTGTATATCTTACTTTGCGAAACATTATTGCAGTTTACAGTTTATCTCTATCTACAATAATATTCAAGATAATAACCAAAAACAGCAAAATTTCCTTAAAATTACCGATTCAGGGGAAGCAACCCAACAATGGATTGTCCGATTCATCTGAAAATTTCAGGGCAGATAGATCTTGACCTTATTAACAATTTTATCCCATGTCAGATTTGCTCTAAATGCTTTGGTTTTTGAGTTATAAGCCAAAAAACAGCATTTTACCCCTATGTTCTATTTTTAGCCGTGGCAGCCATCTTGAATTGACTCTACTGTCGTAGGTGGAGCATAAAAACAGCAAAATGTTCTTAAAATTACCGATTCAGGGGCAGCAAACCAACAACGGGTTGTCCGATTCATTTGAAAATTTCAGGGCATATAGATTTTGACCTGATAAACAATTTTACCCCCTGTCAGATTTGCTCTAAATGCATTGTTTTTTTAGTTATAAGCAAAAAACTGCATTTTACCCCTATGTTTTATTTTTATCTTTGTTGGTTGCCCGGGTCACCGGACACGTGAGATAAAAAAAAGAAAATCATCAATTTAGGACAATTGCTCATTGTTAATGAGTCATCTAGTAATTTTAATGCAAACAAGGAGTTAGATCTTGATATTCTAGTTCAAAAGAAGAGGACCATAGAATAGATTCTCTATAGCGACCGATCCTAATTGATAACAATATATTTAAAGCCCTGTTTACCAGGTAAGCAAAAAGAAAAGACAATAATAACATTAATATAACAACTTGAATATGTGTCAATGTTGATAAAGAATTTTAATTTTCCATTGCTGACGGATATCTTTGACTAATCATGTATTTTTCATGGATGTCATTCAACATGACATCCGTCGTATAATCAAGTAGAGGCTCTAAATAGCCTGTGTCGCTCACCTTGGTCTATGTGAAAATTATACAAAGGACCCATTTGAATTCATGAAAAAATTGTGTTTTGGTGATGGTGATGTGTTTGTACATCTTACTTTACTGAATGTTCTTGCTGCTTACAATTATTTCTATCTATATTGAACTTGGCCTTGTAGTTTCAGTGGAAAATGTTAGTTCGAATTGACAAATTTTATGAAAACTGTTAAAAATTGACTATAAAGGACAATAACTCCTTATGGTAATAACAAAAAACAGCAAAATTTCCTTAAAATAACCAAAGCTCTAAATGCTTTGGTTTTTGAGGTATAAGCCAAAACCTGCATTTCACCCCTAAGTTCTATTTTTAGCTATGGCACCCATCTTGGTTGGTTGAACAGGTCACGGGACACATTTTTGAAACTAGATACTCCAATAATGATTGCTGCCAAGTTTGGTTTAATTTGGCCGGGTAGTTTCAGAGGAGAAGATTTTTGTAAAATTACTAAGATTTACGAAAAAATGGATAACAATTGACTATAAAGGGCAATAACTCCCAAAGGGGTCAACTGACCATTTTGGTTAAGCCAACTTATTTGTAGATCTTACTTTGCTGAACATTATTGCTGTTTACAGTTTATCTCGATCTTTAATAATATTCAACAAAATAACCAAAAAAAGCAAAATTTCCCTAAAATTACCAATTCAGGGGCAGCAACCCAACAACGGGTTGTCGGATTCATCTGAAAATTTCATATCATATACATTTTGACCTGATAAACAATATGTCAGATTTGCTCGAAATGCTTTGGTTTTTGAGTTATAAGCCAAAAACTGCATTTTACCCCTATGTTCTATTTTTAACCATGGCGGCCATCTTGGTTGGTTTGCCGGATCACGCCACACATCTTTTAAACTAGATACCCCAATGGTGATTGTGGCCGAGTTTGCTTTAGTTTGGTCTGCTAGTTTCAGAGGAGAAGATTTTTTTAAAAGTTAACGACAACGGACGCCAAGTGATGAGAAAAGCTAAAATGGCCCTTTGGGCTGAGTGAGCCAAAAATATGATGAGTATTCAAAGGATTTTATCTAATCTTAAAATAATAATAATCAAATCAAGCTATTGCCTTTTCGATATAGAACGTTGACAATATAATGTTATTTCCTCTGTAGAAACTTACAATCAAATGTGTCTATTTAGTATCAAAAGTCACTTACCTTTGGTGCTTTTTTGTGTTGATTTGACCATTCGTCAATGAACATGTGTTGAATTTGACATGCATCACATTGATATTCTTTTATAGACTCTTCCATAAAATTGTTTGGTCCTGTCACACACTTTGGCCTAGTAAGGCCACATTCCCAGGTTTTCTCAAATTTAACATTTGACATCTTGAATCTTGTATGCATGATTGCGTTTAATTCCTTTGTCACAAAGTCCGCAATGTATTTGTACAAACCTTTTTTAATGTCTTTCCCAAATTCCCATACCTGAATCTGAATAACATTTGGACATGTCATTACAAGTAGTTTTCTACATTTGTTTGCCTCTTGTAACTCAAAAACAACAGTGCCTTTGAAAAGAGCAATTTGTCTTTTTTGCTGTTCAGTGACAACCCTCTCTGCAATGTTATACTTCCTGCTGAGTGAAGCGATTAAATGATTATTCAGATGTGGTGGTAGAAATGTAAATTTGAAACACAACCACGTGGATCTTTTACATATATCTTTTGGAACATTAAACATTTCATAAATGTCACCCTCAGGTTCTACTCTGATCATACAAGGTACATAGTAGTAAGGGTTTTGATCAGCACCTGATTTGTTGGGACGTATAATGATATCAAATTTCTCCATTACATTCAGGATATATTCTTTATGTTCATACAAAATAGTTGTCTCTTTTTTAAATATATCTTCTAAAACGTCATAATTTAATTTGCCTGTATGGTAAAATTCATTCCACCTTATTTGATTTTTAGTACTAGCTTGAAATTTCCTTGCTGTTACTATACATTTAAAAGCATCAGACAACCATTGTGTATCTAAAATAATATTCTCTGGGAGATCTTTGAAATAAACTAAAGATCGGAGTTCGTGGTGAAATTCTAGAAATAATATCAGTTCTTCTTCAGTTAATGGCTTTGGTGTAACAGAAGAAATGTTCTTCATTTCCTGATAGGTGATAATCGGTAACTCTTTCTTCTTGTCTTGAAGTCGTTGCTCCAGTTGTATAAATTTTAACGGATAATCTTTGTTCCATGTCCTCATTTCTCTGGCTAAGTTTATAATGTCTTGTCTTATTTGCTGGAATACACTGTGATCATCTTCTTTATTAGAAATAAAGTATTCACTCCTTATATGTCCACGTTCATCATCTGGCAGATTCTCGGTGTACACCAACAAACTTTCTCTGCATGCCTCCTCAACCTACAAAACATACTATTTAGGTTCTTGGTATTTTGTGTGGTTTTCTATTGCTTTAACAGTTTAAGTTTTTAAAGAAGAATATTAGAAACAAGAATGTGTCCAAAGTACATGGATGCCCCACTCGCACTATCATTTTGCATGTTCAATGGACTGTGAAATTTGGTAAAAAATCTAATTTGGCATTAAAATAAAAAAGATCATACCATAGGGGACATGTGTACTAAGTTTCAAGTTGATTAGACTTCAACTTCATCAAAAACTACCTTGACCAAAAACTTTAACCTGAAACTCCCATTTTCATTTTCTATGTTCAGTGGACCGTAAAATTGGGGTCAAAAGTCTAATTTGGCTTTAAAATTAGTAAGATCATATCATAAGCTACAAGTGTACTTAGTTTCAAATTGATTGGACTTCAGCTTCATCAAAAACTACCTTGACCAAAAACTTTAACCTGAAGCGGGACGAACAGACAGACAAACGGACCCACAGACCAGAAAACATAATGCCCCTCTACTATCGTAAGTGGGGCATAAAAACTGTTATTGCAGCTTAATATTATGAAAATAATACAATAATACATACTGTTATATTATATCTTGTTGAAATACTACAATTTATGTACCCTGTGTGTAATTAAGGTGAAATACTATAATTTATGTACACTGTGTGTAATTAAGGTGAAATACTATACATTTATTTCCTGTGCCTGAGGGAGATATGAAGATTTGTTCACCCAAGAATATCCATATTTCACGAGGGCTCTGCCCGAGCGAAATATGATTTTTCGAGGGTGAACAAATCTTCATATCTCCCGAGGCCAAGGGAAATGAATGTTTTATTCCACTGCCTTAGCTTTGTATACTATCTGAACTTCAAATATTAGTTTGAATACCAGCATTTTTTCAGACTTATGCTTGTTTTTATTACTGAACACGACATACATATTGATAAACAGTACGGATAAACATTGATTATTTAATTAGTCTTTTTGTTTTAACGTCTGAAATAAATTTAAACACGATAATGATATTTGCTATTGCTATTTAGAAAATAAGAAGTTCAAGACGTTATGTACATAAACCGTGCATAACGTCGCACGATTTAGGTCCGACATGTCAGAGGGGAATATAATACTCAGAATTGAATATGAAGTTTTGTTCGACGTCACGTGTCACTGTTTGTAATTAAGGTGAAATACTATAATTTATGTACACTGTGTGTAATTAAGGTGAAATACTATAATTTATGTACCCTATGTGTAATTAAGGTGAAATACTATAATTTATGTACACTGTGTGTAAAAAAGGTAATTTACGTACACTATGTGTAAGGATTTAATTTCCATGAAGGTATATTTAACAAAACTGCTCTAGCTGTGATATCTTACCAACTTTACTGATCATGATTGAATTTTTATGTTAAAAGTCTTTAAGTTTAAGGTTAAATTATAGGGATACATATTGTCTTTTATTGAATAAACTTAACACTATCGCAAGGTCCATGAAAAGGAAAAGAAGTGTCCAAGAAAATATGAACCTTGCCAGAGGGACATGTACATCTTATAATAATCCTATCCACAGATGACATCTTTCCTGCCAGTATCTGAGAAATAGGTGAAACAACAATCACTTAATATTGATCAATGAAAAATATAAATGGTAGCAAGGTCAGATGAACCCTTCTAGACAGATAAGTATCCCTAGCAATCACTATTATGGAAATCCAGGTCCAGGATTATTGCTTCTGCACTTCATACAAAATATTTTTTTATACCCTTAAAAAAACACAAAAAGAATTTTTAAATAATATTGGTATGATTCCACTTCATAAACAAAATAATATAATCCTTTAATAAAATGGTTTGCTGAGCGCAGCCTGATACGACCGTAGAGGTCAAACCCTGAACAGTTGGGTCAAGTTTGGACACAATATTCAAGCTTGATACTGTCTGAATTTGGATTGTAATCAAATTTTTGACATAATATAGGTTTCTGACACAAAATAAATGTGGTCAAAGATCTTAAAAAATTGAAATGGGACATTTTATTTATTTAGAATGGTCTGATATCAAAAATCTAACAATATGGTTAGATTCAGCATATGAAAAAACACCAAAAATTTAATTTTAAGTGAATTTAAACAAAGTTAAATTTTGGACCCTATAAACCTTATGGACTAATTTGAAAACAGGGTCCAAAATAAAAAATATAAATGCACAATAAGATTCAGCATATCATACATCCGCAATAATTCAGTTTTTGATGAAATCAAACAAAGTTTAATTTTGGACCCTTTTTACCTCAATGTAGACCAATTTAAAAATGGGGCCCAATATCCAAAATAGTAATACAAGGTTAGAACCCCCAAAAATTAAAGACTTTAAATTAATCCCATTGAAATTGGTTAAAAAATTTGTATTTATTTTCAATTAAAGATTTCTTGCTATTGCGCAATGCATTGCTGTTGTGCAATACTGTTCAATTTATAGCTTGCTGTTCAGTGTGAGCAAAGGCTCCGTGTTGAAGACCGTACTAATAATGGTTTACTTTTATAAATTTTGACTTGGATGGAGAGTTGTCTCATTAGTACTCATACCACATCTTCTTATATCTACCAATTGAAGATTTCTTGCTATTGCACAATACTGTGCAATTGAAGATTTCTTGCTATTGCGCAATAATGTGCTATTGAAGATTTCATGCTATTACCCAATACTGTGCTATTGTGCAATACTGTGCAATTGAAGATTTCTTGTTATTGTGCAATACTGTGCAATTGAAGATTTCTGCTTGAAGCTTTTTAAAAATTTGGAAGAAAAAAAATATAAATCCCCAAAAAATTGAAAAAAAAAAATCCCCTCCCCCACCCCCTTGGAGAAATTACCCCAATCCCAGCCTTCCCTTTGTGGTATGGAACCTTGTAGTATAATCCCAAACTTCCTGTTGTTAAACCTTCTGGTAAAATTTCATAGAGATCCATTCACTTAAAACTAAAGTTATTGTCCGGAAACCAAATGTGTCTTCGGACGACGACCACAACATGATAGCATTATACGAACGCAAAAAAAAAATGCGGTCATATAAAGAGCAGAACAAACAAATGAAACAATATCAATGTGTCTAAATTTATACGAATGTGTAAACATCATATACCGTGTCTGCTTCTGAGGTCACAGCATCTTTCCATGTGCCAACAATAACTACTGGTGGATCAAGATCACCTGACATAGTCGTCTTGTCATCAGATTTAATATTTTTCTCTTCCAGTCTACTGTAGCAATGTATTGAGTCAATCCAAAGTCGGAATAAAGCTATAAAGTCAAAGTACAACGATTTTAATTTGAACCACACATGTGACATCATGTCCATTTTAAATAGAATAAAATCATCAAATGAATGATAAATACACATTTTACTCCTTCAAATATACATATTACAATCCACCACTTTGACACTTTAGTAAGGCTTTACATATCAGCCCATAATGCAGAAGCTAGATTACATTTAACAAAATTTATAATTACAAATGAAATAATTTATTAATAGATATAGGAAGATGTGGTCTGAGTGCCAATCAGACAACTCTCCATCCAAATAACAATTTATAAAAGAAAACCATTATAGGTCAACGTACGGCCTTTAACATGGAGCCTTGGCTCAAACCGAACAAAAAGCTATAAAGGGCCCCAAATTTACTAGTGTAAAACCATTCAAACGGGAACACCAACAGTCTAATCTATATAAAAAACAAGAAACGTGAAACACTTATAACTTACATAAACAAACAACAACTACTGTACATCAGATTCCTGACTTAGGACTGGTGCAAACATTTGCAGTCTGTTTGAGGACAGGAGTTTTGGTAAATATATCTTTAAATCTAAGACAAAAAATGAACTATCATTTTATAACTTACTGATTGATCAATATGATATATTACCTTGTGCATTAGGGTCATCAGCTTCATTGAGTTTTGTAACAACAAGATACATTGCATCTTGGGACAGAAAGGTTTGATGAGTGTGGTAAAATTCTTCATCTCCCGCAAAATCCCATAGCAAAAATGTAGCATACTCCTCTTTGTCATGTACATCAACTTTAGATTTAGCGGTTAGCATAGTTTCGAAATCCCTTGCTGCTTGTTCAGAGGGCTGCTGGGGAGTTACTTGAGGTTCTGATTGAGGTTCACCTACTTCTGGAGGTTTTATTATTTTATGTTGCTTGGATGCTGTCTCTGATTTCTTTGATTCATCAACAGATGCTACTGGTGTGTTGTCCTTAATGGCTATGTGGGATTCTACTTGTTCTTGATTTGTTCTTTTGTCCTGAAGTTTTCCCATATATTCTTTAAAAAGTCTTGCTTGAGTTTCTTCATAGTTTTCTATGATTAGAAAATAACAATATTAGTTTTTGTCTTATATTTTGTTTTAAAAGAAATGAGAAAAAAGCTTAAGATAAAGGTATAAAATAAGCATTATACACGGCGAAAGATACCAAAGATATATGCCATTAAAATAAAAAACAACGGAAGGCTAACAGCAAGAAAGAAAACACAACATAGAAAACTAAATGGTTTAAGAGAAAATAAAAAATGCATTAAACTTGGCACCTTTTAAATTTTCGTTGAAAAATATTATATATTTACTATCAGTATTAAAAATTTAACAGTTTCACAAATATTCCCATTTTGCAATGTGTTGATCTTTCTTGGATAATCTATTTAAGCGTTTATCATCAGCTTTCAGTCATCAATTGAAAATTTTGTTTTTTATGTATATCAATGCGTGTTACAATATGCCTTGAAAATTTTCTCTCTATAACTATCACATTTTCTGCAAAATACTAAAAAAAAAAGGTAAAAATTGTCTCTCCAGGCCAATAACTCCTATATCAATGATGAATAATTTGTAGAAATTATTTCTGTTTAAAGTATCTGTCTACCTATCGTTGCTTCTATAAATAACTAAACTGTTGACAGAGAGATATGTCTCGCCTAGAAAAAGACACCTGCACTTTAGCAACATTTTTGATTAATTCAAAGTTACTGGACCATATTAGGTAAAGGATAGCGCATCAACATGATCTTCAAACTGTGATGTACTGATATAGAAAATAGCATTGTCTTACATTACAAGTTCATATCAAACATTTATTCCAAACTAACTTAACATTGAGAACTGCTAATTTATTCAAAGTGACTGGACGACAGAGCTTCAAAAAAGTCTTCAAACTGATATATAGATATAGGAAGATGTGGTGTGAGTAGTACACGATTTCATACAAACTAACATTGATCAATCACAAGTAGATCCTATCAAACTTACTTAGCAGAAAACTTTGTCACTCATGATAGTTGTCAAACTGATATACACTGATAATAATGCAACTTAATATTAAATATCAACGATCTTTCTTAATTAGTAGTTGCAATCAAACTAACTTAAGCAGAAATTTTAATAATTGTTGATGCATCCACCCCAGCCATCACCCGAAAAGCAACCTATAAGTTGCAGGCGAGACAAAAATTGTTGATGTAAAGTTTGATTCAGATTGACCTAGTAGTTTCAGTGAAGAAGATTCTTGTAAACGATATATGCACATGGTTCTATGGGTCAGGTGAGGTGAAAATAAATAGGTGGTCTAGATAAAAACAATAAATTTGCACAAAATGGCCATTTAAGAGAAATCCTTCCTTTATTGGGTCCTTTAATAATGTTGTTAGAAATGAAAAGGTGTAAATTTTGACATCCAAAGGAATTTGCTAAGGGGTAAAATGAACTTTTAACAATAGTGCAAACACTAAAATGTCTAGTCTGAATAAAATGCAAGAAAAGGCTATCAAATTCCTGAAAGGAATTGCACATCTTGACCCATCTGAAATAGAGATATTATCAGGAATAATTAAAGTATCACAGTACTTTGGTTTGATGAGGTTTATGTCACATGAATCGTTGTCTGACTGCCAGGAATGTCTTAAAACAAAACTTTACAGAAAAAAAGAAAAAAAAAACAATAGATATTTGCAAGACTATACCATCGGACCATTATGATCAGTATATATACCAGATAAGGACAAACCAATTTTTTTAATTATCAACATCATACCATCTAACTTATTCCATATACCATCATCTGACATTGCTTTGCATTTAATTTTGTGAATTTCGATTCCATTTGTACTGGTTACATCTGTTATGTCTTCACCAAACAATCTTCTAATCAATGACGTCTTTCCTGCACCTTTTTTCCCAACAACTACTAAACGTATGTCTCTCTTTTTCTCAGAGCCTGACTCAAGTAATTTGAGGTACAAATCAATAGATCTTTTGTCAGCCATTACTTTTATTTCAGTTGGAACCATATCACCTAAAACGATATTTTTCATAAATGTTTTATTAAAGCATAACATAACTTTACTCATCTATACACATATAACTATTCTTTTGAGTGCCTGTTTTCATTGTATGTTAGTTTTAGAAGTTTTTTTATAGTTTTAATTGGAAGTCTTAGTGAGTTGAATTGTCATGATTCGTTCAAAAATTTAATATTTAACTTAAGACCTAAGCTCGGACATACAGATGGACACGAGTAACACATATAATGCCCCCTTCTCTTCTATTTGGGCTCACAAATCATAACAAAGTAAACAGCTATACAGCAAGATTTGTCCTTTTTATTCATATCAAAATTGGTGAAAAAATCAAACAGAAAATTAAAGTAGCATACCCTAAAAAAAATTTCGTGATTTGTCTCCTTGTTATAAAAAAATCTTTTTTTCACACAATAAATTCTTTGATAATTTAATACTTTGTATACACATAATACCACTTAAGTTTTTACACATTCATTCTATGGTCATCTACTTTTTAAATCCACACAAATGATTAAGCTCAGTCACTTGTTGAAAAAAGAAACATATGTCCAATATCACTACACAAAGATTTCCAAACAACTATTTTTTCGCAAATTGGCCCAAAATAGACTCAGTAAAATCAAAAGCACTTATATTAATACCCAATAACTTATATTCCATATGATCTGCATTTTTGTTTCATATACTGTGGAATAAATAAGCATTAGCACATCTTATTTCAATGGAGATTAGTTTGTCCCGCCCCTTTCAAATGTAGTCAATTGGTCCGAGTACACAGTTATCGTCCCTTGATTTTTGTTGTCGATTTTCGTTGTCCACGAATAAAGTCCCTAGTGTGGACAGTGTGTTACTTGCCAATCTTTTTTTATACCCCTTCCAAATTTATTTCTTCATATTTTATGCCTCAAATAGCAAGTAGTGGGATAAAATTACACTGTGAACAAATTTAATTCATGAATTTTAAAGTAAAGTAGTGATTTGGTCCAGCTGAAAAAGGTTAAAAATAAGCATTTCTGAAGCTGTCAAAAGATTTCAAGACCCATGGAACATAAAATTGTCCATATTTTGAGTTAGAGCCGATGAATTTTCTATAATTTTGATTTAATTTGTCCCAAAAGTAGTATATTTCAAAAATTCAGATACCTTTCATAAATTAAAGCCTTGTTGTGTTAATATTTTCGACTGTTTAAAGACACCTGCTACAAGTGAATCAACACCTATCATTTCTTCTTGTAAAAATAAAAAAGGAAAAAGGAGCACGTGTAAGACATGTGATATATTATGTTAATCACGACTCCTGATTTTACTTGTAATTTAAAACATCTAAAACATATTATACTAAATCTTTCGAGCCTCTGGACTGTTCCACGGACAATGTCATGTACGGAATCAAATGTACTTTGTGTGGACTACTTTATGTTGGTGAAACTCGTCAAACTTTGCGTAAAAGAATGAATCAACACCGGTCTGATAATAAAGATCCTCAATTTAGGGTTCTTTATAACCATTTTAATCAACCAGACCATGATCCTTCTTTATCTATGAAAGTACGCATCATTGAGAAAATTTATCACCACACAAATAGCCCTGTACTAAGTACTCCTTTCCGCAAAGATAGAGAAAATTTCTGGATAAGGGAGTTAGGGACTGCAATGCCATATGGTTGCAATGATAATTTTGAAGGAGTAGGAAATTTGTCAAGTCCTGCCTGCAGTGATGTTAATGTAATGAGTTTATTTAATACTACCATACGACAACAAGGTAGTCATGGGCAAAAACATTACCATCGGCCTAATGTAAAAAAGTCTTCCAAATCTAGATTACTCTCTGGGAGCTTTGATGACCTTCTTTCACATCTTCATCATCCACTAGGGTTACATTACATAAGAACTATTCTCTTTTCACTGCCAGTTACTTTTCTAAAACGTTTGAGAGACTATGCACTTGACAAAGGAGGCACCAATACATTTTCTGCAATATACAGACTAGTCAGTATTATATGTGATGTAGCTCTTTTCCGTCTTTTCAAACCAGTAAGATCGGAACCTTTACATGAGGAAAAGAGGAAATTTCTTCCTGTTGATTTTGCCAATAGAGGAATTGATGCAATCAATATCTGCAACGTTCTACATCACAAGGAGGTAACATCTAAAATTCCTATTTATTTTCAAAATCAGTCTGTTCCTATTGTATCCCACAGTTATACCAAAACCATTGCACCTAAAATATTTAACTATAAACAAGCATTGCAGGACCTTGACTTAAAACAATACATAAAATAACCTCCGACATGGGACTGTTCCCACTCGCCTTATAATTACAGCCCCTCTGGTCATGGTATAACTGGGGATCTAAACATAATTCAATTTGAAAATCTCTGAAAGGTGATTTCTCATAGTCCTAAGTTTAGAGAACCCCAACACATCAATTGGAACCATAACTTCAAAATAATTATGAATTCCATTGAGGACTACGACAGAGCATGGGCTAAGCGAGAAGAAATTGACCTGGACACTTTGTCAGAATGGGTTAAAACTATAAGAACTCTGATAAAACGTCGCATTCACAAGTTGAAAAACTGTGTGAACGATCGACCAAAGTCTGTTTTCAGAGACAAAGAGGCCATGAAATGTCTATCATCTCTTCATGATAAGTATGTTGTTGTTCCTGCCGACAAAGCTTCAAATAATATTGTCTTTGTATGCAAATCGTATTACTACGAATGTCTTGTAAAAGAATTGGGTATAAAGGAGCAATCAGGTAATCCCACATACAAAGACATATCATTTGACAAGGATGAGATTTTAGCAAATCATAAGTCCTTCATGGCTTCAATGAACATTACATTGAACACCAAATCGGAGGACTTACCTTGTTTGTATTGGATACCAAAGCTTCATAAAATTCCGTACAAACAACGGTATATTGCTGGCTCATCTTCATGTTCCACTCACATGACTAAAGAATTGTCCATTAGATTGACTAAAATTCTGTCCGCAGTTAAAGAGGGTCTTCAGAAATATTGAGAAACTGTTTACTCGCGTAGTGGTATTAACCATATGTGGATTCTTAAAAATTCTAAAGAACTTCTAGAAAATTTTAAATCTCGGCCTTTTTTCTGAAATTAGTTCTATCAAAACTTTCGATTTTTCAACCCAGTATACCATCATTCCCCATGTGAAATTGATAAAATTGCCTTAAGAAATAATCCACAATGCCTTTCAACATAAAAATGGTAGCATACGCTATAAATTTATTACTTTGGGATTTCATAAGGCATATTTCCTTAATAGTGACAAACAAAAAGGTAAAACATGCTACACGGAAGAACAAGTGGTCAGTATGCTGGAGTTTCTTATCGACAACATATTTGTTGAGTTTGGAGGTAGACTTTTCCAACAAATCGTCGGCATTCCTATGGGAACAAACTGTGCGCCTCTTCTTGCCGACCTCTTCTTATTTTCTTACGAATCAGAGTTCCTCCAGACACTTGTCAAAAACAAGAAGATCAAAGAAGCCAGATTATTTAATTTCACTTTCAGATATATTGATGATGTTCTTTCCATAAACAATCCGAACTTTTCTGATTGGGTTCAATTAATATATTCCCCAGAACTAGAGATTAAAGAAACAACAGACACGGCTTCCTCTGCCTCATTTTTAGACTTATATCTCGAATTTGACTTACACAGTCATCTCAGTACCAGAATCTATGACAAACGAGACGATTTTAATTTTGAAATTATAAATTTCCCCCACCTTAGTAGCAATATACCAACTTCACCTGCATATGGGATATATATTTCCCAACTTATTCGATATTCAAGAGCTTGCAGCTCCTACTCAGACTTTGCAAAAAGTCATCAGTGTCTGAGTTATAAAGAAAGTTAATGAAGCAGGGGTATGTCAAAGAACGTCTCGTCCTTTTTCTAAAAAAGTTCATCGGAAGGTACCAAGACCTTGTTGATAAATATTCCGTATCAATTTCACAAATAATAAATGATGGTCTTGATGTATAGATTCTGCGTACTGATGTTGTTTATCATCTTAACAACGTGTTTTATAGTTCTTTCATTTGTCTTTGTTCTATTATTGATGTTACTTTTACTGTTGAATGGTTTTATGTGATATCCGTTTGGCGTGGCTCTTGTACATCTCGTCAGTGTGTTTGTATTATCTTTCAACTTTTAGTGTCGTGCTTTGTATATGCAACTTTTTTGTATTTCTGTGGTTCTTATAACATGACTCTGTACTTCAGAAGATCCCGTAAGTATGATATTGTTCTAGTTTATGTCATTATGATATATTTCTATTATGAATTACAAAATACGTTGAACCATAAACGTCAAAATCATTCAATCACGTAGTGGAATTCACTATTTATGGATTCTTATATAATTATAAATTCTTTAAATAACTTTTGGACTATTTTCAATCTCGGTCTATCTCTGAAATTTATTTTTACATACTTTTGATTTTTTAACCCTAAAGCTAACGTTGCCTATGTAAATTTTATAATTAATTGTATGCACATTGAACGACAAATTCATTTATTATACTTCACGCTAAAATGCCATATTTTGATTGGCTAAGACGAGGGTGTCATTTTACTCTATCACATGGCTGAGCGGGTGACAATTTTTTTTAATGTTACCCTCTCGTTTAGACCAATCAGAAATCGATAATTCATAGAACAATGAATTGAATTTACATCAAGGAATTAAATACAATGCTTAAGTTCTACGTTTTGGCTCAGATTTTATTATCGACTGTTAAAATAAATAAAATAAAACATCTTGCTTGACTTTTTTTTTGTTTTCTAATGACCGTAACGTTGTTATGAACGTGACGTCATACAAACTATTTTAAAATAAAAGTAATCTGTAAAAGCCAATAATGACAGGACATTCAGTATAATAAATTAAATAGCACATAGCTGAGAGGGTGATAGAGCAGATTGGAACCCCTCGAAAAGGCATTGTCAACCTTGGCTTCGCCGCGGTTGACAATGTTTTCTCGGGGTACCAATCTGCTCTATCACCCTCTCAGCTATGTGTTATTTATATAGTGACGTATACAATTTTCTGACGCCAGACACTCAAATCAATTGTTTCTATAAACGCTATAGTGAACCTTTATACATTGGGATGAACGGAAATTTATGGACAACTTCTCCAAAACAGGCTAATAGGTTTTATATCTGTTTCCCTTTATTTTCACAATAGCAGCAAACAACTGCTAAAAATGCGGGAATCACATTCGATCATTTATGGAAAAAGCTTGTACAAGCTGCAGTGTTTTTTTGCAATATTTGATAAGGATCATACATATTGTCATGCCTAATGCCTTATACTAGTTTCCCCCACCTGGCATGGTCTTCAACAATGGTCAGTGTTTATTAAACATCGTCATTAATGATGAATATCTCTATGAATAGTTAGATGATAATTTAAATCATTTTGACAAACGTGTGGATCGTATCCTGCTGAACCTTTTTTTCTTTTTTTAAATTTCTATTTATATTATTTGTTAGAATTTTTAAGATAATGGACAAAACTATGTTTAAAGCTATCATTACATATGTATGTTAAAGGACAATAACTTGATTAACAAGTCGACAGAAAGGCCATTCTAGCTTATTTGCAGATTTTTTCTTGCTGGTCGAAAGTGTATGGTGTTTTTTTTATACTGTTTTCAGAAAAACTTGGTTGGCAAGCCGGGTCATCAGACATATATCTTAACTAGATATAGATACCCAAATAATGAAAAATCATAAAATGGTGTCCAGTAGTTTGAACTAGAGAAGAGGATAACTGAACTAGATGCTCTCAAGAGACTGTGTGACGTTCACCGTGGTCTATGAGCATATTAAACAAAGGACACTCTCTAACATTGTAGACACGAATATACCATGCCAAAAATCTCTATTTTGTTGATCTTGTATTTCTGATCTTTTAGACTGTTAGGTTATTGGACTTATTAATAGAAATAGCCTTGCTGATCATTTATGTGATTTAGAGTTTATTTGTCTAGATCTTGCCTTGCTGATCATTTTTGTGATTTAGAGTGTTTATTTGTCTAGATCTTGCCTTGCTGATTATTTTTGGTGATTTAGAGTGTTTATTTGTCTAGATCTTGCCTTGCTGATCATTTATGTGATTTAGAGTGTTTATTTGTCTAGATCTTGCCTTGCTGATTATTTATGTGATTTAGAGTGTTTATTTGTTTATATCTTGCCTTGCTGATTATTTATGTGATTTAGAGTGTTTATTTGTTTAGATCTTGCCTTGCTGATTATTTATGTGATTTAGAGTGTTTATTTGTCTAGATCTTGCCTTGCTGATCATTTTTGTGATTTAGTTTATTTGTCTATCATAAAGAGGCTTAACAGAAAAAGGTCTCTCTCTAAATATCATGTCTCTCTCTAAATATCATGTCTCTCTCTAAATATCATGTCTCTCTCTAAATAGCATGTCTCTCTCTAAATATCATGTCTCTCTCTAAATATCATGTGTCTCTCTAAATATCATATTTTTCATGATAAAAGCCAATAAACAGGTGTGCAATGAGCGCATTATATGCCCGTCACATTTTCAGAGAATTAAGTTCAATTACTTTTCAATGTCATATTAGACAGTTATGAAAATCAAAAGGGAGCTCAGGCCTCGACAATAACCTTGTCCGATTGTCCGGTACCAGAGGGAAAAAAGGTTGGACAAGTAAAAGCTGTATCATGCTTGTCCGTCGGGACAAGTACAATTATTCTGCAGAAAACAAATTTCATCCAACTTTGATGAACAAGTATAATATTAAACAAAAAACAAAAATTAATTTGACATGTTTCTGTATTCTTTTTTTTCAAATGCAAAACCTTTTTCTTCAACATGATTACTTGCAATGGATAATTTTTAAATGGTTCTTTGTCAGGCACTTTTTAACAGGTAAAAGGTATACTATTCTAGGAAACCAGTCTTACTGATCTGAATCAATGATGCACTTTGTAGATAAGGTAACTTTACCGGTCCTACCTCGAGCGCCCGGGAAAAGAAAAAGCGCCCGGGGAAAGGAACAAGAGGCTCTCAAGAGCCTGAATGGCTCACCTTAATTCTGTTGGTTAAATCTCTCATCAATGATTATTTTGGCTTTTCAATTTATCTAAATGTTTTTTGGATCGTCCTATTTTCTTCAAAAGCCAAAAAAAAATCATTTTCTCCTATGTTCTATTTTAGCCATAGAAGCTATGTTTCTTGACATACAAGGAAATAAAATATAAAATTTATACTAGATACTATGAAACTCATTTAGCCTAAGTTTGGCTGAAATTGATACAGCAGTTTCAAAGGAGAAGATTTTTTAAAGTAAGTCAACATGATGAACAAATTGTGAAAAAATCTTTAAAGGGCAATAACTCCTTAAGGGGTCAATTGACAATTTTGGTCAGATAGACTTATTTGTAGATCTTACTTTGCTGAACATTATTGCTCACTTTACAGTTTATCTCTATCTATAATAATAGATAATAACCAAAAACAGCAAAATTTCCTTAAAATTATCAATTCAGGGGCAGCAACACAACAACAGGTTGTCTGATTCATCTGAAAATTTTAGGACAGATAGATCTTGACCTGATAAACAATATTACCCTATGTCAGATTTGCTCTAAATGCTTTGGTTTTTGAGTTATAAGCCAAAAACTGCATTTGACCCCTATGTTCTATTTTTAGCAATGGCGACCATGTTTGTTGATAGATCAAAACTTCGGATACAATTTATAAACTAGTTACCATAAGGAACATTCAGTTAAAGTTTTGAAGTATTTGGCCCTGTAGTTTCAGAGAAGATTTTTGTAAAAGATTACTAAGATTTACGAAAAATGGTTAAAAATTGACTATAAGGGCAATAACTCCTAAAGGGGTCAACTGACCATTTCGGTCATGTTGACTTATTTGTAAATCTTACTTAGCTGAACATTATTGCTATTTACAGTTATCTCTATCTATAATAATATTCAAGATAATATCCAAAAACAGCAAAATTTCCTTAAAATTATCAATTCAGGGGCAGCAACCCAACAACAGGTTGTCTGATTCATCTGCAAATTTCAGGGCAAATAGATATTGACCTGATAAACAATATAACCCTCTCAGATTTGCTCTAAATGCTTTGGTTTTTGAGTTATAAGCCAAAAACTGCATTTGACCCCTATGTTCTATTTTTAGTAATGGCGACCATGTTTGTTGATAGATCAAAACTTCGGATACAATTTATAAACTAAATACCCTAAGGAACATTCAGTTAAAGTTTTGAAGTATTTGGCCCAGTAGTTACAGAGGAGAAGATTTTTGTAAAAGATAACTAAGATTTATGAAAAATGGTTAAAAATTGAGTATAAAGGGCAATAACTCCTAAAGGGGTCAACTGACCATTTCAGTCATGTTGACTTATTTGTAAATCTTACTTTGCTGAACATTATTGCTGTTAACAGTTTATCTCTATCTATAATAATATTCAAGATAATAACCAAAAACAGCAAAATTTCCTTAAAATTACCAATTCAGGGGCAGCAACCCAACAACGGGTTGTCTGATTCATCTGAACATTTCAGGGCAGATGGATCTTGACCTGATAAACAATTTTACCCCATGTCAGATTTGCTCTAAATGCTTAGGTTTTTGAGTTATAAGCCAAAAACTGCATTTGACCCCTATGTTCTATTTTTAGCAATGGCGACCATGTTTGTTGATAGATCAAAACCTCGGATACAATTTATAAACTAGATACCCTAAGGAACATTCAGTTAAAGTTTTGAAGTATTTGACCCAGTAGTTTCAGAGGAGAAGATTCTTGAAATAGTTTACGACGACAGACGACGACCGACGACGGACGACGGACGACGACGGACCCCAAGTGATGGCATAAGCTCACTTGGCCCTTCGGGCCAGGTGAGCTAAAAAGTGCACGGGGAAGGAAAATTAGCGCCCGAGAGAATAAAATAATAATATTTTATAACAATAATTTTTTTCATTAAAAAAAATAAATTATTGCTTGTTTTGTCCTTAATATACATGTGGATACGATGTCTGAAGTCTAATATTTTCGCAACTGCATGGTGAACTCTTTTTCATGCAGATGCTGATATACATTTATTATATCTTTTTTTTATGAAACTAGAACTGTTTCAATGGCTATGCTTATCAGGGTTTTAATGCTTATTTTTAAATTTAAAAAATCCTGCTTTTTACCCCCTTGTTTTAACTACAGTACATGTATAGTACTGCTTTATTTGCTGATCTATTATGTGTAACTCTTTTAATTTTGATTAAATTAATATTCATCTGTGAAATTTAAGTCGCCGTTTTTTTACATTTTTCATTTTGATATCGTTTTTGAAAAACATGCCTTTTGATGTCTTACATTTTATAAATCTTCCGCATAAACTGTGATCCATTATAATCAGTCCTTCGAAATAGTATTCATAAATTATATTATTGTTAAAATTGAAACATTCATACTTGTTTTATTACAAATGTCTACTATCTGAATTTGAAAATTACTTGTCTAAAATTCAAAACTAGAGGCTTTAAAGAGCCTGTGTCGCTCACCTTGGTCTATGTGCATATTAAAGGACACAAATGGATTCATGACAAAATTGTATTTTGGTGATGGTGATGTGTTGGAAGTTCTTACTTTTCTGAACGTTCTTGCTTCTTACAATTATATCTATAAGGAACCTTGCCCATTAGTAACAGAGAAAAATATTTTGTAAAAATTTACATAAATTTACCGAATTAATGAAAATTGTTAAAAATTGACTATAAAGGGCAATAACTCCTTAAGGGGTCAATTGACCATTTAGGTCATGTTGACTTATTTGTAGATCTTACTTTGCTGAACATTATTGTTGTTTACAGTTTATCTCTATCTATAATAGTATTCAAGATAATAACCAAAAACGGCAAAATTTCTTAAAAAATTACCAATTGGAGGGCAGCAACCCAACAACCGATTGTCCAATTCATCTGAAAATTTCAGGGCAGATAGATATTGACCTGATAAACATTTTTATCCCTGTCAAATTTCCTCAAAATGCTTTGGTTTTTGAGTTATAAGCCAAAAACTGCATTTTACCCCTATGTTCTATTTTTAGCCATCGCAGCCATCTTGGTTGGTTGACCAGGTCACGCCACACAATTTTTAAACTAGATACCCCAAAGATCATTGTGGCCAAGTTTGGATTAATTTGGCTCAGTAGTTTCAGAGGAGAAGATTTTTGTAAAAGATTACTTAGATTTATGAAAAATGGTTAAAAATTGACTATAAAGGGCAATAACTCCTAAAGGGGTCAACTGACCATTTCGGTCATGTTGACTTATTTGTAAATCTAACTTTGATGAACATTATTACTGTTACAGTTTATCTCTATCTAGAATAATATTCAAGATAATAACCAAAAACAGCAAAATTTCCTCAAAATTACCAATTCAGGGGCAGCAACCCAACAACAGGTTAGCCGATTCATCTGAAGATTTCAGGGCAGATAGATCTTGACCTGATAAACATTTTTACCCCATGTCAGATTTCCTCTAAATGCTTTGGTTTTTGAGTTATAAGCCAAAAACTGAATTTTACCCCTATGTTCTATTTTTAGCCGTGGCGGCCATCTTGGTTGGATGACCGGGTCACGCCACACATTTTTTAAACTAGATACCCCAATGATGATTGTGGCCAAGTTTGGTTTGATTTGGCCTAGTAGTTTCAGAGGAGAAGATTTTTGTAAAAGTTAACGACGACGGACGACGACGGACGACGACAGACGACGGACGACGGACGACGGACGCAAAGTGATGGGAAAAGCTCACATGGCCCTTCGGGCCAGGTGAGCTAAAAAATAATGTGCATAACTTATTTCATCAACACAAAGTTGTTTCATGCCAATGAAATATCTATATATTTTCCCTGGGTGCCTTTTCTGTTCCCCGGGCGCTATTTTTCTTCCCCGTGCGCTTTTTCTGTTCCCCGGGCGCTCCCGGGCGCATTTTGAGTAGGACCCAACTTTACAGGACAGTTCGTCACTTGGAAAGATTCAGCTCCAAGTTTAGCAGACAGTTAGGCACCGTATGAGACATATTTAGTTGACATGATTGATAGACAGTTTGGCAAGGCAGGAGACATTTCGGGACCAAGACAAATCAGTACCTCATTTTGCTACCTTATTTTGTTCCTTATAATAAATACCATACCGCTAATTTTTCACAAAAATATTGTTTTTTTAATTATTTATCATAAAATTCACAAAATCATATTTGATCATAAGTATAAAAAAAAAAAACAATACTTGCAATATGGTGACCTATAGTTATTAATTTCTATGTCATTTGGTCTCTTGCAGAGAGTTGTCGCATTGGCAATCAGACCTTATATATATCTTCTTCTTTTTATTATTTGCATTTGAATACACTTTTTTCAACTTAAAAACAACAGGATACAAATCCAATGAGTGTAAAGGCCTATCAGATGGTGCCGCATGAGTCTAATGAGACTGGTGAAAAATAGAACCTAAGTCCTGTGACATGACAAGTTGTACTTGACTCATATTTTTGAAGAGTATTTCAAAAGAAATGCATCCAATTCTGTTCTATTGTTTGAATTCGTTTTGTTCTACTTTAATGAACTTAAAATGTAAAAAGGGTATTTGTAATAAAAAAAAATTGGACAAGTAACAATTTCATTCGGACAAGTAAGTTTTGGTATGTACTTGTCCTACTGGACAAATTTAAAAAAAAGTTATTGTATAGGCCGTGGAGCTTACATCAATAGATATAAATAATCCATCAAAGTTTAATGAGAATTACTGAAAGCATTTTTGAGTTATTGTCCAAATACCGGGAAATCACCCCTTTGATAAGAACAAAACCCCAAAACTCGTAAACATAAAATATAAAATTTATACAATTCTAATGAGGCTCACATAAATAGATTTAAACAATTTACCAAATTTTTATGAGAACTGCTGAAAGTATTTTTGAGTAATTGTCCAAAAACTGGAACATTCCCCCTATTTTATGAATAAAACCCTGTAACTCGAAAACATAAAATCTAAAATGTATAAAACTTGTAAACTTGTCAATAGATATAGGTATAAATAATTCACCAACATTGCTTGCAAGTTCAGGTGAAAGCATTCTTGAGTTATTGTCTGAACACTGGAAAAATCAATCTTTTTCTAATGAAAAAAAAACCAAACTAAATGGAGCTCATGTCAATAGATATAAATAATTCATCAAAGTTGTATGCAAATTGGTTAAAAAGTTTTTTTGAGTTAATATCTAACATGTTGAAGTTGGATGGACAGACAGATGGACAACAGTATACCATAAAAAGTCCCATAAACAGGCGTATAGAAATGAAAAAAATCATAAAATTTGCAATTTATGGGCAATAATTTCTATAAGAATTTGTCTAACAATTTAGACTTTTATATGGACAATTGGTAGAGCTCATTATTCTGAACATATGTTTCCTTTCAGATTTTCTCTATTTATAACGGTAAAAAAAAACTAGACAAAACTGTTGATCCCTATGTTAAATTTTAGCAATGACATACATTTTGGTTGGTAGGCAGGGTTATCTGACACATTTTTTAACTAAATTATACCTTGATGATGATATTGGCCAAGTTTGGTTAAATTGTCTCAGGATTCAATTGATCATTTTGGTCTTGTGAACTTATTTGTAGATCTTATTTTGCTGTTTACAGTTAAACTCCATTCATTATAATATTCAAGATACTAACCAAAAACTTTAAAATTTACCAATTCTAAGGCAGCAACCATACAAAAGGTTGTCTGATGCGTCTTAAATTTCAGTTCAGAAGATCTTTACCTGATAAACATTTTTATAATTGTCAGATTTGCTTTCAATGCTTTAGTTTCAGAGATATAAGCCAAACACTGCATTGTACCCCTATGTTCTATTTAAGCTATGGCCGCCATCTGGCTAGATGGGCAGGGTAATTGGATTTTTTTTTTCAAACTACACATCCTGAGGATGATTGAGGCCAAGTTTGATTTTATTTGGCCCAGTAGTTTCAGAGGAGAATTTTTTTTGTAAAAGAAACAGAAGCTCACTGGCCGAGTAAATGGAAACCATTTTATAATGTGAAATTTAGTTATAGGATAAACTTGATGAACTTTCAACAACTGAATTAACAAGTGAAACTGCGAGCTACTGCTCACTGATGATACCCCAGCTGCAAGTGGATAATATAAATAGTGTAAAAATATGCAAGTGTTCTGTAAACAGGAAGTTGTCGAGTGATGAATCTGAAAATGCATCACATGGTATAGCTGACTTATATAAATCCTGAAACCAAATTTCAGAAATCCTTGTATTGTAGTTCCTGAGAAAAATGTGACAAACATTTTCAACTTGGCTATCATGTGTAAAATCATACAAGTGTTCGGTAAACAGGGTTTTGTCAAGTGATCAATCTGAAAACGCATCACACGGTTGAAATGACTTAGATAAACCCTGAAACCAAATTTCAGAAATCGTTGTATTGTAGTTCTGAGAAAAATGCGACGAAAAATATTTATGGGACGGACTGACTGACGGAAGGACGGACTGACAGACAGAGGTAAAACAGTATACCCCCCTTTTTTGAAAGCGGGGGTACAAAAAAGAAATCTAGAGGCTCTAAATAACATGTACGGTTCACCTGGATTTATATGCATCTGCAACAATGGACACCCTTTAACATCATAGACCAGAATATAAATCATGACTAAAATATCTCTTTCTGAGTTTATATGACCGAGAGTTTTTTTCTTTTTACAGTTTCGCTCTTTCTACTATAGTGTTGCCAAAATACACTATAATGGTTAACTTTTACAAACTGTTACATGGAAGGAGAGTTGTCACATTTACACTCATACATTTACATGTAACATCTTCTTATATCTATAACAAATATTTATTTAAGGGCAATCACTTAATTTCGACATGGGCTATAGTTTATAAACAGTCTTTAAACTAATATGAGCTGATAGTTATGTAACTTTCTAAAAAATATTGATCTATTACTGTAAATAACAAGTAGTTACTATCAATCTAACTTAATTCTAAGTGTTCGGTAAACAAGAAGTTGTTGAGTGATGATCATGAAAATGCATCACACGGAATAGCTGACTTATATAAACCCAGAAACCAAATTTCAGAAATCCATTTAATGTAATTCCTGAGAAAAAAGCGACGAAAATATTATTGGACGGTCGGACAGACTGAAGACAACCCATGTGTAAAATTATGTAAGATGTAAAGTGTTTGGTTAACAGGAAGTTGTTGAGTGATTAATCTGAAAACACATCACACGGTATAGCTGACTAATATATCAACCCTGATACCAAATTTCAGAAACCTTGTAATGTAGTTCCTGAGAAGAAAAAAATGACGAAAATTTTCAACTTGGATATGGCATGTGTAAAATGATAAAATGTTTTGTTAACAGAAAGTTTTTGCGTGCTGATTATGAAAACGCATCACACGGTAAAATTGACTTATATAAACCCTGAAACAAAATTTCAGATATCCCTGTAATGTAATTTCTTGAGAAAAATGGGACGACATTTTTCAGTTTGGATGCCATATATAAAATGATGCAAGTGTTTGGTAAACCGAAAGTTGTTGAGTGATGAATCTGAAAACCCGTCCCACTGTATAGCTGACTTATATAATAAACCCTAGACCATATTTCAGAAATCCTTGTAATGCAGTCTCTGAGAAAGATGCAACGAAAAATATTCATGGGACGGACTGATGGACTGATGGATGGACTGACAGATGAACAGACAGAGGTAAACAGTATACCCCACCTTTTTAAAGCTGGGTTATAATTAACCTAAAAGTGGTACACTACACTGTAATTTCTTTATTGATAAAACATGATTGTTTTAATTTACTTGTCTTGTTCTAAAAAAATGCACTATGGAATAACTGTGTTCTGATACGGAGAGTTGCTATTACATGGAACTCTCATGTTTGATCATATATTAGAATGAAGAACTGAAGGTTCTGAATGTTCTGAGCCATACCAATACCGCAATCTGTATCAGGAACAAAATATCTATTATAACTGCAAATATCTTTGACTTACTATTTGTGGTTCATCTTAAACTGACCTAATCACAAAGTTTAACATGTAAAATATACGCATACTTTTCAAAGTTAGCAGACCATGACTGTGGGAACAAAGGCCAAATGATCTCCATGAATATGAGATGTGCTTATTCTAATACACCTGCATATCAAACATTGTTGGTCAGCCTTAAATAGATCTAATCATCTAAATTTTAAGATTTATACTTAGTTAAAGTTGAAAGTTGATATACCAGGAGAAGGTTCGAAATTGACATTTTTAACAACTTGCCTATTAGGCAAGTGACCATGATACATTACTTGTACGAGAGCATGGAGATAGAAAACTAGTTGTCTAAATTTTGTTCTTGGTTCATAAAATGTTAACTGCCCTTTATGGATATATAAAATCATGTAAATGCATTTCAAAACAGAATAAAATGTAGCCCATTTGCAAAATTGCAAACAAAGCCATTTGCTCAACCTAAGTCCAAATATTTATGATGATATGTTTAAGCAAAGTATCAAAAGAACATTCCAAGACATCATTATTTGGATTAGAGTGACCAAAGAGAAAATTTGAAGAAGAATATATGGTTTAAGTCATCTGATAATATTTTTGTATTTTTCTTTGTTTATGTACACTTTGTACAATTGCTGTTTAAGTTGAATCAACACACTGTTTTTGGCAAGATGAAGAAAGATGCTGGGAGGTAATTTCATGATTTTTTAAGGGGTCAAATTTTCGGTTTTTGTCCAACAAACTATGGCACTTTCCCTTTTACAGTTTGTGAGATAAACCAGCTGAATCGTCAAATTCCAGCCAAGGACAATTGACCACCTACTGAGCCAAAAGTTTATGTTACGCTATTCTCTATCATATCTTTATACACCAACTATAGTTAAACTATTGCTTATTGTATCTAAGGACTTAACCATCAAAACATAATATTAACTAATAGACCATGAAAATGAGATCAAAGTCAGATGAAACCTGCCAGACAGACTTGTAAACCTTACAATAATCCCATACACACAATATAGTTGACCTGTTGCTTGCAGGAACATAGCGATACAGAAAACACAAAGACTTAACATTGACCTATGAACAATAAAATTAGGTTGTTAATTTTTTCAATTGAATTGTTCCATAAATTTCATGTATAAAGGGCCTACTATTCTCATTGCTGAAAGCGGTACGGTTGCCTATAATTGCTTACATCCACTTTATTTGAACCTTAATGCCGTGGATATTTGTCTCATTAACAATCAAACCACATCTCATTATTCTTATATCAAGGTCAGATGAAAACTGCAAAACAGACATAGACTATGCGGTATGGGCTTTGCTCATTGTTGAAGGCCGTACGGTGACCTATAGTTGTTAATGTTTGTGTCATTTTGGTCTTTTTGTGGGTAGTTGTCTCATTGGCAATCATACCACATCTTCTTTTTTATATATAGATATAAGATATGGTATGATGCCAAGGAGACAACTATCCATCCAAGTTACAATTTGTAAAAGAAAAACCATTATAGGTCAAAGTACGGTCTTCAACACAGAGCCTTGGCTCACATTGAACAGCAAGCTATAAAGGGTCCCAAAAAAGACTAGTGTTAAACCATTCAAACGGGAAAACCAACGGTTTAATTCTATAAATAAACTGTTAACACAGAGAAATGTCTCGCCTTTTTGTAATTTTGATAATGCAAATGTTGAAATTAAAAAAAACACTTAAGTTAGTTATGCTGTATTCAAAGTCAATGAACCATGACTGACGGTACATGGCTAACCAATTTCCATGGGAGTGAGATGTGCCAATGCTTATACAACTGCATACCATTGACTTAGTTTAAACATATTTATTCATAGTGGATTGGGAATATTGCAACTAATATTAATCCCTTTCCACTTTGCAGGTGCGAGTGCTACCCTGTAGCGGCATTAGACTGCTCTTTATTCGAAATCTACAAGGGTGTCTTTACATGCAAGAGATATGGCTGTCTCTTCACACGGGTCAGTAACTTATGTTTCCCCTATGACAGACTATCATCGTTTCTTAAGACCATACTCGCAAATGGTGTGAAAGAACAGTTGAAAATTCAGTTCCTGAAATTTTCTCCCCAAAACAGGGATCGATCCAGGAACCTTTGTGTTAGTAGTCTGGTGCACTAACCACTACACCAAGGCTCTATACCATAGACTTATCATAAGGTGTTCCCTTTAAACAAACCTAAACACAAACAAGTCAATGAACCATGATGAGGGGGTGATACTATATAATCTCCAAGGAAACGAGACTTGCAAATGCCAATACTTATGCATATCATTGACTTAACATTAGTGGTTCATCTTAAACTGATCTAATCACAAACTAACACACGTGAACTAAGCAAAAGCATTAAAGTCAAGAGACCATGACTGAAGAGCAGGGCCAAATATTCTCCATGGAAATGAGATGTGCTACTCCTTATAAAACTGCATACCAATTAACATTAGTCTACCACTAATGGTTCCCCTTGAACTGACCTAATAACAAACTTATACCTGTAAACTAAGCAAAAGTTTCAAGTCAATAGACCATGACTGAGGGGGCGGGGCCAAATAATCTTCATGAAAATAAAATTTGCCGATGTTTTTACAACTGCATACCAAATATCATTGACCTACCAATAGTGGTTACCAATAAACTGACGTAATCGCAAACTAATACATGTAAACTAAGCAAAAGTTTCAACATCAATAGACAATAAAAAGTTCAATTTCCAAAGGGTTGAAATCTTTGACAAACAGTCATCCCGATATACTCTGGATAAAACTAGATCATATGTTTTTTAGTATTAGTAGAGATGTTTTTGTAGCTGTAGTTTATATATCTCCTGAGTATTCAAGTTATAATAATAAAAATAATGATATAGAATCAATTTACTCTATTCTGCTCAGTGATGTAGAAAAATATAGTAGTATGGGTGACATCATAATACAAGGTGATTTTAATGCATATACAAACACCCAACTTGATTTTATTGAATTTGATAATGTAAATGAACTTGTACTTAAGATGATTCAGAATATCATCCTGATAGGGTATTGTCAAGGAATAATCTTGACCACAAACACACTAACAATAGTGGCAAATTATTATTAAATATGTGCAAAGAAGCCAAAATCAGAATTTTAAATGGCCGAACAATTGGCGATTTAAATGGTCAACCAACTTGTATAACATACAATGGTAGTAGTGTTGTAGATTACACACTTATCTCAGAAGAATTGATTGATTCAATAGGATACTTTGTAGTTCATGATTTTACTTCCCTTTCTAACCATCGCCCAATTAGTTGTGCAATGTTTGCTAATTTTTTATCAGTGCCGTGTGATTCACACCAACTAGACTCTTTGCCGGGTAAATTTCTTTGGACTGATGAAGCAATTGCTTCATACACAGAAAATATACAAAGTCAAATGTTTAAAAATAAATTGGCAAATTTTATAGCCAAAAGCTTTAATGACAGTGACTCGATTACCGAGTCATTTAATTCAATTTTACTAGACTGTGCTAAACAATCAGCTAAATTCATAAATAAAAAGCCCTTACAAAAAATGAAAAAATCAAACAGGAAACCATGGTTTTCACATTCCTGTACTGACTTAAGAAATACAGTTAAAAGCTATGAGAAACTAGTTAATCCACTCAATGGACAATATAGGAAATTATTTTATACATATAGATCAAAATTCAGAAGACTTTGTAAACATGAACAAACAATGTATAAACAAAAAATTTGTAAGGATATAAATGATAATATTGAAAAGAATCCAAAATCATTTTGGGCAATGTTAAATAAGTTGGATAAAATGCATGACAATGCTGACTCCTTTCAGGACATACCTCATGACAATTTTGTTCAATTCTTTAAAAAGTTAAACAAAAGTGATGATAACTGTAGTAGTTTCCATAAAACCATAATGGAACATTTCCAGCAATTAAAAGATAATATAGATAATGATCCATCTAATAACATTTTAGACGTAGATATCACTACAGATGAAATAATTAAGGCTATCAAAGCTCTTAAAAATGGGAAAAGTACTGCAATGGATTTGGTATCAAATGAAATGCTTAAATATGGAGGTCAGGCTATATTAAATCCTCTCACAAAGCTGTTTAATTTTATTCTAAATATTGGCTAGTTCCCATCTAAATGGAATGATAGTTTCCTAGTCCTTTTACACAAATCTGGAAGCAAAATGGACCCTAGCAATTATAGGGGTATTTCTATCACTTCTAACTTGGGAAAACTTTTTAATAGAGTCATTCATTCAAGATTACTGAAATTTGTTAATAACATATCTCTCATCAGTCAATATCAAATAGGATTTAAACAAAATTGTAGAACTGCTGATCACATATTTTCTTTAAAAACCATTATTGATCACTATAAAAGTAAAAAGAAGAAAGTATTTGCTGCTTTCATAGACCTACGTAAAGCCTTTGATACCATATGGAGAGTAGGCTTATTTTATAAACTTTTAAAATCAGGTTTACCTAAAAAGCTTTTTAAAAAAATTTCTGCAATGTATGAAAATACTACCACTAGAATTAAATGTTCAAATGGTCTTAGTACTGCATTCACTTCAGAGCGAGGTGTTAAACAAGGGGATGTTTTAAGCCCCACACTTTTTAATATTTTTATCGATGATGTTGTAAAAGATTTATTCAATGGTAGCTGTGAACCAGTTAGAGTTGGTGATTTGTCTGTAAATTGTTTATTATATGCTGATGATATTGTATTACTATCAGAAAGCAAAACTGGTTTGCAAGCCAGTCTCAATACTCTTAGTACATATTGCTCAGATTGGAAGCTACAGGTTAATGTTCAAAAATCAAAGGTTTTAGTTTTTAACTCTAATGGTAAAACATATCTAAATGAGTTTTTTTATAATGATAATGTCATACAAACTGTCTCCAAATATTGCTACTTGGGAATAATGTTAAAGTGTAATAGCAACTTTAACTTAGCTGTATCCTTACTAATGGAAAAAGCTAGGAAAGCATGTTTTAAGATTAAAAAAACAATTGGATTGGATAATCCTTGTAAACATTTAGAAAAATTATTTGATTCATTAGTAAGCCCCATATTGCTGTATTGTAGTGAGATTTGGGGTGTTTTTGATAATTCGGGAGACAATTCCATTTTGGAAAAATTCCATATGAAATTCATAAAAGAAATTCTAGGTGTTCATTGTAAAGCAAATAATGCTGCTTGTAGAGCTGAACTTTGCAGGCTACCGTTATGCTCAAAAATATCATTTTCTTGTATTAAGTTTTATGATCATATTTTAAGGTCTGAAAACGCACTTATATCCAAAGTTTTTCTGGCAACTGAAAAAAATAACCCCTGGACAAAGAAACTTTATTCTATTTTTAACAATCTAGGATTTTCAAACCTAGCTGGGGGAAACTTTTCTATTAAACAATATCTACCAAGTATTAAACAACGAGTGATTGATCAGTGCACACAGGATCAATCATCAAAAATTCATGATTCATCAAAACTAAAATTTTACCAACAATTTCATAATTCAAAGCAGCGTAGTTCTTATGTTGATGTTCTAAGTAATAGATTAGAAAGGTCATCTCTGTGTAAAATTAGATTGAGTGCACACAATCTTGCTTTTGAAAAGGGGCGATATCTAGGTTTAGCCACCGACGAACGAGTTTGTAATGTATGTAAATCAGGTGAGGTAGAAGATGAAAATCACTTTTTACTGAAATGTGAATTTTTTTCAAACTATAGATTTAACTTTAAAAATAAGATATTAAATATACTTCCTACATGTTGTAGTGAAAATCAGCTAAATATTAATAGTTGTATTAATAGTAATTCTTTAAAAGTCCTGAAAGCGACTAGTTCTTATATACATAAATGTCTGATGTATAGAAACGAGATTTTAGCTTCTTAATTATAACATATTTAAATACTAGTAAATGTATGCTGTATTCATTGTTGTAATGCACTGTAATATGGGCCTTTGCCAATTATTGTAATTGTGTTTGTGCCAATAAAATATTTGTATTTGTAATAAATATAAACTAAATATATATCACATGAATCAGTGGTCAAAACTGAATAAAATGACCAGTCACACTTGTATTTATATTGTACATAAACATTAAATAAACATGTTTTGTTGTGAAATGTCAAAACTTCCATTAAACCTGATATCTTAAAAAAATATTTTTTTCAAGAAATGTGTAAAATAATTATATCAATGGATTCAGTAGACCAAAACAAGTAAAATGAGACCCCACTTTATATGATTCTTACACATATTTGTTCATTAAACCTGTCTAATTAACAACATGATTTAGTGTAGATTAATAGTAATGTGATCAGACTAAGAAGATAACATACATCTGTGATGTCGATCTTACATCCTGTATCAATGAGGAGTCTACAGATCTCCAGGTGTCCTTCCCTGGCAGCAATCATTAATGCTGTCTGTCCATCTCTCTGGAATAATACAACTGACATCAAAACTTGTCTGATAAACTGGACAATGTTGTGTAATAAATATAAACAAAATATATATCACATGAATCAGTGGTCAAAACTGAATAAAATGACCAGTCACACTTGTATTTATATTGTACATAAACAATAAATAAACATGTTTTGTTGTGAAATGTCAAAACTTCCATTAAACCTGATATCTTAAAAAAATATTCTTTTCAAGAAATGTGTGAAAAAATTATATCAATGGATTCAGTAGAACAAAACAAGTAAAATGAGACCCCACTTTATATGATTCTTACACATATTTGTTCATTAAACCTGTCTAATTAACAACAGGAATTAGTGTAGATTCAGTATAATTGTTCATTTTAATAAACTATTTTTTTAAGAAACATGAAAAGGAGTAATTTTTTTCTAATTCAGAACAATAATACGAGTAAAATGAGACCCAACTTTATATAATTATTACACATATTTGTTCATTAAACCTGTCTAATTAACAACATGATTTAGTGTAGATTAATAGTAATGTGATCAGACTAAGTAGATAACATACATTTGTGATGTCGATCTTACATCCTCTATCAATGAGGAATCTACAGATCTCCAGGTGTCCTCTCATGACAGCCCACATTAATGCTGTGTCTCCTCTCTCCTGGAATAATACAACTGACATCAAAACTTGTCTGATAAACTGGACAATGTTGTGTAATAAATATAAACAAAATATATATCACATCAATCAGTGGTTAAAACTGAATAAAATGACCAGTCACACTTGTATTTATATTGTATATAAACAATAAATAAACTTGTTTTGTTGTGAAATGTCAAAACTTCCATTAAATCTGATACCTTAAAATTTTTTTTTTTTCAAGAAATGTGTGAAATAATTATATCAATGGATTCAGTAGAACAAAACAAGTGAAATGAGATCCCACTTTATATGATTCTTACAAATATTTGTTCATTAAAACTGTCTTATTAACAACATGAATTAGTGTAGATTCAGTATAATAAACAACAAATAAACAACCGTTTTTTTAGTGAGATGTCAAAACTTCCATCAGAACAGTCATTTTAATTTTTTTTTGTTTTTTTTTAAAGAAATGAATAAAATATTTATATCAATGGATTCATTACAATTCTCTGAGTAAAATGACATCTCACTTTATATAATCCTAACAAGTATTTGTTGATATAATGATTAAATATGTCTGATTAACATGATTCAGAATAATGATCAATTTTTTTAAAAAGTAACTTTTTCAAAGAAATATGAAAAATAGTTACATTTCCTGATTTAGTACAAGGAGACAAACAAAATGAGACCCCACTTTCTATGATTTTTGTCTAATTAACAATATAATTTTGTATATATTAAGGAATGTGGTCAAAGTGAAGCAATAACATACATGTGTGATATTTGTTTTACTTCCGCTGTTAAACCTTGGTGTAAAAAATGGTCTTGTGAAGAACTTTATCAACTATAATTCAAAACAAACAAAAACAATTAATGAGAGAAAAAAAATACCTTTATGCATTTTTTTCTCTCATTAAAACTGTTAAATAAAAAACAGATTTTGATTTAATATCGAATTCAGTATAATGATATAAATATCAGTTTCCATACAGATTTATAGATTATCGTTGGTTATCTCAACGAGATTAATTTTCTCGCTTGAGCCAGTTAGGCGAAAGCGAGAAAAGCAATCGAGTTGAGATGACCAATGATAATCTGTTTATCGCTATTTTACCTATGACGATGTTGTCAATTTCATGTCAATTTCATTAGCAACGCCACGTGGCTCCTTAGTTTCTAGCAATACTTTTCCATCTCAAGCGTGTAGCATGATATGAAAATTATCACAAAAAAATATCAAAGGAAAAATGCACAAAATAGCGATAAATATTATTATATTATTTCAGAAGTAACTTGTAGTTATGTGTTTTATACTGCTAATGTACAATCTGTTATGTTCTGGAGTAACATGTAGTTGTGTGTTTTATACTGCTGGTGTACAATCTGTTATGTTCTGAAATAACTTGTTGTTATGTGTTTTATACTGCTTGTGTACAATCTGTTATGTTCTAAGGTAACTTGCAGTTGTATATTTTATACTGCTGATGTACAATCTGTTATGTTCTGAAGAAACTTGTAGTTATGTGTTTTATACTGCTTGTGTATAATCTGTTATGTTCTGAAGTAACATGTAGTTTTATGTTTTATACTGCTTGTGTACAATGTTATGTTCTGAAGTATCTTGTATTTGTATGTTTTATACTGCTTGTGTACAATCTGTTATGTTCTGAAGTAACTTGTATTTGTATGTTTTATACTGCTTGTGTATAATCTGTTATGTTCTGAAGTAACTTGCAATTGTGTGTTTTATACTGCTGATTGTGTACAATCTGTTATGTTCTGATTTTATACTGCAGATGTACAATCTGTTATGTTCTGAAGTAACCTGTGGTTGAGTGTTTTATACTGCTTATGTACAATCTGTTATGTTCTGAAGTAACTTGTTACGTGTTTTATACCGCTAATGTACAATCTGCTATGTTCTGTAGTAACTCGTAGTTGTGTGTTTTATTATGCTAATGTACAATCTGTTATGCTCTGAAGTAATTTGTAGTTGTGTGTTTAATACTGCTTGTGTACAATTTGTTCTGTTCTGAAGTAATTTTTAGAACTTTGTTTGTTTTATACTGCTTATGTACAATCTGCTATGTTCTGAAGCAACTTGTTTTTATATTTTTTATACTTCTGTTATTATAGTTCTAAAGTAAATTGTTGTCGTGTGTTTATGTACAATATTCAACATTTTGAAGTTTTTGATAGTTTTCACTGTTTCACTGTGCTTTAATTTTAAGTAACATGTAATTTTGTGTCTTTTTTGTACATGTACCATAAAAGGCTGTATCTTCAAATGATTTTTCTATGAATTATTAAAATAAGGTAGTTTTGAATGTGACTATTTTACTTACATCTTGATAATCAATGACTGCACCATTCTGTAGGCTTAATTTTAAGGCTTCTATATCTCCATCCCTAGCAGCTGTAGTTAGTTTCTGTAAGTATAACATAGAAATTACATTTAATCTTGATAATCAATGTCTGCACCATTCTGTAGACATAATTTTAAGGCTTCTATATCTCTATTCCCAGCAGCTGTAGTAAGTTTCTGTCAAAAAACAGACAGAGAGGAATTATTTTAATATCATATAATTGTTGGGAATTTGCATTTTATATTATCAAGAAAAACACCAAGAGTGCACACACTGAAATGTCTTGCCTTCTTTACTAATCATTGATATTATGTTGATAGTCCTAAATAAAAAGCTTTATCACAACTGTCACATAAACTTAACATTAACCAAGAAAACTAAACATTGACCAATGAACCATGAAATGAGGTCAAGGCATGTACAGCTAACAATTCTTCCAAACAACAGATATAGTTGACCTATTGGTAATAGTGTAAGAAAACCAGACCAAAACACAAAAACTTAACACTGAGCAATGAACCGTGAAACTGAGGTCAAGGTCGAATAAAAACTGTGCGATTGACATATACATCATAAAATATTTCCATACAGCAAATATAGTTGACAGTTTGCATAATGTATTAAATAAAAAGACCAAAACTCAAAAACTGAACTTTGACCACTGAACCATGAAAATGAGGTCACGGTCAGATGACACATGCCAGCTAGACATGTACACCTTACAATCATTCCATACACCAAATATGGTAGACCTATTGCATACAGTATAAGAAAAACAGACCAAAACACAACCAGATGCTCCGCAGGGCGTAGCTTTATACGACCGCAGAGGTTGAACCCTAAACGGTTTGGGCAAGTATGGACACAACATTCAAGCTGGATTCAGCTCTAAATTTGGATTGTGATTAAATAGTTAACACAGCATAGGTTTCTGACACAGAATGAATGTGTTCTAATAAACTTAAAATTTTTGTTTTCTCTTAGAGCAATTCACTATGCTGTTGAATATTAATCCTCTCAAAAAAATGTTTGAAGAAATTTTCTTTTTATTTCAAATGAGAAAAATTGAACCCAATTTTTTTAATCACATCCCCCTTTCCCTTATTCCAAAACTAATCTCAATTAGAATTTCTAATGAAGTTTGCAACAATAACTACTCATTTAAATACATCATAAAATATTAAGATGTAAAACAACTGCTTGTTATCACTGAATGGTAAAGATTATTTTAATTTATCAGTTGGCAGTAAAAAGTGAATATACATTGTATATTGTATATAACAAAGATTTAAGTTGATTCTGGACAAAGAAAGATAACTCCAATTAAAAAAAAATCTTGCTATTGCAAAATATTGTGCAATTAGATATTTCTTGCTTACTATTCTGGACAAAGAAAGATAACTCTAATTAAACAAAAATTTGCTATTTCACAATATTGTGCAATTAGATATTTCTTGCCATTGCGCAATACTGTGCAATTGAAAAGACTTGCTATTGTACAATACTTAATATAATAATTTTAGATCCTGATTTGGACCAACTTGAAAACTGGGCCCATAATCAAAAATCTAAGTACATGTTTGGATTCAGCATATCAAAGAACCCCAAGATTTCAATTTTTGTTAAAATCAAACTAATTTTAATTTTAGACCCTTTACACTTTAATGTAGACCAATTTGAAAACAGGACCAACAATGAAGAATCTACATACACAGTTAGATTTGGCATATCAAAGAACCCCATTTATTCAATTTTTGATGAAATCAAACAAAGTTTAATTTTGGACCCCGATTTAGACCAACTTGAAAACTGGGCCAAAAATCAAGAATCTAAGTACATTGATAGATTCAGCATATCAAAGAACCCAACCGATTCATTTTTTGTCAAAATCAAACTAAGTTTAATTTTGGACCCTTTGGACCTTAATGTTGACCAATTTGAGAACGGGACCAAAAGTTAAGAATCTACATACACAGTTAGATTCGGCATATCAAAGAACCCCAATTATTCAATTTTGATGAAATCAAACGAAGTTTAATTTTGGACCCTTTGGGCCCCTTATTCTGTTGGGACCAAAACTCCCAAAATCAATACCAACCTTCCTTTTGTGGTCATAAACATTGTGTTTAAATTTCATTGATTTCTATTTACTTAAACTAAAGTTATTGTGCGAAAACCAAGAATAATGCTTATTTGGGCCCTTTTTTGGCCCCTTATTCCTAAACTGTTGAAACCGAAACTCCCAAAATCAATCCCAACCTTTCTTTTGTGGTCATAAACCTTGTGTCAAAATTTCATAGATTTCTATTAACTTAAACTAAAGTTATAGTGCGAAAACCAAGAAAATGCTTATTTGGGCCCTTTTTGGCCCCTAATTCCTAAAATGTTGGGACCAAAACTCCCAAAATCAATACCAACCTTCCTTTTGTGGTCATAAACCTTGTGTTAAAATTTCATGGATTTCTATTCACTTTTACTCAAGTTAGAGTGCGAAAACTAAAAGTATTCGGACGACGACGACGCAGACGACGACGCCAACGTGATAGCAATATACGACGAATTTTTTTTCAAATTTTGCGGTCATATAAAAACCTTACTGTAACCACTGAACCATGAAAATGAGTTCAAGGTCAGATGACACCTGCCAGTTGGACATGTACACTTTACAGTCCTTCCATACACTGAATATATACTAGATCTATTGCTTATAGTATCTGAGATATGGACCTGACCACCAAAACTTAACCTTGTTCACTGATTCATGAAATGAGGTCAAGGTCAAGTGAAAACTGTCTAACGGGCATGAAGACCTTGTAAGGTACACACATACCAAATATAGTAATCCCATTACTTATAATAAGAGAGAATTTAACATTACACAAAATATTTTTTTCAAGTAGTCACTGAACCATGGAAATGAGGTCAAGGACATTGGACATGTGACTGACGGAAACTTCATAACATGAGGCATCTGTAACAAAGTATGAAGCATCCAGGTCTTCAACCTTCTAAAATATGAAGCTTTTAAGACGTTAGCCGCCGTCGGATCACTATCCCTATGTCGAGCTTTCTGTGACAGGCTTGACAAAAATTGTTAACCTTCAAAAAATTATTGTTTTATAGAATCATGGACTAGATTTGGCATATCCTTGAATTTTCTTTCTTGTAGTATTTTCTGGACTTTGACCTTTGTCCTTTTAAAGACATGTAATACACTTAGTCCTTTTATTGCCCCTAGGTACTTTCTCATCCTTTTTCATATCAGCTAGTAGAAATCTCTCTATTAACTTACTTAAAGAGATACATATATAAATGTATGCAAACTGAATAAATGTAGATGTGGGATATAATAAAGCAATGAGACTGTAACCTAACAAGACAAAATGTGTGTTGTATCAGTCGGCTCTTTATACCATCAAATAGATTGGTCTTATTCAACTCACATGAACTTAACAATGGCAAGGGGAGATAACATTTATTTTTATTTTTTTATTTTGAAAAATTGTCCTAATATTTTTTTCAAATAACTCTACAGACCTACTTACAGTTACATATTTGACATTGTTAACAAGGATTCTGAAGGTACTACATAAATAATACACTATCTCCCACCAGGATCTTTTTTTCTCTCCAAACTCCTGCCCCCACCTCCCACCTCCTGCAAAAGCTGTCCACACCCTCAAACATCATGTACATTCATACTTGAAAAATAATCGCTAAATTTCTTAAACTGCATTTTTGTTTGTTTTCTTCAGTTACTGAATACTGATTCAAATGCTGTTTGTGTCACCCGTTTAATGAGTATAAATGTTTTTGAGTGCACCTTGCTTTGTCGCAGTTGTATATTTTTTTGTTTTTGGAATGAGTAGTTTGGTAGTTCACTTAGAATTCTACTAGTTTTTATCTAATTGTACACTAATGGGGAACAAAACTACAAATGACAAGGAGACTATTAAGTAAATCTTACCTTATTCCAATACTCCATTATAGCCTAAAAATAGAAAAGAAAAGTTATATTCAATATATACTGTTGAGTTTTAATTGAGGTATTTGTGTTATTGTCTATGGGTGGTAAAATACTGACCTAATATTTTCATCTTCTTATTTCATTCAGATAATATATAATAGCATTGAAACAGTCATTTATCTCAACTTTTCTGTACTATTTGAGGTTAATCAACTGAACTAAAAATCTTGAAGATCTGATCACATACCTAAATGAGGTACAAATGTATTCTACAAACAGGGTGTGACTCTTTCCATCGAACACCAGAACATCTATTGCACTTTCCCAGACCTAAGAATTTCAAAAGTTTTATTTACCAGCATTAAGACACACATAAACAAGAATGTGTCCATAGTACATGGATGCCCCACTCGCACTATAATTTTCTATGTTCAGTGGACCTGGAAATTGGGGTCAAAACTCTTAAAATTAGAAAGATCATATCATAGGGAACATATGTACGAAGTTTCAAGTTGATTGGACTTCAACTTCATCAAAAAGTACCTTGACCAAAAACTTTAACCTGCAGTGGGACAGACGCATTTTCTATGTTCAGTGGACCGTGAAATTGGGGTCAAAACTCTTAAAATTAGAAAGATCATATCATAGGGAACATGTGTACTAAGTTTCATATATATTAATATAAAAATAAGAAGATATGGTATGATTGCCAATGAGACAAATATCCACTGTCAACAATGAGAAAGACCCATAATAAATGAAAGACCCAAACATTTATATTCAATTGAGAAAACAAACAGCCTTATTTATCACAAAAGAATCTACAAAAACCAAATATGACAGACATGAACCAATAACAACAACTGATTTAGCTCAACTGGTTAGTACAAGGAATGTATCACAGTAACATATTCAATCTCATCGCAATATTCATGTAATATTAACCACTGGACGTTAAACACTATCACTTAATTTAGGTCATCGTTTAGCATGTTTAGTAAAAGTGCATGCAAAATCACACACTTAATGAATAGCATTTTGAATTTAATGTTTAGTTTTATCATGGAAGAATTATATTGTCAATATAATACTTCCATGGTTATATATAATTACATGGAGTATAAACATGTACACTAGTCTGAAAAAACAATTCTTAAATTTGATAATTATCTCATATTAATGAGATAACACATTTGATAAGTCCAGATGCTTATAATTCGATACAATTTAATAATAAAAAGTAATGAGCAGGTCTATGATTACCAGTACATATATATAATTTAATTTACAACTATCTTTTACATTGTTCATAACAACAATAATAAGAAGAAGACCAGGAATTATCCTCTCCAAGCTAGTTTATACACAATTACATTTAATGACATCCAAGACAGGAGATTTAGTCCACTTTTCATTTGAAGAGTTTTTGATGCTTTCGTCCAACTTTTATTGTTGGGTTACAGTCTCATTGATATATATCACACCTCCTGAATTCTTTCAATCAAGTCAATTGTGGAAATCAATTAATTAAAATAAAACAATCTGAAGGTTGAATTAAAATGTAATAAAAAAAAATGTAGGACGAAAAATACAATTTACTATGTCATTATATTCAATCTGTATCTACATTGACATCCGGTATTAAATCTGATCTCAAATTTACCAATGTGGAACAAACAATAAGAATGTCATAAAAATTCTTTAAAGATGACACTGGTACAGTGCCACTTAAAACTTTTTCAGTCTACGAATAGCACGCTCTACGTGTATTCGTACATGTGCAATACGTTTAGTAGTTGTGACATCTTCATTTGAAAGCTGGGGTTTGCATTTTGTAAATGCAGGAATGTTTAATTTTACACGACGAGGAAAAAGAAAATCTTCAATAGTAAATCCACGATCTGCCATTACTTTGTCTCCCGGCAATAAATAGTTTAAAAGTCCACTCTTTTCCATGATAAACTTGTCACAAGCTCTGCCACCAAAAGCTTTGGAAATAAACATGATTTGTCCATGTGGTGATATTCCAACTAAATATTTTGCGGTATTGTGCGACTTGTAATTACTGAAAGTTTCACTTCTAGTTTTCAAGTTCGTAGGTCGTTGTATAAATATTTCGACACAGTATATTATTACAGTGGTGCAAGGGCGGCACAGTCTATTATTACAGTGGTGCGAGGGTAATTTTCTCGGAAAGAATTGGGACAACATGCTCGTATTGTTTCCCTCAAGTCCATCCAAGCTTTAAACATTTTACTAGCTAAACTTTTAGACATTCCAAATCTACAAGTTAAGTCATCAAACATCAAGTTTAGTTTAAGTTTTATCAACACTAGTAGTAACTGGTTGGCGACTTCAAGTTGAAAGTTAAATGTATTTACTTCTGACATAACCTCTGCTAACGTAAAGAACACTTCTTTACTTACTCCAGTATATAACAAAGAATCACTGTCCGTTACTATACTTATTTTTCCGGTCATAGCGCTACTTTCAATTTTAACTTGAACCCCCTTTTCTTCAGTCAACGCTGTTTTCGTTTGAGTAAAGGCATTCTGTGTGTCCAACCAGGGATTTGAATACATGTGATCCTGTGAAATCATATAATCAGAATCGACAGTTCTTTTGTGGATAGTTGTCTCATTGGCAATCATACCACATCTTCTTTTTTTGTATAGTGTGTTCCAACTGATGCCATAGGTGGATTAACCAGATTAAAATCACAAAAAGCTTCTGGAAGCAGTTCAGAACTAGAAGGTCCTTCAGTCTGATTAATGTTAACAAACGTCTCAGTACTACTGCTTTCTTCCAGTAAACGTTTTCTTTTTCTACTCTCTGGTTCTTGTCTCGATAGTTTAAGTCTACTAGGGGTGGTCTGGCATTCATACCCAACATTTAATTTTGGGAAAGGATTTTGTTCCGTCAGAGCTCCGTCTAGAAAGTGATCCCAGCATATGAATACTTGCTTTGGAAGTGTTTTTCTATTTAAAGCTTTAATCCATTGTAATTGTTTTGTCTCATTAGCGGGCATAACATGTAGTTTAAATGGAACCAAACAAGAACAGTCTTCGTGATTTTGTCCATGTAAATCACACAAGAGTTCACATGCTGAAATGTCTTGCCTTCTTTACTAATCATTGATATTATGTTGATAGTCCTAAATATAAAGCTTTATTACAGCTGTCAAATAAACTTAACAGTAACTATAAGAAAACTAAACATTGACCAATGAACCATGAAAATAAGGTCAAGGTCAGATGAACCATGCCAGGCAGACATATACAGCTAACAATTCTTCCATACAACAAATATAGTTGACCTAGATTGCTTATAGTTTAAGAAAAACAGACCAAACTGTAAAAACTTTACACTGAGCAATAAACAGTGAAAATGAGGTCAAGGTCAAATAAAACCTGCGCAACTGACATAAAGATCATAAAATATTTCCATACACCAAATATAATTGACCTATTGCATATACAGTATTAGAAAAAAAGACCAAAACTCAAAAACTTAACTTTGACCACTGAACCATGAAAATGAGGTCAAGGTTAGAAGTCACCTGCCTAGTAGACCTGTACACCTTACAATCATTCCATACAACAAATATTTAAGACCTATTGCATAGAGTACAAGAAAAACAGACCAAAACACAAAAAATTAACTATAACACTGAACCATGAAAATGAGGTCAAGGTCAGATGACACTTGCCAGATGGACATGTACACCTTACAGTCCTTCCATACACCTAAGATATTAGACCTATAGATTGCTTATAGCATGTATAGTATCTGAGATATGGACTTGACCACCAGATCCTAACCTTGTTCACTGATCCATGAAATGAGGTCGAGGTCAAGTGAAAACTGTTTGACAGCCATGAGGATCTTGCAAGGTACGCACATACCAAATATAGTTTACCTATTACTTATAATAAGAGAGAATTTAACATTACAAAAAATTTTAACTTTTTTTTCAAGTAGTCACTGAACCATGAAAATGAGGTCAAGGACATTGGACATGTGACTGATGGAAACTTCGTAACAAGAGACATCTATATACAAAGTATGAAGCATTCAGGTCTTCTACCTTCTAAAATATAAAGCTTTGAAGAAGTTAGCTAACGCCGCCACCGCCGCTGGATCACTATCCCTATGTCAAGTTAGGCTCGACAAAAACGAAACGTTCCAATCATTTAATTTACCACCATTATTAGAACATTCATTAACAGCACAAGAATTTCCAGCCCCTTTCCTATATTTTTCGTTACTTGCCATGGTCATATAAACATGAAATATGTGAAACAAAAACGTTATAAATGACCAATAATTATATAGACTACATGTGTATATATAGATTATTGATTGCACGTGCGTTATTATTCACTAGTGCTATGGCCGCGGCACCACATGACCTCTTAATGGCAGCGCACATGTTTTCTGAGATAAGACGTGGATAAACCCGTCTATAGGAAGTTTATATAAGAGACAGAAAAAAAATTGCTCACAACATGTTTTATGTTTTTTACAAAAAAGCTCAATAAAAATTCAATCACTCCAAAATAAAATAAAGAATCATCACCAAAAACATACCTGCCAACTTTTCAAAATGCACATGGGGGTTTTGTGTGCAAGATGGCTGTCATAGTCATAAAAAAAACCTTCAAGGGGGCCTTCACATACATTTTAATGTTGTTTTTTTTTTGTTTTTTTGGCTTCTTCTATTTTATAAGCTTAAAGTCATTGTAAAATTAATTGTTTTGTTTAAAATTGTGGACAAAATTGCTCTTTCAAAATTTCAATTTGGGAGCCTCCATGGGGGAAATCATCCGCAAATAGTGACAGTTGGCAGGTATTCAAAATGCATACAGATCTTTAGATTAATATAACTAAGAAGTGTGTAAAGTTTAAAGCAATAATAATAAATCGTTTTTGTGATACGGCGCAACATGTGAAAAAACACACACCCCTGTTTTAATTACAAAGTCCAGTAACTGAAAATGTTTTAATCTTATTTTCACTAAAAAGTATACAGTTCATTTGACCATCATAAGAAACAACTATATTAAGTTTCATGAAATTTGGATAAGTTGTTCTCAAGTAACGGTGGGACATGTTTACGCCGGACAGACGGAAGCCTGACATTTGTATACAATAATACTTCCGGTCAAAATTTTGACGGGCGTACCAAAACTTGAAAACTGATTTGCTGGACTGACTGATGGATATACAGACAGACATAGACAAACAGACTGAGGGAGTGCAAACCTAAAGTCCCCTTCGACTTTGTCGGTAGAGAAATAAAAACCCACTGATAGGTCTATAATTTAAAAATGCTTGTCAATGGTTGAATACAATTTTGACCTCTTTCATTGAATGGTTGCTGTCTCATTGACAAAGATATCCCAAGTTGACTTCTTAGTCAAAAACTCTTATTTTTTTAAGCAATTTATATGCAAGCCGTTTTGCTAAAGTTTATAAGAAATCTTATATAGTTTATAAGATATCTTATATAGTTTATAAGATATCTTATATAGTTTATAAGATATATTATATAGTTTATAAGATATCTTATAAAGTTTATAAGATATCTTATATAGTTTATCAGATATCTTATATAATTGTCTTTATAAGATATATCATAAACTATATAAGATATCTTATAGACTATATGAGATATCTTACAAACTATATGAGATATCTTATAAATAATATAAGATATCTTATATAAAAATTGTTTATAAGATATCTCATATACTTTATAAATAAGATATCCTATAAACTTTAGAAGATATCTTATAAATTTTAGGAGATATCTCATAAAAATAAAATTATATAAGATATCTGATATATTATATAAGATATCTTATATATTATATAAGATATCTTATATATTATAGGAGATATCTTATATATTATAGGAGATATCGTATTTAGTTTATAAGATATCTCCTAAAGTTTATAAGATATCTTATATAGTTTATAAGATATCTTATATAGTTTATAAGATATCTTATATAGTTTATAAGATATCTTATATAGTTTATAAGATATCTTATATAGTTTATAAGATATCTTATAAAGTTTATAAGATATCTTATATAGTTTATCAGATATCTTATATAATTGTCTTTATAAGATATATCATAAACTATATAAGATATCTTATAGACTATATGAGATATCTTACAAACTATATGAGATATCTTATAAATAATATAAGATATCTTATATAAAAATTGTTTATAAGATATCTCATATACTTTATAAATAAGATATCCTATAAACTTTAGAAGATATCTTATAAATTTTAGGAGATATCTCATAAAAATAAAATTATATAAGATATCTGATATATTATATAAGATATCTTATATATTATATAAGATATCTTATATATTATAGGAGATATCTTATATATTATAGGAGATATCGTATTTAGTTTATAAGATATCTCCTAAAGTTTATAAGATATCTTATATAGTTTATAAGATATCTTATATAGTTTATAAGATATCTTATATAGTTTATAAGATATCTTATATAGTTTATAAGATATCTTATATAGTTTATAAGATATCTTATAAAGTTTATAAGATATCTTATATAGTTTATCAGATATCTTATATAATTGTCTTTATAAGATATATCATAAACTATATAAGATATCTTATAAACTATATGAGATATCTTATAAACTATATAAGATATCTTATAAATTATATAAGATATCTTATAAAAAAGTTGTTTATAAGATATCTCATATACTTTATAAGATATCTTATAAACTTTAGAAGATATCTTATAAAGTATATAAGATATCTTATAAACTTTAGGAAATATCTTATATAATATATGAGATATCTTATAAAAATGAAATTATATAAGATATCTTATATATTAAAGGAGATATCTTATATATTATATAAGATGTCTTATATATTATAGGAGATATCTTGAAAAATCAAATAAATAGCAAAACGGCTTGCCATAAATTTACATTGTAATGATTGCAATGTTTTGTTATAGACATGTTAGTTTAGTAATCATGAAATTATGTCACACATTTTTTTGTTTCTCATATATTCTCTTTATAAGATATCTCATAAACTATATAAGATATCTTATAAACTATATGAGATATCTTATAAACTATATGAGATATCTTATAAACTATATAAGATATCTTATAAATTATATAAGATATCTTATAAACTATATAAGATATCTTATAAATTATATAAGATATCTTATAAATTATATAAGATATCTTATAAAAAAGTTGTTTATAAGATATATCATATACTTTATAAGATATCTTATAAACTTTAGAAGATATCTTATAAAGTATATAAGATATCTTATAAACTTTAGGAGATATCTTATAAACTTTAGGAGATATCTTATAAAATATATGAGATATCTTATAAAAATGAAATTATATAAGATATCTTATATATTAAAGGAGATATCTTATATATTATATAAGATATCTTATATATTATAGGAGATATCTTGAAAAATCGAATAAATAGCAAAACGGCTTGCCATAAATTTACATTGTAATGATTGCAATGTTTTGTTATAGACATGTTAGTTTAGTAATCATGTAATTATGTCACACATTTTTTTGTTTCTCATATATTATACATGATATATACAAAAGTAGATGAGTGCAAAATGTTAATCCTGTTAGCTCTTTATTATTTCCCCTTTAAGCACTTTAACATTGTCAATTGAATTTCATTTGATAAAATAAATAACTTAAGGATTCAATACAATATGACTATAATATTCACTTACCTTTACTAAACGTGTATTAAAGCGACTGGACTTGAATCAAATAAAAACGAACAGTAGATCTTTAAACTGAAAATATAAAATAGCTCAATTACAGTTTCAGATGAATATCAGTTGAACCATTTCTGAATATATTATGTATATACTTTTTTAGCTTGTAACAAGTATCTTGTCATGAATGAAAGAGATATAACCTTTTGTATATAGTACCATACATAGCTTGGTGTAGGAGTTTTTAGGACAAATTCATAAAAGCATGAAGGCCTGTTATTAGCAAGGTTGTCTAATGGGAGTTATTTTTGTGTCATGTCACTGTATTATTAGCCAGGCTGTCTAATTGGAGTTATTTTTGTGTCATGTCACTGTATCATTAGCCAGGCTGTCTAATGGGAGTTATTTTTGTGTCGTGTCACTGTATTATGAGCAAGACTGTCTAATGGGAGTTATGTTTGTGTCATGTCACTGTATTATTAGCCAGGCTATCTAATGGGAGTTATGTTTGTGTCATGTCACTGTATTATTAGCCAGGCTGTCTAATGGGAGTTTTTTTTGTGTCATGTCACTGTATTATTAGCCAGGCTCTTTAATGGGAGTTATTTTTGTGTCATGTCACTGCATTATTAGCCAGGCTCTCTAATGGGAGTTTTTTTTTGTGTCATGTCACTGTATTATTAGCCAGGCTGTCTAATGGGAGTTATTTTTGTGTCATGTCACTGTATTATTAGCCAGGCTGTCTAATGGGAGTTATTTTTGTGTCGTGTCACTGTATTATGAGCAAGACTGTCTAATGGAGTTATGTTTGTGTCATGTCATTGTATTATTAGCCAGGCTGTCTAATGGGAGTTATTTTGTGTCATGTCACTGCATTATTAGCCAGGCTCTCTAATGGGAGTTTTTTTTTTGTGTCATGTCACTGTATTATTAGCCAGGCTGTCTAATGGGAGTTATTTTTGTGTCATGTCACTGTATCATTAGCCAGGCTGTCTAATGGGAGTTATTTTTGTGTCGTGTCACTGTATTATGAGCAAGACTGTCTAATGGAGTTATGTTTGTGTCATGTCACTGTATTATTAGCCAGGCTGTCTAATGGGAGTTATTTTTGTGTCACGTCACTGTATTATAAGCCAGGCTGTCTAATGGGAGTTATGTTTGTGTCATGTCACTGCATTATTAGCCAGGCTGTCTAATGGGAGTTACAATGTATTTTTGTGTCATGTCACTGTATCATTAGCCAGGCTGTCTAATGGGAGTTATGTTTGTGTCATGTCATTGCCTTATTAGCAAGGCTGTCTAATGGGAGTTATTTTTGTGTCATGTCACTGTATTATGAGCAAGACTGTCTAATGGGAGTTATGTTTGTGTCATGTCACTGTATTATTAGCCAGGCTGTCTAATGGGAGTTATGTTTGTGTCATGTCATTGCATTATTAGCAAGGCTGTCTAATGGGAGTTATTTTTGTGTCATGTCACTGTATCATTAGCCAGGCTGTCTAATGGGAGTTATTTTTGTGTCATGTCATTGCATTATTAGCCAGGCTGTCTAATGGGAGTTATTTTTGTGTCATGTCACTGTATCATTAGCCAGGCTGTCTAATGGGAGTTATGTTTGTGTCATGTCACTGTATCATTAGCCAGGCTGTCTAATGGGAGTTATTTTTGTGTCATGTCATTGCATTATTAGCCAGGCTGTCTAATTGGAGTTATTTTGGTGTCATGTCACTGTATCATTATCCAGGCTGTCTAATTGGAGTTATTTTTGTGTCATGTCACTGTATCATTAGCCAGGCTGTCTAATGGGAGTTATTTTTGTGTCATGTCACTGTATTATTAGCCAGGCTGTTTAATGGGAGTTATTTTTGTGTCATGTCACTGTATCATTAGCCAGGCTGTCTAATGGGAGTTATTTTTGTGTCATGTCACTTTGTTATTAGCCAGGCTATCTAATGGGAGTTATTTTTATGCCATGTCACTGTATCTATAAATCAGGCTCATATAACCAGCTGATAATTCTTTTACACAAAAGTGATGATGTATCTGATGATGGGGTCCATCCATATGTTCTGATGGTTTGCACCCAAAACACATTCGCACCCCCACACGTTCGCCCCTTGGCTACGTTCGCACCCTTTTTTATTCAAATGCTGGTTGAATTAGATTTTTTTTAGATACATATATATCAAAATATTTATATATTTTAATGAATAAAAATTCGTGAATTTTTTTAATGAAATATATTTTTTGACTGTGATTAGATGATTAATAGTCAGAGGTACTACTTATAAAGTAATTTTTATTTACTTGAGGAAGTTAAAATAAGTATACACATATACAATAATTTGTAGGATACTTGTACAAGTGAATTTTAGTTACTTGTACATGTATATGTATAGGTAAAAAAAAATGGCTTAGTTATGTCCCTTAGACATTCAGAATTTTTTACTTGTATACAAATACAAATAAATAAAATATTTTATTGGCACAAACACAATTACAATGAATACAGCATTAGTAGTTCAATATGTTATAATTAAGAAGCTAAAATCTATACACCAGACATTTATATATGGACCATAATTTGCTATTGGGCTCCGTTTCCTATAACTATAGAAAAGTGATAAAATGTGAATTACTGACGTTACGCACGATACTGGTGTCACCAAACGTAACGTCGAATTACGACGTTTTCTACATGGAAAAATGAAAAGTTGAAAAACGACGGCATTGAAAGACTGAATTTGATGTTTTTTAATTCGATTGTATGTTTGTTTTGTTTATTTCCCTTTCAGTTTACGTTAATTGTTTCTTTTGTATGTCTTTTTTTAATGTTTGTTTGTTTACTTTTTAAGAAATATACAAAATATAAGAGCAATTCAAAGACAAAATAACTCGTTCAATTTTATTCCGAATAGTCTGTTATAAACTGCTTTGCTCTGCCAGTCCAATTATTTCTTCGTGAATGGCCAAGGACAAATCAATTACGGAGTCCGTCAAAATATCATTTGTTACATATAAGACAGATTTGACACTCACAATTACATTTTTACGTTTAATTAAACTGTACGATAAAGGTCCTGTTTTTCTGTAATATAATCCACGAATAACGGTAGTTCCTTCTGGGTACTGACCCTGCCAATCGTCAGTTTCCGAACTTTTCAGTTTTTCTTGACATGATCCTGCCTTCATTAGATAAAAGTCCTTTTTACAGCAGCTATGGAATTTTTGTATTCTTTTATTCTCTCATTTTGTTTCATTTCGTAGTATAATTTATTTCTCTCACTTTTTTGTTGTTTTTTCCTTTCTCTATACATTTTTATTTTGTCAATTTTACCTTTTGATTTCATGATGGAACCTACAGTTGCAAAAATATCTTTAATTTAAAACACATCGCAAATTAAATACGTCGAATTGACGCATAAGAAAGGTGACGTTAAAAAAAGATAATTTACGTTGAAATACGAAAAAAGACGTAGGTGACATTTTGTAAGTCTCAGAAAGTTAGAAATATTATTAATTAACTAAACGGCTATACCAATACAATGGGTACTATTTTAAAGCCTAATCCATGAGCAATCTGATAAGCATAAAGTACAAAGTGTGAAAGCTTCGCATTCTGAACTGAGATGACACAATCTAAGAAAATGTGTAAGGAAACGTTGAATGTAGAATAAGGGGACATTTTGTAAGACTGAGAAATATGGCTTGTTTGGTTTTCAAAACAAACACGATTTTGAGCAAACTTTTATACGTTGAAGTATAGTTTACGAGCCGTCTTCCTATATTTTTAAATAGTGTTAGTCATTTAAAATATTGCAATTATTTAGAGAAGAAACTTGTATATGCAAATCTAGTGACGTTAAAATCAAATGATTACAATGCTTACCTTTATTGTTTTCCGCCACCATTTTGCCTATTGACATGACTTTTTCGCCAAAAAAGACGTCACAATTAATTTGTTAGTTATGACGTTACTGAGTGAAATTTGGCCGAATTATGCAATGTTTGCAATATTTTTAAGAGATTACTAGAGTGATTACGGTAAAATTTTGTTACATCTTACAAGTTATTTTCATAACAATTTTGGTTTAAACAGGCGGATTGACAAACACACATTTTATAAAACGAATATCTAATTTAATAATGATAAAATACAATTAAAACGGAATATTTTGGTATATAATGATACAGTTTTGTTTTACTAACTGAAGTCCATATTCGCCATCCAAATGTTAATACACGTCAAAGTAAGAAGTGACACCAGTATCGTGCGTAACGTCTACTGTAAGAAAAGTTGTAACTACATCTAAAGATGCCATTATTTTTATCAACATACAAGTGTATGTTTCTCTTCCCTAGAAAAAAAATTGAAATATACGAATTTCAAAGATTCTACAACCGTATTTTTGTGTCGTTTCACGCGTTACTTTTTGCTTCCGAAGAGCATAACGCTGACTGATTTATAGATAATCGTCACTGGCAAATTCGAAACTTTTGCTTTCAAATAACAAAGAACATCGACCAATAAGAATAGTGAGAAGAAAATGCCGAGAACTTATTTATGTATTTATGTAGCAGATGTAAGAACAGTGGCGTGACTTTTGTGTCCGATTTCGTAACGCAAATTTTAGATGATGTAATCAGCTTTGTTGTAATAGAATTCTTAAAAACAATATGCAAATATGAACTCTCGCGAGATGTTCAAACAGGTAAATCAGAAATGATTAAAATTCTTGTTTTGATCTTCGTAATAATTAAGTAAGAAAATGACATTATCGTTATGCGTTACATTTCACACGAAACAGAAGTCCAGTTATTTATTAAAACTGTTTTTGTCCTTAAGTTCTAATCATTTCTGGTCATACGTGAAACATGTGACTAACATGTGATCACGCCATTACGGCCGGATGTACGAAATACTAGGTCTAAACACTGTTTTTGTTTCCAACGGGATGTTAGCAAACATAATCTGTAGACATGTTTCGTCTTGTTAAAAAGAGGAAAATACAATTTTTAAAGAGATTGCGCCGGGGGTCTATTATTTTTCCTATGTGCATAATGTTACATACGATCTTGTGTGAAAATAAATGCCCAATGACTTGACAAAATCGATTTCAAATTTGACCGACGTTTAAACACACTACGTTTCCCAATAACAATGTAAAGGGTCCTTGGAAAATTCAATCAAAATTAAGTCTCTTATCATGGTGCCGATGTTCGTTGGATTGATTTTGCTTCAGCAGTAAATATTACTGGATATTTTAGGTGAATAAAGATAATTAAATGAAAAATGCATGTCAATATACCGTTACACTTGGAATGTACAAAGTTGGTAACTTTGTCACAATTTATAATTATTTTTTTCTATTCATGTTCTGCAAACACTTTTCAGAAACGCAATAAACTTGTCAAAGGTAGTAAACTTTTACCAGGCATGACTTGAAAGGAAGTACTTTATTGATTTTAGCCCACTAAAGTAGGTTAAAATGTGGAAACCATGTAGATTGTGTACAGGTCACAAATATCACATGGTGCCTATTTTAAAGATTTTAATTCAAAGTTAAAAGTTTTTTTCTTTACTGGATTTAAAGAATTTTACATTGCCAATGATTTGGAATAAATTTTATATAACTGGAATTTCAAAACCAAATATAAATATATTTTTTTGGCCAAAACATCAAGATACAACGATTATGGTATCCTGTATCAATGAAGAAAATATGGAAAATTCTGAATAAATTGTACTAATTGTTTTCAAAACAAGCACATATTTAGGAGTTTTATAATACTGTTACATTTAAGATGGATTTTAAGAAAAAGTATACTGTTCAGATTATTTTAAGCAGATTTTGCAATAAAATAAAACTAAAACAAGAGGCTCTCAAGAGCCTGAATCGCTCACCTTAATTTTTTTGGTTAAATCTCTCATCAATGATTATTTTGGCTTTTCAATTTATTTAAATGTTCTTTGAATCGTCCTATTTTCTTCAAAAGCAAAAAAAAAATCATTTTCTCCTATGTTCTATTTTAGCCATAGGAGCTATGTTTCTTGACATACAAGGAAATGAAATATAAAATTTATACTAGATACTCTGAAACTCATTTAGCCTAAGTTTGGCTGAAATTGATACAGCAGTTTCAAAGGAGAAGATTTTTTTTAAAGTAAGTCAACATGATGAACAAATTGTGAAAAAAGTCTTTAAAGGGCAATAACTCCTTAAGGGGTCAATTGACAATTTTGGTCAAATTGACTTATTTGTAGATCTTACTTTGCTTAACATTTTTGCTATAAACAGTTTATCTGTATCTATAATAGTATTCAAGATAATAACCAAAAACTGCAAAATTTCTTTAAAATCATCAATTCAGGGGCATTATACCTGAAAAAACAGTTACCCAATTCGGCTGAAAATTTCAGGACAGGTAGACCTTGACCTAATAAATACTTTAACATCTTGTCTTATTTGCTCTAAATGCTGGAGTTTTTGAGATATAAGCCAAAAACTGCATTTTACCCTGTGATCTATTTTTAGCCATGACGGCCATGTTTTTGACGAAATAAAAAATAAAGCACAAACTTTATTTTATACACCCTACTGATCATTCAGTTGAAGTTTTGTTGAATTTAGTTGAGTAGTTTAAGAGAAGATTTTTTAAAGTTAGCAAATATGAAGCACAATTAAAAATTGTCATTAAAGGACAATAACCCCTTAAGGGGTCAATTGACAATTTTGGTCATTTAACTTATTTGTAGATCTTACTTTGTTGATCATTTTTGCTGTTTACAGTTTATCTTTATCTATCATAATATTCAAGATAATGACCAAAAACTGCAAAATTTCCTAAAAATTACCAATTAAAAGTGGCAGCAACCCAACAATTGGTTGTTTGATTCATCTGAAAATTTCAGGGCTGATAGATATTGACCAAATGAACATTTAAACTCATGTCAGATTTGCTGTAAATGCTTTCGTTTTTGAGATATAAGCCAAAAACTGCATTTGACCCCTATGTTCTATTTTAAGTAATGGCGGCCATGTTTTTTGAAGGATCAAAAATCAAAGCACACACTTTGTGCAGGATAATCTAAGGAACAATCATGCTAAGTTTTAACCAAATCCATTCAGTAGTTTCAGAGGAGAAGATTTTTTAAAGTTAGCAAATATGATGAACAAATTGTGAAAAATTGTCATTAAAGGACAATAACCCCTTAAGGGGTCAATTGACAATTTTGGTCATATAACTTATTTGTAGATCTTACTTTGCTGATCATTTTTGCTGTTTACAGTTTATCTTTATCTATAATAATATTCAAGATAATGACCAAAAACTGCAAAATTTCCTTAAAATTTCCAATTAAGTGGCAGCAACCCAACAATGGTTTGTTTGATTCATCTGAAAATTTCAGGGCTGATAGATATTGACCTAATGAACATTTTTACCCCATGTCAGATTTGCTCTAAATGCTTTCGTTTTTGAGATATAAGCCAAAAACTGCATTTGACCCCTATGTTCTATTTTAAGTAACGGCGGCCATGTTTTTTGACGGATCAAAAATCAAAGCACACATTTTGTGCAGGATATACTAAGGAACAATCATGTTAAGTTTCATTAAAATCCATTCAGTAGTTTAAGAGGAGAAGATGTTTGAAAAATTGTTAACGACGACAGACGACGACGACGGACGCCAAGTGATGAGAAAAGCTCACATGGCCTTTTAGGCCAGGTGAGCTAAAAATGCTTTCGGTTTCTTATGGTTTCCTGTCACTTTTAAAAAAAACTTTAATATAACATTGAAAATAGATTTTAAATATTAACATGAAGCAAGTAACACTAGTAATGGTGTTTATTTATGCCTTTTGAATTATATTGTGCAAAATAAAGAAAATAAAGATTGGTTTCCTGTTAGGTTTCCTGTCGTGAAACGGTGAATCAAAATGTATTAATTTTTTCTCGAAAAACTCAATTATTCAATTCATACTATTCTAACACCAACACAACCCACAAAATAAAAGTTAAAATTTTAGAACTTATAAAAAAGAATACAAAAAGAAACCAAAGGCCGAATACCAAATTATGGTCCATACAGACCTGCCAACTTTTGAAAATCTCCATGGGGGATTTAGTGCGCGACCAGATTGGCGTTTCTGTGTGCACTGTTTCTTACTCTTAAAATAGTCTCATGTCTCTTCTTATTTCTTTTGGTATACTGATGATGATCTTATAAGCCTTGATTTCTTTTATTTGCAGGATTCTTGTACTTATTTTAAAATTGACAAAATAACTTAAGAATAGAGAAAAATGGCATTAAAAAATAAAGGATACTTAGTGAAAACCCCCTTTTCCCCCTCCAAAAACCTTCTTATCTTTGGGCCATGCCTCAAAAGACCTAAACCTATATGTCCTAAAGTTAGAAGGATAAAATTAATACAGATTTTGATTAAGTCTATCAGTATTAATGAGAAAATGGATAAAAGTTGAGTTATCTTTTTTTGTGTTCGGAGGTGGTCTTACCAGCGGAGGTTTATTCACAGTAGAAGAATACAAAATGGCGTCGATTTTAAATCAACAGACACATGTCTGTTTTCAAAAATTAAATGAATTTCAAGATAAATGATGTTTTTTTAAGAGTTCATTACAGTTCTCATCTTTAAGTTTATTACGATTTTGTTATGGAACTACGGTAAACGTTGCAAATTGTGCTCGTATGATAAATTGATTAAAAATGAAAGGCCAACTGACCGACTTTCTGTTTACAAATAATAATATTAATTAATTTTGAGGATTGTAATTACCCATCAGGTAATCCGATTACTTGCAACAACAAATTATGACACCTGTTGTGACTGTTGATTAGCGTAGTATTGTAAACTTGTCATAATATGTCCCCGGGTAAAATTATAGATTATCAGAAAAACTTCAAAATCGGTAACCAAATATTTTTTTCAGGTATATTTTGCCAAAAATCGGGATTTTGACTTGTTTTAGAATCCCGATATCGGGATTCGGGTTGAGGGATGAAAATCGGGATGATACCGCGAAAATCAGGATAGTTGGCAGGTCTGGTCCATATATAAGAACTAGTCACTTTCAGGACTTTTAAAGAATAACTATTAATACAACTATAGCTGATTTTCACTACAACATGTAGGAAGTATATTTAATATCTTATTTTTAAAGTTAATTCTACCCAGCGGGCACTCAACGTTGATTCAACGTTGAAACAAGGTTGTTTCTCAACGTTGAAACAATGTCAAATTTATGTTTGATTTTGAAAATTGGAATTAACGTTGACATTTCAACGTTGAAGTTTCAACATCCATTCAACGTTGATTCAAGGTTGAATAGTAGTTGAAAGTATATTAATGAAATTAATTATTAAGCTGCATACACATTTTTACCTGCTCTCAAAATTTTTGCTGTTGTTAGATGGTAGGCAGCCTGAGTGTACACTTTTTTTAATGTGTTTTTCTCTCACCAAGATACATATAAACCAAATAGATAAGCTAAATGGGAAAAATCTAAATAAATACATCAACTGTTACTGAAACAACATCCCCGACACCACAGAAAGGATCTCCAAACAGAGAGGAAAGAAGATGTTGAAGAAAATAATTCTCACAAGTTGAAAGTAGTTTTTTTAACGACCAACAAATGTTAAGCCCTTCTTAAAAGAAGTATATCCCAAGAATCATGAAGACATAATAAGATCCAACTTGTGTTCAGGATGATTGCTATACTTATTACAATAAGAAGTTGCTGCATGACTGCTATTAAACCACTCACGGGCAGACAAATCTCCACAAAATCCAAAGGTCCTTGATTATATATACAAATATGTTATGTATATACAACTCGTCTAAACATCAACCCAACAATGTTAGATCTGTAAATTTGCTTTCGCAAATTTTTGGTTCTTCCCTCGCCGGGATTCGAACCCATGCTACTGTGATATCGTGACACCAAATCGCCTGCACTGCAGCCGTCCCGCTAGACCACACGACCACCTGGGCTCTCAAATAAAAGAGCTTTCGGTGGCCATATGTTACCTTTCCACGTCAGTTTTAATCTAGCGGCGTACTACAGTACATGATATATAAGGCATGAAGATGTTATTGTTACAGATCAGCTAAATTATCTATAGTAAAGGATCCTACAAATTAATGTAAGATACAGTCACAGAAAATAATTATATTCATAAGTACGTCTGAGTCAGTGACAACCCTACAACAGATGTATCCATCGGATCGCCATCAATGATGGTGATACATGGCTGTGTACATAATGTATATACAACTCGTCTAAACATCAACCCAACAATGTTAGATCTGTAAATTTGCTTTCGCAAATTTTTGGTTCTTCCCTCGCCGGGATTCGAACCCATGCTACTGTGATATCGTGACACCAAATCGCCTGCACTGCAGCCGTCCCGCTAGACCACACGACCACCTGGGCTCTCAAATAAAAGAGCTTTCGGTGGCCATATGTTACCTTTCCACGTCAGTTTTAATCTAGCGGCGTACTACAGTACATGATATATAAGGCATGAAGATGTTATTGTTACAGATCAGCTAAATTATCTATAGTAAAGGATCCTACAAATTAATGTAAGATACAGTCACAGAAAATAATTATATTCATAAGTACGTCTGAGTCAGTGACAACCCTACAACAGATGTATCCATCGGATCGCCATCAATGATGGTGATACATGGCTGTGTACATAATGTATATACAACTCGTCTAAACATCAACCCAACAATGTTAGATCAAATATGTTATGTATATATAAATATAAATATTACCCTCACACCAATAGTTGGTATAAACCATTAAATGAATACATACTCAGGAACAATATCAAATTAAGTAATACAATCATATTTCTTTTGATACAATATTTATTTTATAAATTCATTTGTTATCTTTGTCTCTGTTTGTCCTTATTGCATGTCATGATTCTTCCACCACTTCGAGATATTTCTGCGGTAGACTTTAAGCAGGAGGGGTCTTTATCAGATGTGTATTTCCCAATGACATCTTTATACTTTTGCAGTATATTGAACCTCTGGAAAAAATCAGATTATGATAAATATAAAGTGTATGTCGTGAAAAGATATCTTAAATTTGAGCTTCTTTCAATTTGTTCCTAGAAGCATTGAAAATAAACAAAACCATAAAGACAAAGCACATATTGTAATAAGGTTTCTTTAATAAAAAATATATATTAATGTTTACTAATAAAATTGAGAATGGAAATGGGGAATGTGTCAAAGAGGCAACAACCCGACCAAAATAAAAAAAACACAACAGCAGAAGGTCACCAACAGGTCTTCAATGTAGCGAGAAATTCCCTCACCCGGAGGCGTCCTTCAGCTTTTGTAATTAAGATTGTTTTACATTGTCTTATCGGGGCCTTTTATAGCTGACTATGCGGTATGGGCTTTGCTCATTGTTGAAGGCCGTACGGTGACCTATAGTTGTTAATGTGTGTGTCATTTTGGTCTTTTGTGAATAGTTGTCTCATTGGCAATCATACCACATGTTCTTTTTTATATTGTTAGTTTTTTGTTAATGAAGAAGCTCCAACCTGAGTTTTGTAAGACTTTGGGTTTAACTAAAACAATGAAAACACTTTACCGATGATGGTTTTTTTTATTGATGACTGCCCAAGTCCATTAACATGAAAAAATAGCTTAAGTCGAATAGTTCAGATATAAAGATAAACATACATGTAAAATAATATATGGTACATTTTTTTGTATGTAAGGTTAACAAAATTAGAATAAACAACAGATAAATCTTTGAACACAAATGGTATAAAGTTATACAGACAAAAAACCTACCTTTGATGATTTTAAAGACTGGCATTCCCAAAACTGATTTTTGATTTTGCTCCACTTGATGCACTACAGCCAATGATTTGTTTGACAAGAAACTGTAAAATAAATAATGCATGTTATGATAATGGACTGCAAACCTTCAGCGCAAGGTTACGTACACATTAATGTAAACACTTGCTTATCCCCCCTTTTTTTTCTTTTTTTAATCTTTAAGCATAATTAATGTATCAATTTTAACCTTAACTTAAATATGAAACTAAACATGCTTTTCGCATTAAATGCTCTTAAAAATAGCATAACTGGAGGAAATTATTGTATGATGGCTCTTCCACGTGTTCTGATCTGTTTGCAAGGAATGTTGACGTTATATTTTTCTCTGATTGTGCAATATGGATACTAATTCAGAGTTTCTAAACACAATTAATAAATATGAAAAACCGTGATAGCAACATACAAACATCTACATACCATAAATATGCGTGATAAATGGAAAGTTTCTCTGCAACCTCGTCCTTTGTTATTCTTTTTGAAATACAGGAAAGGCGCGTTTAAATAATGCGCATGGGCAATCTGACTTCCTGTTCAAATCCCGCGAAAATATGAATGAAAGAAATCGCGATCATTGTAGATAATTAACTTGCTATTTCAAATTTCTTTACATATTATCCTTATGTTCCAAGTAACATTATGTGAAATAAAATAAATAACTCACATTTCTTATTCCCTAGAAATTCAGTATCAAAGACTTACCCCCTTTTTCTCATAACGTGACACAACTCAAGTTTAAATAGTGATCAATAGTTGGTACTATACTGTTTTATCAATGTGAAAACGAAAATTCTATTTCATTCTTTTCTTTATAAGTGTATACTATTACGGTTGTGCATGTATTACCATTTGATAATGCTTTTTTTTTTATATAGGCCTACCCGATGAGTAAATAAGTTAACGTTGATTCAATGTTGAATCAACTTTCGAATTTCAACGTTGAAATTGTCAACGTTAATTCAACGTTGAATATTTGTTTATTTCTCAACGTTGAAAATGTTACGTTGTTACAACGTTGAATATACGTTGATCACATTTCAACCTCATTTCAACGTTTATTCAACGTTGAGTGCCTGCTGGGTATAGTTGGAAAAAATTTCACATTTCAGTAAAAAGTGATTTTCATCTTCTACCTCACCTGATTTACATACATTACAAAGTCGTTCATCGGTGGGTAAACCTAAATATCGCCCCTTTTCAATAGCAAGATTGTGTGCACTCAATCTAATTTTACACAGAGATGACCTTTCTAATCTATTACTTAGAACATCAACATAAGAACTACGCTGCTTTGAATTATGAAATTGTTGGTAAAATTTTAGTTTTGATGAATCATGAATTTTTGATGATTGATCCTGTGTGCACTGATCAATCAATCATTGTTTAAATTAATACTTGGTAGATATTGTTTGATAGAAAAGTTTCCCCCAGCTAGGTTTGAAAATCCTAGATTGTTAAAAATAGAATAAAGTTTCTTTGTCCAGGGGTTATTTTTTTCAGTTGCCAGAAAAACTTTGGATTTAAGTGTGTTTTCAGACCTTAAAATATGATCATAAAACTTAATACAAGAAAATGATATTTTTGAGCATAACGGTAGCCTGCAAAGTTCAGCTCTACCAGCAGCATTAATTGCTTTACAATGAACACCTAGAATTTCTTTTATGAATTTCATATGAAATTTTTCCAAAATGGAATTGTCTCCCGAATTATCAAAAACACCCCAAATCTCGCTACAATACAGCAATATGGGGCTAACTAATGAATCAAATAATTTTTCTAAAAGTTTACAAGGATTATCCAATCCAATTGTTTTCTTAATCTTAAAACATGCTTTCCTAGCTTTTTCCATTAGTAAGGATACAGCTAAGTTAAAAAAGTCATCCTATCTCCTTTCTTGAATTCTAAGAATTTCTTTACTCTAATAGAATTTTAAATTGTCTGCCCTTTGCAGATGTCTTTACTAATCATTAAGGTGTAATTTCATGGACAATGAAAATCCCATTTGTCCGTTATCTTCAGAACACTGCTCATTTACAAGTCCCCAAGGAGCAATCTTTGAAGGCCTTGAGCAAATACTTAAGATCTTTGCGCAAACAGTTTCTTTGTTGAATTAATGAGATGAAACATTGAACTCTAATAAAAAAATATGAGCTAACCTGGGAAAAATCATTAAAGCATGATTTTACATCACAAAACTTAAGAATGTTTGTGGGATTGTAAGAAAAATTTACTTAATATACCAGTGAATTTTTCAGAAAATTAAGGGGAGATTATTTAAACATTATAATTAACTTAAATGTGTAAAAAATTTTTACTTCCTCAAGTAAATAAAAATGACTTTTACAAGTAGTACCCCTGACTGATATATTAATTATGATTTATTTAAGATTACTGTTCTAAATTGATATTAACAAAGATAATTTGGTATTATTGTTATGTGTCTGGTGTTAAGTAAAATACAACTAGTTAGTTTGGTACAAGTAAAACAATGAAGACTTTTAATGAATAAAATGAAAGATAACTATTTTTACCAGTTTGTGACGAGTTTGATAGCCATTTGGATTTTTCTGCCCTACTTTAACAAGTCTAATAGACAAATGACTTAGTTTTTGACAGAGGCTGATTTATAAATTAAACTGAAACATTTTTTTTTGATTTAGAGGGTTTTCAAGGGCTTTTTGTAGGAAAAATTTGGTTGATTATTTAGGGAATCACTGAAGCATGACTGGAGATGGTCCCCTCTTGGTCAGTCAGTGCCCCTCCCCCCCCCCTTTATGAAAATTTCTGGATCCGCCATTTTTTTTTAATCATGACAATATTTATTATCAATTCTGTCCAAATAATTCACAAAAGAAAACCTGTTTACGTTTTTAGAATGTCACTATTTTATTTTAAACTATAAAAAAACAAATTTTCTTTATTTAATAAAACAAGAGTGCACACACTGAAATGTCTCGCCTTCTTTAATAATCCTTGATACTATCTTGATAGACCTTAATATAAAGCTTTATTACAACTGTCACATAAACTCAACATTAACCAAGAAAAGGAAACATTGATCAATCAACCATGAAAATGAGGTCAAGGTCAGATGAATCATGCCAGGCAGACATGAACAGCTAACAATTCTTCAATACAACAAATATAGTTGACTTATTGCTTATACTAGTAAATAAAGAAAATCAGACCAAAACACACAAACACTTAAAACTTAGCAATGGACCGTGAAAATGAGGCCAAAGTCAAATAAACCCCACCGACATAAAGATCATAAATTATGTCCATACACAAAATATAGTTGACCTAATGCATAAAGTATTAGAAAAATAGACCAAAACTAAAAAACTTAACTTTGACCACTGAACCATAAAAATGAGGTCAAGGTCAAATGACACCTGTCAGCTAGACATGTACACTTTACAATCATTCCATACACCAATTATAGTAGACCTATTGCATATAGTATAAGAAAAACAGACCAAAACACAAAAACTTAACTATAACCACTGAACCATGAAAATGAGGTCAAGGTCAGATGACACCTGTCAGCTAGACATGTACACCTTACAATCATTCCATACACCAATTATAGTAGACCTATTGCATATAGTATAAGAAAAACAGACCTAAACACAAAAACTTAACTATAACCACTGAACCATGAAAATGAGGTCAAGGTCAGATGACACCTGCCAGTTGGACATGTACACCTTACAGTCCTTCCATACACCGAATATACTAGACCTATTGCTTATAGTATCTGAGATATGGACTTGACCACGAAAACTTAACCTTGTTCACTGATCCATGAAATGAGGTTGAGGTCAAGTGAAAACTGTCTGACAGACATGAGGACCTTGCAAGGTAAGCACATACCAAATATAGTTATCCAATTACTTATAATAAGAGAGAATTTAATATTACAAAAAATCTTTACTTTTTTTTCAAGTAGTCACTGAACCATGAAAATGAGGTCAAGGACATTGGACATGTGACTGACAGAAAGTTCGTAACATGAGGCATCTATATACAAAGTATGAAGCATCCAGGTCTTCTACCTTCTAAAATATAAAGCTTTTAAGAAGTGAGCTAACACCGCCGCCGCCGGATCACTATCCCTATGTCGAGCTTTCTGCAACAAAAGTTGCAGGCTCGACAAAAACACTATCAAAAGGACGATTAAAATAAAGCTTTAGAACTTATTCAGCACAAATCCTTTGATGCGAACGTGTGGGGTGTGAACGAGAATGGAGCGAACGTGAATTTAGGTAGCAATACACAGTTAGGAGTTTAGTTTCGCATTATGGCCCCTGTGGATTTTTCAAATAGGAAAGTTATTGTGTAATAAAATTCATTTTTAGACAGATGAGTGCTAATATAGCCTTCAAAGATGGTTTATAAGAGCATCAAGATTATTTTTTACATGTTTTATGGGCCGTTTTCTGTTTGACAGTCCGTATTTTCATAGCTAGACCGGCCATCGGTCCAGAAATTAATGTACTGTTTACAAACACTCTTTTTCTACACGAAGTTTTTGACGCAATTTTACAAAAAAATGAGACGAAAGACATATGATTTTCATTGGATTTGCTGAATGATATATGTACACAGTTTCAGAAAAGGTATTACTTCAAGCGATTGAAATTCTACTTTTAGTCAAATTTTGGGGAAATATGTGACATCTTTGTGTCATTTCAAAGCTTTTCAGACTTAATTAGTCTTCATTCAATGTGAATTTTCCTAAAAACGTGAAAACTCCAGATTTTTCCTCAAAATCAATAACAGCCTTTATATCAAAATCTATGTTAATGTTGACAACATCAGCATTTAATTCTCGTGGTTTAACGTGTCTTGAATAATTCAAGAGAATTGTGTCGTAAAGTGTCCTTGAAAACTGATAGTTCATCCCAGATACTGAATGCAGTAGCAAAAGAAATTTCCAAATAAACATTATCGTTCAGTATTAATTCCGTTGATATATTCTATTTTGGACAAACATGCACTTCTTGTAGCTTTCTAAATGGCCATGACTGATCATCAAGATTAGAAGGACACCATACATTTATTACCTCAATATACCATGCAACAGTATTATCTTCAAACTCATGTCACGGTTTACTTAAAGAGTCGTGTCAAATTTTCTTCATGCCTACCATTGCTATTGGATATTCTTTTACAAAATTAGACCTCTTCAACATAAGTATTGATTAAGATTAATTCCTTACATGCAATTAATACCCATTCATAAACATTGTGCTATAATAATACGTGTCAACATATTTACTGAGTGTTTAAAACATAATGATTATGTAAACCAAAGTAATTTTACTTGATAAAAATGTTTCTATTCAAAAGCTTTTAATGTAATTTACATGCGACTTCGAAATAATACAAATTATTCCATCTATGGACTAAGTCTTTAACGTCTTACTTAGAACTGAGGTACCTTTCGAATGCAATTCCTTTGCATTATTTTTATTCTGGTAGAGTCAAACTTTTAAACCAAATATTGGTACTTATATTTATAAAATACTTTGTTAAGACTTAAAGTTATTTGTGGAAGCATAATCTTAGCAAAATTATACTGGAAAATTACACCTACTGTAAGAAGACTGAGGCCAAAGGAAAAGTACCGTAAAAAAAATTGGTTACTACACACAAATCTACTATTTTATCGTCATGTATAGTGTTATTAAGAAGAGCAGATTGAATCACTTATCGATTGTAATTTGAATGCCAACTAGAAATGTTTGATAAATATATATGGAAGTGTTTAACGACCTTGACTGGCTTTTCAGCCCTCGCACGGTCGGCTCGGTACCCGAAGACGATTGGTGAGCATTTGAATATTTTGTGCCGTGGGTCAGGAACGGGTAGCAAAGGACGCCAAATGGAGGCCGCCATCTTGGTTTTGGTGAGTTGGTTTTTCTTTTGTTGACTATTTTGTTGTTTTGTTACTTCACAACGTCTGCTTTCAGGGCCAGTTTGGTCAGCTTGGCAGCCCGCTAACCTCGATGATGGAGTACTGGTAGATGATCTCGGACGTAGTATTATAGATGACAGGAAGCGTTATCAGGACCAAAGCCGTTAGGCAGTGAAATGTAGGTCGTATCACCCAACACCTAGGATACAGCCCTCGGACGTTAATCGGCATAACACTCCCCATGATACAATGGTTTTGGAGTGCATGTTAACGCGGGTACGCCACTACTGCGTCTCTCTGTACGGCATGGATTGGTTTCTGTCATCTAAAGTAGTAAGTCGTTGAACATCTAACTGTAAACCCTCATCGAAGATAGCGGGTAAAGGAGAGCTGGCCCAGCACGTCCGTTCAGCTGTAATGACTGAGACGTGACTGTGATGAATGAATGATAATGTGTTTGATAAAGCTGTTGTACCCATTCTTTTATACTGGGCTGAAATTTGGGGATACGAAAATTTTGATATACTTGAGCGAGTTCATTTTAAAATCACACATTTTAAAACTTAAAAACTCGACTCCAAATTTAATGATTTATGGAGAACTTGGGAGATACCCCATTTCTTTATATGCAAAATTAATATGCAAAATTACGAATGATCATTTTTTGGTGTCGTCTTCTTGATAAAACAAATGAAGATAAATTATCCTGTATACTATATAAATTACTATACATTAATTATAACAATTATGGTATTGGAAATAAATGGATTTTATGTATTAAGAAAATTTTTGATGAATGTGGCATGTCAAATGTATGGCATTGCCAAGATTATTTTAACAAAAAATGGATAAAATTAAGTATTGAGCAAAAGCTTAAAAACCAATTTCGACAAGAGTGGTGTGCAGATTTACACCAATCTTCAAAAGGTTTATGTTATAGAATATTCAAGACTGAATTTAAATTTGAAAAATATTTGTCGACTTTGCCTTTTAATTTTTTATATACTTTGTGTAAATTTAAATGCAGAAATCATCGTTTGCCAATGGAGAGAGGAAGGAGGCAAAATATTCCGAGATCGGAAAAGTCTGGTAATCTCTGTAGCTCTAAAGATATTGGCGATGAATTTCACTACATAATGTCATGCAATTGTTTTAACATAGAAAGAGAAAAATATTTAGCACACTATTATAACAAAAATGCAAACATTATTGAATTTAAAAATATATTCTCATCTGAAAATGTTGTAGAACTAGAAAAAAATGTGTAGATTTATACGATAAATATCATTGAAAGTCCGTCCTCCTGGTTAGAGGAACTGTAATATTATTATAATATCATTTATTTTCACACATGCGAAACAAACATTTGTATTATATATGAACTGTTATTATCTCTGTAGCTTTGTATCAGTTTATGAGAATAAAATCATTCATCATTCGTTCAGTTAGAAAATTCTTGATCATTTGAAATAGAACCATTACCAAGGTAGCGATAATTGTTGTTTATTTATCAATTTAATTGAATGGCTAAAAACTGTGATCCATAACAATGCAGTCTTATTTTACTGCATTAAGGAGGTACAAGGAGAACCAATGTGAATTCCGATGAAGTGTCGAAAAACCTTATAGCGAAACGAAGTCCGGGGTATTTTTTTCTTAATATTTTTGTTTTAGATAGTTATATGTGATGTCTGTATTACTTGATTCCTGAGTTGATATTATGAAGATCAGTTGCCGACATTTTTTTCAGAAGATAGACAATGACACTTATTTTTAGTGACGGCTTTTGTTAGAACTACATCTAGTTAAAACTTAACAAGTTCTAACTTACTGGTAATTTTAGATCAGCAAACTTCCTTATAACCTTTTACCCATCTCCAAGTGACATAAATTTGTTTAATTGTGATGTAGCAATATAGATGATTATAATTATATCTTATAAAAGTTTTACCAGTGTTGTAATGTTTTAACCTATTACAAAGCTTATTTGTTCTAACTGAAACTGAAAAAATTAACAATTAATTGAAATTGTCTTTGCCTCATAATTAAGACTTATATCTATAAATTCTTAGTGGGGTTCAGTTGAGAACACAAAACATCACCACATCACGATAAAAGTGCTGGTTTTAGCTTCCCAGTTTTCTATTACTATGTAGCCATATTCAAGCAATGCCTGCATATAGAGTCTATAGCTCCCAGTATAAACGACACTTCAGAGCCTACATTCTCTATTATAATTCCCTTTAAAGAGGGTTGCTGCATACAAGAAAAACATTATCATACTAGTGCCAAAATTTCCAAGTTGTGAAGTCATCATTCCTTTAGAAATGTTACGGGGCAAACAAAGGCATACTTCATTTATTTTTAGCAAAGTTAAAAATCAAATCGGTATAATATATGCAATAGCTAATGACAGTACTTAGGGCTTACTTCTACATTGTTTAAAAAAATCAAAATGTCAAATTGTATCGTATTTTGACAATCGAACACAAACAATCAAATTCACAACGATTTAAACAGACAGTTTAAGATTAAAACATATTTAACATGTTTAAGAAAGTTAAGTATTGCTATCCAAAAACATTTATGTAAACTGCAGTCGCTATCTTTTAAATTCATTTGAAGTAGATTTAATTGTGCAAGTGTCTTTTTATATATGCATATTTTGTTTGTATTAAACCCAGTGTGTTTGTCTTGTGTTGTGCTGTTTAGGTGTTTCAAGTATTCAAAAATGGTTTCTACCAACTGCAGACTTGAAGTACATATCTAACAAGTTTTTGAAGGACAACATGTCACTAACATTTCAATAAATGAATTATAATCGATCAAGAACTATAATTTTCAAGTAATCGTTATTCAAATAGTTAAATTATTATATTGTACAAATGACTATGACTACTTTTTCGACGTTTTAAATCTTATCACCAGCGACTTTTAAAGACTTTTTTATCATATCTCATATAAACCTGTGTGGCTCCGTGTTGAAGGCCGTACTTTAACCTATAATGGTTTACTTTTTAAATTGTTATTTGGATGGAGAGTTGTCTCACTGGCACTCACACCACATCTTCCTATATCTGTAATACAGTATTGTCTTCTTACACAAATCATAGCTTTCACAGATTAATTAGCACTCACAAATGTGATGTCATGTTTCAACAGTCAATCATAAGCAACACGACGGGTGCCACATGTGGAGCAGGATCTGTTTACCCTTCCGGGGCACCTGAGATCACCCCAATTTTTTATGGGGTTCGTGTTGCTCAGTCTTTAGTTTTCTATGTTGTGGTTTCTGTACTATTATTTGTCTGTTTGTCTTTTATTTTTTGCCATGGCGTTGTCACTTTATTTTCTATCTATGAGATTGACTCTCCCTCTTTTTCAATGATGGCGGTGGAGGTGATTTAGAGGCAAAAGGGGATAGATCATCATCAATGCGATTATTATTATCCATCTTATGAAGTAGATTTAACAGAAAAGTATTATAATTAAAAGAACTGTTACAAAACAAGTTTGAAACATTTAACAGTCATTAAGTGTCGAATGAAAAGACGAAAATACTGTACAAGTTGAACAGAAATTCCATAATAACATTAAGAAATGCATTACAATTCAAATTTGATGACACTTAATAATTTAGTCTCCTTTGAATAATGGTCCCTTCGATATATAGGAAATCAACTAATGACTCAATGGGTACTTAATGAGATTCTTTTTTTAAGTTAAAACACCGGTTTCAGTGTTTCTTACAAGAAATGCAGTGGTTTCAAGAATTGCAGACGAACTCATTGTGCAGTATTTATTATCTTATAAAACTAATATCCTAGTTCGATAGCACTTGCACATAAAGTAATAAATATTTGACTTATATGCGCATGACGGATTGTCTTCTTATCATGGTTATATATGCATATAGATAACGTTACTCTGAAAGACTTCAAAAAGTAAGCTGTATGGGAGATGACATTGTACTTACATTTCCGTGTTATTTGCTTTCTTCTGACATTCTTAAACTATGCTTCTGGATTCGCTATCAACGAGTATTCCAATCCAACTGGATATACACATGAAAACATCACGCGAGGTGCTCTTGATAGAGTAGCTTCAATTTACATAGCAACAATACTGAGACCTGGAAGATTTGATTTACAAAATCAGACAACTGAAGAAATTTTAAAGCAGTACTTTGAGGAAGGTAACATTTTTCATTCTAATTAGAAATTACAACAGAAACAGAACACGTTATTTGACCATTTCATTTAACGGTTTCATTTGATTAAACCCTCTGCGTTCTTTTTATTATCACCAATTTAATTTAAATTGGAAAGGAAAAATTTTCCGTCCCTTTCTATCATATTATTTGTTTACATTTATTTTTTTCATTTTTGTATTAATAAAATTTTTACAAAATAAGAACGAATTAAACTTGTACACTGCGTCCTTAATGTGTGGTTAAATTGGTGTTGACCACTTAATGTAAAGGAAAATCTAAGTGATAATATAAAGCTTGATGATATTTTTATAGCTTTTCCAACCAATCCTTTTCCATAGCTTTTCTACACCAAACCGAAATCTGTAATGGAGGCCAAATCTGAACAGAATTTTCTAAAAGATAAAAATTAACTGAGTTTTTAAAGTTTTATTCATAATTAGTTTTTTGTGATTTTCTTATATAATTTTGTATGTTGTCTTACGTACCGATATGATGATTTAAGCCTCATTCAATAAATAAAATACAATTTAGTCGATGGCACTGTTGCACCACCAATTGGTCAGAGTGCGCTGTTATTTCGTAGTGCCGATTTCTTTTACACAATTAAAGAAAATAAAAAGAATCCCACCTGCGCTTTCTCAATAACATTTATACAGTGTGTTCTACTACTTTTGGGACAAATTATGTCAAAATTATAGAAAAAGTCATCTCAATTTTATTAATTTTGTTTTCCTTTTATTTTTACAAATAATAAGATTTCTGGTTATCTTTTGTTGTTGCTAAATAGTGTTATCAATGATCATTTATATGTATCCATGCATCTATGGTTGTAAAGGATTGAGCTTATGCTTCTGGTGCATAACTAAATCTAGAAATGAGCTTCGCATACAACACTTTATAAAGTGTTATTTTCATTTCAGTGCCATCAGCTGGTAACATTTACGACAATGCTGTTGACGATATTGTTAAAGGATTAGAAGATGCTGAAAAAAAAGTACAGACATCAGCTAAATACAGTATGAACAATGAGATGATAACTGAAGGTAGTTTGTCTTATTTATTTATTTATTTATTTAGATATACGTCAATATTTAAATTATTTTCTGTTGATTTAAGAATTTATGCTTCATATAGTGTATTAATTTAAGTTTTTTGATCGAGTTAAGTCTACCAATTGATATTTTATCGTGTGTTTTTCTATGTTGTGATGTTATGCTATTGTTTCAGAAAAAGGGAGAAGTTTTGGTACCATTAAAGGTTTAATCCCGCTGCAAATGTTTGCACCTGTCCTAAGCCAAGAATCTGATGTACAGTAGTTGTCGTTTGTTTATGTAATTTATTCGTGTTTCTCGTTTCTCGTTTTTTTTGTATATAGATTAGACCGTTGGTTTTCCCGTTTGAATGGTTTTACACTAGTAATTTTGTGAGCCAAGGCTCCGTGTTGAAGGCCGTATATTGACCTATAATGGTTTACTTTTTTAAATCGTTATTTGGATGGAGAGTTGTCTCATTGGCACTCACACCAGATCTTCCTATATCTTTTCATACATATATTTTTTTTAAATGAGATAATATATGATTGAACTTCAAATATGTTTTCAATACTGATAATTCGTATTACTAATAATCTATTTACTTAACTTATATTTGTTTCAGGAAATATGTACCTGAATCTCAAACGATCCCAAATAGAAAGCCTAAGCACAGATTCCAGTCCAAACTGGTCAGTTGTACGCATGGTTGTAGGAGATTATCTATATACTCTTCAAGACTTTTACTCAAACACAAATTGGGTTGAGCTCGGCGGCGGAACATTAAACTCGTTAGGTAATACTTTGTTCTACAGATATAAAGTAATTTGGTCTTCTCGGTTTTATTAATAACTGTTCTCAGAAGAAATAAATAATTCATGATTCTATAATATTAGATAGGTTCAGACTATTCTAATTAAAGTTGAAAACGCATCGGCACTTATTCCTGATCGATTGCATGTTACCGCCAGTAACTAGTAATACGCCTTACTGTTGTTATCTTGTGACAAAATTGTTTACTCATAGTTATATAAAATTGAGAACGGAAATGAAGAAGATATCAACCAGACAACAACCCGACTAAAGAGCAAATAACAGCCGCAGGCAATATATATGTTTAAATTTGTTTGGTCCAACTAAAATAAGGAATTAGTAAAACGATAATTGATACCATACCGGAGGCTCTAATCTAAAAAGCATGTACTTTAATTACTGAACTGTTTCTTTTCTAGGTTGGAATGATACTTTAGGAATTCCTGTTGCTAATGACAATCAACCTACATGTAAAAGCTGTCATGCTTACAATGGAACGTATGTATAGAAGAACTTCTCAAAACATGTCATAAACTGAACGAATACAAATGAAAAATAATTATTTTGCACTTAAAACAATTACGGTGATTTATTTTTAATCACATTGCTTTCAAAATAAAAAAAAATAAAGAAAGTAGTTTGGGAAGCAGAACATTTGTAAATATAAAAAAAAAAGTCTTCCTGTGTATTTCCATGGGTCAACAAATGATTGATCATTAATATGTTTATATAATCCGTCAATTCAAGCTAGACTTTTATACCCTGTTCACACTAGCATTTTTTTATACGCCCGTCGTCTTTTAGACGGGACGTATTATGGTATACTGTTGTCCGTCCGTCCGTCCGTCCGTCCGTCCGTCGTCCACACTTCGGACAATAAATCAAAAACACTTTCACCATTTTCCATGAAACTTAAGTGAATTGTTTATATCTATTGACGTAAGCTCCCTTTCGTTTTTTTTTTAATTTCAGATTTAAAGTTTTGGATTTATGGGACTTTATTCATAAAAAAGGGGTGATTTTCAACACTTCGGACAATAACTCAAAAACACTTTCACCAATGTCCATGAAACTTTGGTGGATTGTTTATATCTATTGATGTAAGCTCCCTTTCAATTTTTATAAACTTCAGATTTTAAGTTTTGGATTTATGGGGCTTTATTCATAAAAAAGGGGGATTTTTAACACTTCGGACAATAACTCGAAAAGGCTTGCACCAATGTCCATGAAACTTTGGTGAATTGTTTATATCTATTGATGTAAGCTCCCTTTTAATTTTTGTAAATTTCAGATTTTAAGTTTTGGATTTATGGGGCTTTATTCATAAAAAAGGGGGATTTTTAACACTTCGGACAATAACTCAAAAAGGCTTTCACCAATGTCCATGAAACTTTGGTGAATTGTTTATATCTATTGATGTAAGCTCCCTTTCAATTTTTATAAATTTCACATTTCCGTGTTTTGAATTTTTATGCTTAAAAAAGGGAGGGTTTTCCAATTTTGGGACAATAACTAACACTTTAACAAAATTTTATGCAACTTTGATAAATTGTTTATATCTATTGACATAGGCTATCTTTGTTATCAGCTGTGATTCTGTAATATTTAGAATAACTTAGTCTATTTTATCACATCTATTATTAAAACTTTTATATAATGTATATGCCTTAATAAATATAAAAGGTACTTGGTACTCAGAAAGTGTGTTGTGAACAAGATAGAATGTATGGATGAAAAATTAAGACAACAAACTTAGTTAAATTTGAGGTAGCCTTAATAGTAAATTTTTATTTATTATTTGGGGGGGGGGGGGTGTATTTGACAGGGCTCACACTATTTCTAGTTGATCATATTAATTTATTTAAAGCATAAAAGACAAGTTAAAAGAGCAACGGGCGTATCATGCGCACAAGCGCAGCCCTTTATTATCGATCTAATTTGAATCGATCTAAATAAAACCAGTTAGCGTTCACATTATCTTTAATCATAACGATCTCTATCGGTCTAGTCGGAACCACTGCGTTCACCCTACAATTAAAAACGCAATCGGTCTAAATTTTGCCCGTAAAACTGTAAACACTGTGTATAAGTAGAACTGATCTATCAAATTCATGTGTTGATACACTGATACACACACTTGGGAAAAAAAATGGATAAAGTTATTGCTTCTCTTGAATCACAAGTTAAAATGATACTGGTGTTATTACAGTTTCCGTTTAATTTTGAAAAAAAATTAACTGTAGCAACGAAGTTACAAAACGACGCCGAAAATACTGCGGTTCCTGCAAAGAATAAAAATCAACATAAGAAAAGAAGACACAGATTTCGTAAATCTATGCTACGGCGAGGACAACATGTTTTCAGTTTGTTTTTAAGGTCTTTTAACAGAGCAATATGGGTTAAACAACGAACCTCTGAGATAGTTTTGCCGCTATAAATGCGTATACGTTATTTTCAATTCAATCGTACTAGTTTAAACCGATATATAATTATATATATGTGTTCACATCTAAGATCGGTTTACTTTAGATCGATTCAAACTAAACTACCTCATTTGGTGTTTTAGTTTAGACCGATTGAAGATCGATTCAATGGGTTCACATTAGCCGATCTAAAGTGAACCGGTCTACTTTAAATCGATAAAAATGTCCTAGTGTGAACGGGGTCCTATAATGAATATAGTGCAGTATAAAGCTAGATTTGTGTAATCTCTAAACGAAACAATATTATCTTTCTTTTAGTCAGAACGGAGCATGTAACGGTAACATTATTGCAGGACATGTATTGAACAGTGGTTACATAGATCATAGTTCAACTGGACAAGGCGGGGTGAAGGTTTTCAGTAAGTAAATCTTGACACGGCATTGTACTTGAAATATTGTCCGAGATATAATAAGGACGAAAGAAAAAATAACCTGGAAAAGAAAGAAAAGTTTTTTAAATTGCATAATACTGGGGAAAAAACAATGGAAAACACGTCTGTGAAATTAGAAAATAAAGGACTCTAAACGACAAATCAAACTGATAGACCCTGTATAATTGATTTCTAGATTCTCAGTGGGCGAATGGTGAAGGTAAGTGTAGCCATGGCGGACGACACGATTCTAGTAGACATTTACCAGCCACAGGAGGAATCAACAAAGAAACTACTTCAACAGTTCTATCTCCACACTACTATCTTCATTCTAAAGCTGGGAAAATGGCTACTGACGCTACAACTGATTTCTTTATCAGAAATGGTAAGTAGGAGGGATATTTGTAGTAAATTTTTACCCCAAAATTAAAATTCGTTCATATTTAGGTAGAAATGTAATGCATTACTTCCTATGTTTTTATTTTAGCAACATGGCAATTTTACCAATTCCTTGAATTTACTGAAATTGCAAGTAGCAGGACTATCTATCATTACTTTCAACTTCTCAAAACGTTATGTCATATTTTTGTACACACATTTAATTATTCCAAAATAATTATTTAAAAGTGTAATACGAAGACAGAAATAAACTGTGAACTGAACAACTAAACATTGTAAATTGATTTATGATCCGTATTTACATATAGCTATTTCTATTTCAGAAAGTTCCTTGTTGACAGTTGTAGGTTACGTTCGACTTGGCAAACTACTGGGTCTGAACGAGCAAAATCATCAAAGTCAATGTGTTAACTGCAACGATCCTTCGTTGTCTATTGTCTTTGTAATTGACACTACCGGTTCAATGGCATCTGATATATTTCAAGTTCGACAAAAGGCTGTTGAAATGGTTACAAAGGCAATGATGCCAGGATATTCCCCGTTCAACTATATTGTGGTGACATTTAATGATCCTGGTATGTTAAAATAGACAAACTAATTTGTTAAAAGTTTTGTTTAAATCAAACCCTGATAAAAAAAATGACATATAGTATAGACATTTATTTATTGCTCGAGAAATAATGTTTGAATCTACATGGTTTGTATTTTTTGTGGCTTTTGGTTGCTCTTCTATTGACACATAACTATATCTCATATTGCCCATACACATGTGTAATCTGCGTGTACACCTTATTTTCTTTTTTGTGCGAAAATTGTCTCGCAAATATCAATACATAGAGTGGAAAGTTGATATGCTCATGGTAATATTTCGATTTATGTCTCTATGAGATAAAACATAGATATCAAATCTTGGAACCAATAAATACACAAAACAAAATATCTATCATGAATATTATATATCTCCCTAAAATAGGCGTGGCTTGTGAAACAGCTATACATACACAGTTCAACCTTGAAGGTATACTAATGAAAATCAATATAAAATCGTGCTGATTATATGTTTAAATTTGCCACATTCTGTTTTTGCCCATCTCGAGTTAGAAGCCTGTAATTCAGTGGTTTTCATTTGTTGTTGTGTTTTAAAAATATGTTTCATTATTCTAACATTAATTAGGCCGTTTTTTTCCTCGTTATAATTGCTTTCCATTTGTTATTTCGGGACCTTTTGTAGTTGACTATGTGACATGACATTGTTGAACGGTGACCTATAGTTGTTAACCTTTTGTGTCATTTAGTCTTTTGTGAATAGTTACTAGTATCTTATTGGTAACCATACCTCATCTTCTGTTTATAGTATGAAAATATATAGTAAACATGTTTTTTGCTCTTGGTGAACAAACCTTTAAATCACCAATGTTTTCCCTTGGTGAACAAACCTTTAAATCACCAATGACTGCTCCTGGTGAACAAACCTTTAAATCACAAATGTTTGACTATACGTATCCGAGAGTATCATAAGGTTAGTAGTCAGTACTTTAGTATTGCCATGATTGTTTACAAAACTTTCTGAAATTGACTGTTTATTAGGTGCATATTTTAAGGAAACTAAGGGTTTAACCAACAAGTTTATAAAAAAACAAAAAACCCATCTAGGGTAAACTTTGCTTGAATGAGTTAAATTCATATCATTTATATTCTTGGCTTTCAAATATTCGGCTTTGAGCGTTCCTGGAAAAGATCAACCCAGTAAAGCGCTTCTTACGAATGAAATTTATAACGTGTTGTTTTCATTTTATTTTAAAACAATTTATAATTTTCTTTTAGCTTCAAAAACTACATATCGAGTATCAAAGGACGGAGAAGAAGTCAAACGGTGGTTGAATGCTTTAACAGTCGATGGTGGCGGTGATTGCCCAGAATACGCCATGTCTGGCATAAAAACAGGTATGTCATCCTACAGTGACCAATAGTTGTTAATTTCGGTGTCATTTTGTCTCTGGTGGGGAGTTGTTTCATTTGCAATCTGAGTTCATCTTCTTATTTTCGTATGTTCCTAAATACAGTTTATAATAATGTAATTCTTGCCAACCTGATATACATGTGGTACTTAGTTTTATAATATTAAAACTATTCAAACTTGCAATTGTGTATGTATCTTTAAAACCAGTTATGTCAGAGAAACTTTTTTAACAATCATGCCATACATAAACCTTTTAATGAGTGTCTTAATCATATTTTCAGCTATGCAGCACGCACGGAATGGTTCGTGTGTTTTCTTTTTTACTGACGCTGATCCTAAAGATCCCGATTTAAGAAATGACGTTGTTAACCTCATCCGAAGTAAGGATCTACATTTAGTGTCTTTCATTACGGGACAATGTCATGGTCAACTTCAGACTTCACCTCCAAAAAATGGAACCCACAACAGTGGAGGAGAACCACTTGGGTGTATTGCTAAATCTCAAGGTACATATCTATCAATTGTATATACATTTTGTGTACATCGTTTACCCCCACTGTATTAAGAATAAAAGCTATTCCGATGATCAATATTTAAAAAAAAAAGTGGGGTTGTCATATAAAGAAGAAATCTAGATTTACTTACACCCGCCATATTTTCATGTAATGACTCATGGTAGTAATTGTATGTTGTAACAACGTATATGTTTGTTATATAAGTAACATGGTGTTTATAACATATCTTTGATTGTTTGACATGTGTAATCATTTTAGTATTCTTCTTATTCTTGCTTTTAAAAACATTAAAATGATTGTTCCTTTTTTTTTTTTAAATGCCTCTTAAAATAACACACTAAATTTTCTGACTTTTTATGACAAATGAAATCAAGGACGAACTGTATTTCCTCCATTTTAAATAGAATTTATTTTTACAATGATAATTCATCTACATACTTGACACTAACCGGGTTCTTGACTTGTACTATGCAATATCCAAACCAAACTGTTCATTTGCTTTACAGGTCATCGTAAGAAGAGAGGGTTTGGTAATTTCTTTCAAAGTTTAGGCGGCACGTATATACCGGTCAAAGACAGGGATATCTCAAAACCACTCGACACTCTTTTAGAGGTATTTTATTTGTGAATACACTACAGTTAGCAAAAAACAATCCATGTAGTTGACAATGGTAGATAAAGGCAACAGTAGTTTACCGCTGTTCGAAAGTCATAAATCGATTGAGAGAAAACAATTCCGGGTTACAAACTAAAACTGAGTTAAACACATCAACTATAAGAGGAAACAACGAAATAACAGAAACACTGAAGTGCAACACAAACGGCAATGCAATACACCCATAAATGAACTACTGCCATTCTCCTAGCTTGTTACAAGATAAAAAAATAAATAATGGTGGGTTGAATCTGGATTTGCGGCTAGCCAAACGTCGCGCGTTTATGGTAATATTAGATTACACTGAAATGACAACTTTACATGTCAGGTCTTCAGTACAAAATAAATGCACGAACATTCAGGACAGAGAAATAAACCAATAAACATTACAATAGGGCATTTGGACATGATAATAGTTATCAAAGGTACCAGGTTTATAATTTAATACACCATACACGTGCGTTTATACATACGACTTACTAAAGTAAAATTGACACCATGATGTTTGGCGATTTTTTTTAAATATCAGCCGCATTCACTTGAGATGATGTTTTCCATTAGCGGAAGAACAATCCATTCCAAATATCCGCTACTGTGCTACCTTTTATTGTGTTTGCACTGTATAATCCTGACTTTCACATTTTTTAAGATTATTAACATTGTTAAACTGCCATTTGGTTTCTATGAGGATCCCATATTTTCAAAGCATTCGCTACTCTCCGGTAATATCCTCGTCATTGATGTGATACAATTCCCCGCGCTTTTAGCATTTAAACAATACAGAAGATGCAGACCCGAGAAAATAGACAGCAGGTGGAACTCCACAGCAACACTTTCGGTAATAACAATGTCAGATTCCACAATTCAAAATAATATTGGATTATGTGAAGGTCATGATTATGCAGTGCAAACTCAATAAAAAGTAGGACAGAAGCTGATCTTTGGAACGATATTTGATTCCGATAATTCAAAAACGTTATTTTAAATGAATGCGGTTGTTAGTTTAAAATTTTCAACCAAAAACATTGCTTTCAATTTTACCTGACGGCGACTATAGTGACGCTCAAATAAAAATAGTACAGAAAGCAAAACAAGTACAAAGTTTAAGAACATTGATAACACAAAATTCTAAAAAGTGGTGCCAAATACGACTAAGGTTATATATATGCCTGGGATAAGAAAATCCTTAATATTTAGTAGCCTTTATCGAGATACAGTCTTTAGTCTAGAAAGTTGATATTTTAACGAAACCTTGCGAGAATTAAGGAAAACTTGCAAGTTGCAAAAAGTAAAGGTTTCTGTGGCTTTTCTAAACGTTATTTTGTACTCATCTCCATTAACTATCAATTTTGAACCTTAAAACAAGCGTCTCGTCCTTGCGTAGAAAAGACTTCTCCGTTCCGTTACGATAAGAAAGCGCTAACAAATATTTTTCAAATATGCATACACTTTTGTATAAATCCAAAATTTTTGTTTATTCAAAAATTCATTATAGATAAAATTGCAGTAGTTTAATTTCTGGTCACGTTAAACAGAAAAGCTTTAGAATAACGGTTTGCAACTAAAAGCTGATTAGTTTCTTTTTCAAAGTTAATTGACCATGGGTTATCTAAACCATCTTTTGTAGTTAAGAGTTCCCTATGTTTTTGTCCATCAGGGGAGATAATCACGACATTCGTTAATCCATATCCTACAACATACACATTGCCGTCATTGTCAGTTGATAATCCACATGGATATGTTAAAACATTTTCATTTTTGAATGTCCATTGTTTTGTTCCTTGTAGATCGCAGGATACTACTGTATGATAATGATAACTTGAATAATAAAGTTTGTCTCCAGATATGTTAATCTCGATTGGTGTGTCCATGTTCTCAGTAGTTACATCACGTGTTGATTCGTCAGTCAGATCAAAGGCCCGAATTCCTATATTTTCAATGTGATACAACAATGTATTAGTTTTCACCGCTATGCCACCGGTTTGTCCACCAGGTGATAAAGTTTTTTTTACTTGTTGTTTGGTTAAATCAATTATTGATATTGTTTTGCCTTGGCCATTCCACCAGGATGATATCGCTAAAGTGTTATCTTCAATGTTGTATGCTACACCATGTGCTGCTCTTAGACCCAAAGAAAAATCCAGTGAACCATCTTGTTTAACTACAGCTACTTTGTTTAATCCAGGAGTGGTGAACACTGTTCTACCATCAGGTAATATGCAACATCCTCTGACGTCAGGCGATTCGGTTTTTATTGTGTGTTGCAACTTGACTTGTATATTCTCAAAGGGCACAATTTGTGATAATTTAGGTAATATCAACTGAGCTTGTTGTTGCTTTTTCTTTACAATGTTCACTGAGGTACTGGACTTGTCAATATATACTTTTCCAAACTCAAGGACACTATTTGCAATGTCTGTCAGTGATGTATTAATGTTAAACTTGATCTCCACACGATTGAGAACATTACTTTCAGTAAGTGAATCAATGAACTGACTGTTATCATTTACATCACCTTCAAGCTGCTTCAGCGATAGGAAGGTCTGTAGATCTGATGCGTGTTGTTTTATGCTTGCTATATTCTCTTGGTGATTTACAACTTTACGTTCATGCTCATCTAAAGCTTTCATCAATTTATATATTTTTGTTTCCTCTTTTTTTTCTGTCTCTTGCAACTCTGTTATGAAGTTCTCTTGTAGTTTATCGAGATGATGGTTGATATTTACTCGAAACAGTTGAATTTCACATTCGATCTGCTTTCTTTTTTCGGACAATGTTTTGAGATTACCATTTTTATCTTGACGAATCCGTTTGATGATCTCAGCAACTTCATTCAATGTTTCATGAATTTCCAGAAAAGCGTTTGAGGCCTTAATGTTTTTAACAATATCATCAAGATTTGAAATATTTGGACATGTCGCATGTTTTTCGACGGTGCATTTACTGCAACATGCGTCTTCATGGTCTTTACAGTATATTTGATATTTCTCTTCATGTGCACTACATGTCTGCTTAATACTTGTGATGTAAGACGGCAGCTTTTGATATTCCGAAATCGGCACAGTGACATGCTTTCGTGTTGATTTGGAAATTCCATGATACTTACTGCAGTCTATGCAGAGCCCCTCATCGCAATCTGAACACCATATACACGCAGGTTTGAAGACATGTTGATATTCACATACACTGCACGGCTGTACATAGCTGGCCATTATCTATATAAAAAAAAGATCTATACTTTTATAGATTGGTAAAATGTTCTTGTAAATTTTATATTGAATTGGTAACACAGTTTTAGATATCCATTTAACTATTTACTGCTTATTTGCACGATACAATAATGTCAAATCAACCCCCGAAAGCATATACATACTGTTTCCCGATTAAAGACCATACGAAGATCCTCTTTAGAGAAAAAATATCAGCTTTCTAGATTAAATACTATAACGCGTTTATTGTAAATTTAAATCCTTAAAAATTAAAGGAAGTTTATTCTTATGCTAGTCGTGAATTTATAACACAAATTAAATGGCTATAGGTTGCACTTTGTAAATACAGATGTTTCTCAAAACACGCCTCTTTTAGGGAGATCTTGAATAGTCATAGAAAATTAATTTTTGTTTACATATTGGTTCCCATTTATGCTCTCTGTGTTCCATTTCACAGAGACATAACTTGGGAATGTTACCAGTAAATAAACAGGTGCATGCATATTTTTTACATTGAAATCTGTGGTAAAATTTCATTCGAGGTAGGGATAGTTAAGAAAATTAGTGTTAGTTTAAACTCTTGAGAAGTTCAGGGCATATAAACGTTGAAAAAATGCCGCACAGCTATATGTTTTTACCTTTGAAACAAATTATGGTGCATATGAACTTTAAATACTAGTATTTTTCAAAATTTGCATAGTAAAAGTGGTACAGATTTTGCCGTAAAAGGAGTTCCAATGGAACATTTCATTGTCAATATTTAAAGAAATGCATCCTACAGCAGACACATAAAACTTTTTTGCCGATTAAAGATCGATATCTAAAACATTGAAAGCGTTAACAAATTAATGATTTCATGATACATGAACAAGTTCAGATCGATGGTATTCCAAAATACTATTTTCTTCAAGTAAAATTTAACTACAAAATAGAATGCAATGTAATTACCTGTAGCTACAAAACTGTAAACAATGGTTCAGAATTAGACTTATGCCAACCAGGAAGATAATCAGAAAAGGCGATCACGAGATATTAAAATGTATTTATATACTATAGTGTAAACATTTGTTATTCTTGATATTAAAATGGCGCTTAATTTTAAATATACTTACATTATTTACAAGCATTCATTTATGACCTATTTTGTTTTAAAATTAGATGTATATTTATATATACATGCTATAAATCACATAATAACTTATTTAACCTATATAGCGTTTGCAAACTGAATGAGACAAAACTAACTAAACGTATTTGTTTTACTACAAAGAAAAAATAACAACATAATATAAACACATATCTACAATGGAATATTTGTTCCTAAAAGTAAATAGAAAATTAAAATACATAAAATCGATTATCGGAATGATAGGATTTCTAAGATCAAAATGTCGTTGAAAACTGAATATATCGAATTATGAAAAGTCTGAAATGTAAAATTGGGGTGACAAATATACTGTCCTATTTTTGAAATAAAATATTTCCTTACTATCTCTTGTCATAATTATGTCGCCTTTTGGTTTGCTAAATTTTCGTTTCTAATATTATTACTTTTGGCTCTTGATATATCCAATCTTCTTAGCTCGCATCACTGTTATATTCTTTTATATTGATATTGTTTTATTTGCTTATTGATTTTTTTCATTATTATGCATGTATTTTAGAAAAACATGGCTATTACATATGTCAATATTTACACAACAAAGATATCCAGTAGAAGCCTTGATATCACAGTTGATAGTCATATTTCAGCTTTTACTGTTGAAATAGAAGATGCATCTTCGAAGCCTTCCTCAGCACTATACAGACCAATTGGTAAGTAATGCTAAATTGAATGTATTCATGTCTTCAGATCGTAAACTATTGTCGATAGTTGTAAATAAGCTGTTAATAGCTTGGAGATATTTATTTGAATTTTACTTTTAAAAGTTGTTTTGTGGATAGTTTTTTCCATGGCAACCGTTTATGATATTTGTTGTATATTATAAGAAGATGTTTTTGGATAACATCAACACTTGTTCAGAATACTTTTTTTTTCTTTTGCCAATATGAAATTCATGAAATCTTTTGTCACTTCAGATATGATCCAAAGACTTATACCGAAAAGCTTGATTTGGAAAGGAAGTTCGGATTCGTATCGACAACGATTAGATATCTTTTTTTTCAACATTACTTATCAGAACAGAATAGAGGAGACGTTGTTACAAGGAAACATAATATCGATAAAAATACTAGTAGGAGACCGCATTAGACCCAAAATAAAGACAATCGTGACTAAACAATTACCTACAAAGAAATGTACATTTATTTGGTCTTTGTTAGTCTTGTTTGTTTATTAATTTCAGTTCATTTATATTTATTAGAGTTTAGTGTGACGTCCTTTATCACTGAACTAGTACACATTTTGTTTAGGGGCCAGCTTAGGCACGCCTTTTGGTATGGGATTTTTTCGCTGTGTTGAAAACCAATTGGTGGCTTTCAGCTGTTTTCTGCTTATTGTTCGGGTTGTTGTTTCTTTGACACATTCCCTAATTCCATTCTCAATTCTATTGGTGTACATTTTATTCATCGATGCAAGAATGTTATTTCAATTCGGTAAAGTTATCAACAATAGTTTATAGCTTTAGAGAGCTCTAACCGAAGAAAAGTTGTAAATCGTTCATTTTGATATGCATGCTTAGTATAGGACGCTTACCCTGTTGACGTACACGGCTCTCTACTTTAAGGTTCACACGATTCCCACAGTTTTTTTTCAAACCATAATTTGTGTATGTTTATTCGATTTAGGTGATTTTAACATCGATAACCTACAGTCGCCTAAATGTATGTTGTTTACAATTCTTCTTAAATGTGTGTTTCAGGCACAGTAGAGACCTTTTCTGGTAAAAGTTCTTTCAATGATATAGGCAGAAGCACTTATATAATGAGTATAGTGGTATGTATGGGTATCAATCCATCCAATAGGAATACAAATAACATTTTCGATATCGACTTATCGTTCTGCGACCCATATAAAGCTGACGATGATTCCTTCTGATCTTAAGCCGACAGGCGAATATAGCCGTTGATCAATTTAATAGCTCTTTTTATAACGTTATGATACATTGTAAAATTAAAGTGTTATTTTAATTATTGTTCTTTTTTGTGTATCAACTTTCAAAAGTGACATCAATTGTACATGCAATGACTTTAGGAAAGTCAATAATTGTTATAGAGTAAAATGAACATGTTCCAGCTGACCGAACATGTTTTTATTGACGTCTAATATTTCAACGAGAGCTATATGCAGTACATGTATTCTGCAATTTGAAGTACTTTCAAACGGAAATACGTAACCATGGCATTAATTGGTAAAACTGCTTACTTAAAGAGATCACAAATATAAAAGTTACGATGTTTTAATAGGGACTCAACCTGTACAATATTATTAGTATTATTAATCCAGTGTACATTGTACATTCCTAATTCCGTTAATCCTAATAAAGTGGTTTTTTTTTATATTTTTACTTAGAGTCCAGTGCCAGGAATTTGGATGTTGAAACATATGAACTCAGAAACGTGGATAGTGACTGTTAAACAACAAGGTGATATAGAATTTACTTACCAGTTCCTAGAAGATGTTCACGGTGCTCTCCTTTCCATTCATGGAACGCCACTTGCAGGTAATTGCAAGATAAGGGAGTCAGTCTCTTCATGCTGCAACGTATAGCTCAATTTAAAAAAGAATTTATTGATTGGAAAAGAACGAGAAGATTAAAAAAAAGGTGATAATCAACAAATTAGTCGTAATGTAAAAGATAATTACTAGTAGGTTAAAGGCATACTGAGAATATCATAGTAATATCGCTATAGGAAACTATCATACAAAGCGTAGTTATATGTATGCATGCTATTTAAAGAAAGGTTCCGCTTTATTTTACTAAAAAGTTGCATAATATCAATTTTAAACATAGAGGAATTATTATCTTACATATTATTTAAATGTCTAATTATTGAAGGATCAACACTTACACTTCTTGTGAAAGTGACCGATCTTACCTCTGATGATTGTCTGGTATATGGCATACTGCTGGATGAAACAGGAACAGAAATAACCCGAATGAGTCTTGCTCAGTCGTCACAAGGCAGGAAGAGAACAGGCATAGCAGTATTCAATGTTCCTAATAAGGTATAACGTTAAACAGTATAGTCATTGTCAATATCGTAATTATTTTATAACTAAACAAAATATGATGTGCAAAATTTATTTTTAAGTTTTGTTCAGCTTGCCTAAATTTTGCCAAAATTATGGGCTATGGACTTAGATGAATTGTTAATCACAATTATACAGACTTTTTCTAAACGCTCACAGATATTGGGAGGATTTTTGTTGTGTGAGTTACTCATGATGAGTTACAAATCAAGTTTAAGTTTCGTTCCGCTCCGCTAATTTTTGGCAAAATTAAGGTATTACATCTTTAATAAATTATTGAAAATCACAGTTATACAGACTTTTTAACTATACGCCTCCAGATTTTGAGCTGATTTTTGATATGTGAGACTACCATCATGTGTGTGTCCACATGTGTTATTGAAATTGCAGATTTTTCAACTTTTTGAGACGGGGCCATTCGTGTCGCTTTGACACATCTAGTTTATAGACTTTTTTTACCCTGATATTCAAGTCTTTGATATACAAGTAGTATGTCGCTGTTTGAGGAAACATGACTAATAAAATTACTTCACAAATTCTACAATTGTCTTTTCGAATTTGTTGATTGTTGATGGATTTAGTGTTCCATTTTATTAACTTCCTATCCGATATTTCGATGTTTCTTTATCGTCCATCTTATATATTATAACAACATTTTGTCATATTCATTGCTTTAAACCCTTTAACCTGGAGCAACCTATGATTACCAAGTGTCTTGGTGGTATTGGTTCTCTTTTATATTTATTGTTTGCTGCTGTATTATATCCTCTTAATTCTTAATATCTTTTTTATTTCTTGGATTTTTTTCTTTTTGACTTTGGAGACTTGTTTGTCGCTTTCTTAGACCACTGTGGCATCTGTCCGTCTTCAAAATATTGGTACTCTGACCACTTGGTATTTTCATATTGATTTACACTTCATATTTGATATGTCTTTTAAAAATTATGACGGTGGTCTTCTAACAGGAGATGATTACCTAGTAAATGTACACATGCCTAATTCTGTTTAATTAGAGTTCACGTATTTCCGATCTTTGTTACATGCATGTTTATCTTCTCATAATTTGAACATGATAACCGGACCTTGTTAAAGTGTTGTCCCAAATCATCTCCTTTTTTATCAATGTACATAAAAAAAACTTATATTTTGCAATGTGAAATATTTCAGAGAAATATTAAGTTATTGATATGCAATATTTTTATTGTTTGTTTCTATTCATTGTCATATATAACTGTATAACCAGCAATTCAGTGCTTGTATTTATTTTCAGGCATTTAAAATAGCAATAGAAGGCACCGAGAAAGGGAATGTTTTCAAGCGTCAGTCAAAAGACCTTATACATCCAGCATCAGTATCCCTTCAAATACTTCAGAGTGACGGTAATTAGATAAATAACATTTATTTGTTTGTTTACATAAGACGTTAACAAGCGACATTTGCTAGCATCTTCTTCATATAGCTCTTCGCCAGTTTTAATACATTCTTTGCTCTCAAAAATTCGCCTTTCCGTGTTCTTGATGAAGGTAAGGGCATAAAGGCGCATGAATTTAAAGAGTGTTGTTTTCATATATTTTTAAAGGAGATATGCGACATCGTTTAAAATACTTATTCGTTTGTTTTTTTAACTAACAACGACAAAGTTTACAACGGATTTTTTTCCTGTTTGATTCTTTCATCACATTTATCCTGTACCAAGACAGGAAGATGGCCATTGTTATATTATTGTTTGTTTCTGTGTGTGTTGCATTTTAACGTTGAGTCGTTTGTGTTTTCTCAAATTTTGAGATATTGAGATAAGACGTGGCACGGTACTTGTCTATCCCAAATTCATGTATTTGGTTTTGATGTTATATTTGTTATTCTCGTGGTGTTTTGTCTGTTGCTTGGTCCGTTTCTGTGTGTGTTGCGTTTCGGTGTTGTGTCGTTGTTCTCCTCTTATATTCAATGCGTTTCCCTCGGTTTTAGTTTGTTATCCCGATTTTGTTTTTTGTCCAAGGATTTATGAGTTTTGAACAGCGGTATACTACTGTTGCCTTTATTTATAATTAAAATAGTGTCGAAAGTGGAGTATATAACTTAACATACCTGTCTTTTATATATTTAGGAAACCTGTATGTTGACAAAGACTCGACCGTCATAAGTAACGTAACAAATACAGGATCTACTGATGAAACTTACCAGGTCCACTTTACTGATACTGCAGGATTCACAGATTCTACAGTATCTGTTACAGTCGGAGCTGGAATGTCAAAAAATGTCTCTTTGACTATTCGTGGACGAAAAACACATAAAACAACGTAAGATATGGCATTTATTATACGTTATCACTAGGTTGATCTTTTGAAAGGGACTTGCTACGTTGATCACAAAGTCATCAAGTCATCAAAAGAGACGTCAGTCATGAAAGAAATATCCAGCTTAATAATAATTACTTTTTGTTTTATTTTTGGAAATTTGGAAATAATCAAATTTTAAAGAAATCCAAAACCAAATTTTTTTTACGTTCAAGATATTTGTTTTCTCTTTTATTTGAAATAAAGATGTTTTCAAAAAATACACAAAAAAAAAAAACAGGCTTATAAATTTGTAAGTAAGTTTGGTCATAATACACACACGTCATTACCCATATTCAACAGGCAAACTGGGATATTTTTTCAGACATTCTGAACGTGTATGTGACTGTCCCAAGTGTTATATTCAGTTGTTGTCGTTTGTTGCTGTATATCACATTTTTTTTTTATTATTATTTTGTACATCAATCAGACCGTTAGTTTATAGGTGACTATGATGTAAAGGTTTTGCCCATTGTTGAAGGCGTACGACTACCTATAGTTGTTCGCTTCTTTGTCATTTTGTCTCTTGATGAATGTTGTCATATTGACAATCATACCACATGTTCTTTTTTTTTATATCATAAACTCTTTCAAAAGGTATTATCTTTGCAAACTTTGTTTCCGATATTTGTATATCTAAATGTATGATATATTTATATGGGCATTATGTTTTCTGGTCTGTGGGTCCGTTCGTCCGTCCGTTCATTTGTCCGTCCGTTCATTAGTCCGTTCGTTCATTCGTCCGTTCGTCCGTCCGTTTGTCCCGCTTCCGTTTAAAGTTTTTGGTCGAGGTAGTTTTTGGTGACGTTGATGTCCAATCAACTTGAAACTTAGTACACATGTTCCTTATGAGATGATTTTTTACTAATTTTAATTTCAAATCAGAGATTTTCCTCATTTTCATTGTCCATTCATTGATCATAGAAAATGATAGTAAAGATGGGATATCTGTGTACTATGAACACATTCTTTATATCTGCAAGTCTTAGTTTTTAGATATTGCATTCCCTTTATGTTTCAATGGATTTTAGTTTGTTTACGATATTTATTGATTTTTTTTTATATTTCAGAATACTAACCACAAGTCTTTTGCTCGGAGGGAAGGAAATTCAACAGCAGCAAACTGTATTCATGGTAGACAATAAATAATACCTATCCAGATTTATTTCTTCTTACCCAATATATAAAACAAAATGTAAATAGGTATTGAGATCAGTGTGTGAACTGGTTAAGCGATAACAATATATTAGTAACTCTTCTTATGATAGATGTCTATGTCGATTGGAAGACTCTTTGTTACATTTTGCTCGATTTTGTTTTGTTTTTTTCTTGAATCTTTCTGGACTTTGCATAGTATGCAGCCAATAAATACACAATTGAGGTTAGTACGCGATGAATGTTTTCCCATAGCAAATTTTCAAACAATTTACACAAAAACTGATTTAGATATTTCTCTTGAGAAGGGAATGATTGAACTATATTCTAATCGGTGTTTTATTCAAACATTTCATTATTATTATACCAGAATGTGTTCTAGTGAACTCTTCACTAATAGTTTCCTCGAGATAATTTTATAGTGGTCAATATCTCAGCGCAATGAGATATCCACCTTTTATACCAAAAAAACAAAAGGTATTTAGGAGTTCACATGTCATCTTTAGCACGTAATGTCCATACAATATGCATTGCTATAAATCGTACAAGATATACAATAATTGTGCATAATTTAAAGCATCGCATCATTCATCTGCTTTCAAATCCCATACAGAACAAGTGGCAATATTACTCTAAACTAGTTGAGCACTCATCGCTCATATTCCTGAACTCGATCAGGAATACCAACATAAAAATAAGTTCCGAACACAAATGAGCTCTTAAATACCAATATAGTAGAACAAAATATCAATTATTCACAAAATAAATCGTATATAAGAATTTCGTAGTCATCTAATAGCAAGGTCAATTCATTTCCAACAGGCATTTCAGAATACCTTGAACTTTGTTGCCATGCTGCTGGCTTCAGTCTGACTATGGAATAATAACCTGTAATGTAAACATAACTCGTTTTCTTTTGAATTTCAAAATGTGTTTCGAATTTTGTGTCATTAATCAACAAAGCAAGTTATATATTATTTATTTAACCAAAACAATCTTGAGCCAAACTATGTGAAAAGTCATTGATAAGTCTGCCAACAAAGTAATTAGTAGATTTCACCTTCAGATACCGAAATTTAAATGCAATATATACCTTATTTTTCGTTCAAAAGTACTGAACCTGCTTCATGATGCCATCGTTCTTAACCCTGAAACGGGCCGTTATTTCAAACTATTCCAGCACCGTCATAGGCAATACAGATTTATGAAATTAGACTTAAAACAACCTACAACTTAAAGTAAATTCATAATGGATGCAGTTCATAAAACCAAAACCAAATACTTGACTATATTATTCGACAGATCAAATAGAAAACAATTGTCAAATTCTTTACTTGTTACATGCATTCTTCGAAGACAGTGGTGGTTAAACCTGGTTTTATAGATAGCTAAACATCCCTCTTATATAAACTTGTTTTTTTTATATTTCCATTATATTCACACAATATTGCGTTATATCAAAAAAGACCCAATGATATCCGTGCCAAAATTATGAAACGCAAAGGTAAACAAATATATATATTTATTTCATTTTTGTCTGTTATGCCATGATCAATTTTGTAATGACATTCTATGAAATTGTCTGTTTTATCAGAAAATATCATACTAAACATAATGAGACCGATGTGAAATGCTACTTTTTGAAATATTGCTGCAAACAGAATCAGAATCGCACAGTTAAGTCCTTTGCTAAGGTGATAAAATGAGAGGTTTTTTTATTAGATCACTAGCCCACCATGTTACTAATTTATCTTTCCGACTATCTTAACATGTGGTATTTAGGCAAGTGGCCATTCAAAGAGACCAATGATTTATTGCTGTTAGAATTCAGAACCTTCATCCATTGGTTTTATACCAATGCCAACAATTGCAACCTTGTTAACAGTTGCTTTTAAGCAATCACTTTACTAGAAATCTATAGGAGGTAAGTTAGATAGGATGATATGGAGTAAACGCGGAATGCAAATAAAAATTAAAAAATGCGCTTTATTAATTGCATATGTTCAAAGCACTTTTCTGTATGTACCTTAATTGGGAACGCTCAAATGCGTTAGAAAAATGCTCTGATGTACATTCATAAACATGTCTGTACCAAGTCAGGAATTCGAGTTGTTTTCCATTGGATTATATAAAAATCTTACCTTTGATTTTGTCAGTTTTTTTGGACTTCTGCTGTTTAAATTTATTTTGGTGTCCAGTATTTTTATCAATCCTATTATTTGGTAAATACTTATTGTGTATCAAGGACGAAAGGTGAATCGAGGAAAGCAGAAGACAACGACCAATATTACTGTTTAATGACATATATGATACTAAAGTACACGAATTGCTGCATGTATTGGCAAAACCATACATGGCAAATAGGCTGTCACAATTTGTATTTGTATTTTTAGACAAACTTTAAATAGTTGTTTGAAAGCAGCCAAATTCATTCTACTGACATGAAATCGAAATTCTCATCTTTTCTAGTAAAAAAAATACTATGCCAAAAATAGAATATTTGGATCACAAAATTAGTGGCTATTTTAATAACAATGGGAATCCTTTTTTTTTTAATTTAACGACAAATAAAATTCAACTTCAGGTTCTAAGCATATTCGACATTTTGTATAGACTTCGTTTTACAAACTGTGCAACCAAAAGATGTATAGGAACTTGTGACTATATACCCGTACTGTATACATATTATTTGTCGAACAATTAAAAATATAAAGACTTATAAATTGAGTTCGTCCGAATACCCGTAGGCAAACGAATAAAACATAATCACATGCCAATATCTTTGTCATAATTTAATATATTCATATCATTTATTGATATTAGTGTGTTTACTGTATTTATTTACAGGTTCAACCAAAAATTCCTCCAACCATAAATATTAATCTTAAAAGTTCGGATTGTATTCCTACTTTTCTGAACTATTTCAACTGTTCCAAAGAATTAATCAATATAACAGCAACTGTAGAAACATCATCATTGAATTTATACTACACAAAACCACGTCTAGATCTCAAAATGAGTAATAGCAGTGGAAAATACGTTCTTTCATTTAGGTAAGATTTAGAACTAAATGTAAACTTTGTTAGTCTTGTATTATTTATGATTTCAGTGTCGTTTATATATTTCGAACTTTAGTATGACGTCCATTATAACTGAACTAGTAAACATTTTTGTTGTGAGGCCAGCTGAAGCACGCCTCCGGGTACGGGAGTTTCTCGCTGCATTGAAGACTCATTTGTGGTCTTCGGTTGTTATTTGCTCTTTTTGTCGGGTTGTTGTCTCTTTGACACATTCTCTATTTCCATTTCCAATTTCAATTTAACAGTACTAGTATATGTTCCCTTGCAGCTTAGGACAGGTTTGAAATTAAATATATGCCCAATTCATAGTACTACTTTTGTTAACATTAAAAGCCTGCTCAGATCTTGCGTCTTCTACCATGACCTCTTTGATAAATTGTTGACTGATTTTGAATATCTGCGTACATTTAAACACTAGAATGTTCCAATTGTCGTTACCGCAGTTTTGTCATCATTTTCTTGTTTGTGAGATGAAACCCTAATTAGCCTCATCAACGACTTCACGTTTATCGTAAGCAGAAGAACGAGTACCACTAGTAGAGCACCTGAGACAAACCAAACTTTGAAGTGGCGTTTATGTTGCTCACTCTTTAGCTTTGTGTGTATTTTTTTTTAATTGTTTGTGTATTCGCGATCTTTTAAGTTATGGCATTATCATTATCAGTGCATCTCCACTAATGAGTTATCGATAGCTCCTTGGTATATTTAAACGGACTTTCTATATATTTTGTTTTTGTATAAATACCTTTGTTCAGCCTGACCTCTTTTCATACTGCAATTCAATTTATATATTTTTATTATTGTGTAGTTGTATTGCTGACACATTGAATACAATTAATTCATAGATTTAAAAAAGAAAAAAACAACTATGAATTTATATGTTTTCCTAGCGGCACTTGTTGCAGTCCCAAATTTTCTTGGTTCGTATCAGACAGTGATTCACAGGTTACAGAGAAATCATTTGACTTTACAAATGGCCATTCATTCTCAACAGTAATACCAGTGAAAAAGTCTCATCTTGCAGAAGTGTCAAAGGTATGATGTTTAATGTTATAGATATATCACAATACTTAAATATCAAGCTAAATACCATCTGCTTTACAATATAGTACTCAATAGATTATACCAATGTTTATAAATGAAAGTTGATGAATGGTATAAACCAAAAAGACAGTAACCATACCACAAAATATACAAAATTTTACCAGAGGTCATAATCGGGTATACAACAGTAGACAAATGACCATCCAATAAGTCAAGCTTTATCCAAAAATATCCGTGATATCTTCACAAAGAGGAGTGAAGGAGAGCGATAAACGGCTGTTGTAATATAGTTTCTAACCAATACCAACATCTCCCCTATCAAGTATTTCCCCCGCAAATGTAAATAGTGTTTGCTTTACAGTTAAAGAGTGAAAAGGGACTTTTGATAATCTTTATTTTGTAATGATTAGTTAATTTTTAAAATAATGTAATTGCGGACTATGCGGTATGGGCTTTGCTCATTGCTGAAGGCCGTAAGGTGATCTATAGTTGTTTATTTCTGTGTCTTTTTGGTCTCTTGTGGAGAGTTGTCTCATTGACAATCATATCACATTTGGTCTTTTTTATATTGACAGATAAAATCTCCATCTTTATTATTTTTTTTGTTTTAGGTATCAAATTCAAAAGCGATATATTATGGTGTTGGTGGAGCTGTTGCAGCTTGTGTGGTAACAATCGGTAGTATAATAATAATTGTTAAAGTAAGTGGAAAGGTGGTATCTAAAGTTTCAAATATGAAAATGACAGACTTATCTGAGGATGTTGTCGAAAATCCTCGACCAAGAATTCCGAGATCGCACCTTCAACAGTTCAATAAGAAATGACATAGTTTGTAAATGTTTCAAACCATATAGAGAACTAAAATTAAATTCTCAACAATATGTGATTTGACTATAGTTTTTAAAAATGTAAAATGTAAAACTATTTATATTTTTATAAATAAATTCTAGCTCAGCTATGTTCACATTCTTTATTACCAGACGTGGTAATGGTTTAATTTAAAAAAAAATGTGACTTGGATTGAAAATTGTCTCATTGGCACTCATACCACATCTTCTTTAATTATATGAAATATTTTGCAATTATTTGCACTTGCACTAGGACACTATCACTGCTGGTTGACCGTTTGTATCAGAGGGTATCATCCACAGTAGTCACCTTTGATAACGATTGCCATTATTACATTTTATGTAGTAACAAGAGAACATACTAAATAAACTCATCATAGATACCAGGACTAAATTTTGTATATTCGCCAGACGCGCGTTTCGTCTACTAAAGACTCATCAGTGACGCTCGAATTTAAAAAAGTTAAAAAGGCCAAAAAAGTACGAAGTTGAGGAGCATTCAGGACCAAAATTCCTAAAAGTTTTGCCAAATACAGCTAAGGTATTATATATGCCTGAGGTAGAAAACCCTTAGTATTTCAAAAAATTCATAAAGGGTTAATTTATTAATATAACCATATCAATGATAATTCATGTCAGCACAAACGTGCTGAATACTGGACTGGTGATACCCTCGGGGAAATAAATCTCCGCCAGTAGCGGCATCGACCCAGTGGTAGTAAATAAACTCATCAAAGATACCAGGACTAATTTTTATATATACGCCAGACGCGCGTAATGGAATATATATCGCTATGTTAATACGAATCAAGCTATTAAACACAGGGCAATTCCTGGTAAATAAGGTGAAGGTGAAGTCACTTCTTGAACGTTCAACGAACACATAAATTATTTTGATTGACAAAAAGTTGCATATCTGTCTTCTGAGGACATCTGATATTCTTTGTTTCATCCTTTTTTTTAAATTGTTAACGACAATACTTAACACGATTTATCGTAGTTGTTTAACGTTTGATTAATACATCATATGCCGAAAGTATAACAGGAACCGCTTGCTCTTCGGAAAACTGTTGTTATTGAGGTTCTTTTCTGTTTGCGTTTTTAATATATTGATGTTAGATCTGTTTTTTAACAATTGTTTTCTCATACTTTCTTTGACATGGGTTTTAATTGATTCCTCGGCAAATGTATTTATTTCATCGTATTGTACAGCTCCTTATACAAAAAGCTTTGTCTTTGTCTGAACTAACTACGCATTTGCTACGAAAATAACACTAGAAACACGTTACCTTTTGTTTATATCTGCATCCAGTAAAAATTTACATGTTACGGTTTTGCTGACTTATATGCTATAAAAGAGGGACGAAAGATACAAAAGGGACAGTCAAACTCATAAGAGAGTATACTTGAACTACTTATGACTTCAGTAAATGCTCTAATCTTTCAGAGTCCAAAAACCTAAGAAAGCAGATTAAAACAAAATATAAGAAATTAGCTTTTTATTTTACTGTGATAAAATAATAATAGAACTAGAGTTCTTGTTCTTAACATAATGTGAGTTTTCACGATTTAAATGTCTAAGTTGACAAGTTAAATAAAAAAATGCATTTTCTGAATTTGTCGAAACTGTCAATTAGGAAATAAGCCATATCCTTTTTTTTCTATTCTCTTAGATAATGCATGTTTCATTTTATATTTTGACCGAATTTTTTTCTTTCATCTACTATCAAAAATGGCAGAATAAACTCATCATAGATACCAGGACTAAATGTAGTATATACGCCAGACGCGCGTTTCGTCTACAAAAGACTCATCAGTGACGCTCGAATCCAAAAAAGTTAAAAAGGCCAAATAAAGTACGTAGTTGAAAAGCATTGAGAACCAAAATTCCTAAAAGTTTTGCCAAATATAGCTAAGGTAATCTATGATCTGATCAGAAGATATCCGATCTACTTTTAAACACTTATTTAAAGTGTGTGCTGTTGACATCGATAAGTTTTTTTTATCGATACAATATAATTAGTGTAACTTACTTTCTTTTATATTCTTTGTGTTTTGATAAAAAGAGAGATTCTTTTGAAATATATTTATGTTATTACTAATACATTAAGTTATCTTTCTTTGTCAACCTTCTGTTGGAGTATTAATTAAGTACGTGATGTAAGGTCGGTATAACAAATGTTTGCGAAAGTATCTGTTAGTTACGTAATTAATAAAAACAATTAATTTTGCAAGATAATTTGTTACAACTTTTAAGTTATTAATTAGTCATCTATTAAATTATGAATGAAAAAAATCGGTGATACAAGTGCGCAATAAATATTGCATAATACAAGTGATGATAAATTTGCATGAGAACATACATGTGAAGTATTTCCTTATTAAATCCTACGTCAATTCATTTGCAGATTTTCAACAAAAAGGGGCATTTATATTTAAACTATTTTAATATGTAAAATATGATACATTCCTAATTATAGTATTACTCACAAAAGGAGAGGGCTTTAATAAATTGTGTAAGAATGCTTGTATTCAAATGATAGTGAACTTTTACACATGCACATTGACATATATACATATATTTGTAAAATGAATGTAATGTACTCAAATAAAATCTAACATAATACAACAGTTAACTTTAAATTAAACTCACAATTACTAAGTCTGTAGCATTTTCAAACACCAAAAAAATCTTCTTTATAACAAAGAATCAAAATTGTAAACGAACAAAGCTAACAGTTCACAGAGGAAAAACAGGAGACTGCCCGCTTTACGTAATAAAATTAACGGTACTAATTGTCTTGCACCAGATGCGCATTTCGACAATACATGTCTGTTCGGTGATGCTCGTGGCCAAAATATTTGAAATCCAGATCTTATTTAAAAGATGAAGAGTTATAATCCAAAAGATCCAAAAAGTATAGCCAAATCCGTAAAAGAAATCAGAGCTTTGCATTAGGGAGATACATTCCTTGATTTATAACCTTTGTAACCTGATTAAAGTCAAAGTAAGTGTGTACCAATTAGTGATTTTTAAAATGATTTCGCTGAGTATGTATAAATAAAGGTAACAGTAGTAAACCGGTGATCAAAAGTCATAAATCGATTGAGAGAAAAAACAAATCCGGATTACAAAAAAAAACCGAGTAAACATATCAATTAAAACTAAGAGGAAAACAAAAGTTAAACAGGCACAACACTAAAATGGAATACAAGCTTAAGATAATGATACCGCCGACAATCCTTCAGATCATAACAATCATTGAAGATATATAAAATGGTTGTTCATGGACATCAGCTTATTTTGTTTGGTTTAACCTGCTTATACTAAAATAAGGAGATGATTTGTGATCGCTATGACAACTATCAACCAAAGACCAATGGACAAGAATGTCGATGACATGTGTATTTCCAGCAACCAACAAATCAACTATTGATAATAAATACTGAACTTAATACAAAGGGAGCCATCAGGAATATTTGTACAACAGAATGACAATCGGTAATAAATACTTTAAAAACGTCTGTGCGTTCTATGAAATATATTTGATCATTCATTGCTATCTTTATAATTTTTACTTTATAGTGCATGTGGCTATGGATTTACTTGTTTAGAGATGATCTAATACGAAATTTTCATTTCATAGGCTTTTTTCGATAAAATTCGTTGATAAATTCAGGAGAAAAGGCTATGACACTGTCATCTCGAATTACAATTCCGTATTTTCGAATTGTATTTAGGTTTAACGATTTAATTTCAGCTGCGATTTGTCTTTGATTTAGTAGATGATATGAATTGATGTGGTGTGATTGCTTATGATACAAATATCCACAATATACCAAAATAATAAGGTTGTAAAGAAGAATATGGCAATAAACGGCATTCATCGATGAGTAGAACCCATAATTAATAGGAAACTATAAAATGCCCTGTCATAAATGACCTGATTTTATCCAGAGATTTATTAATTTGTAATGTTAACAATCATCAGCTGATAAAACCGAATTATTCTTAATACGTTACACCTATAAAAAGCCTTGTAAGATTATATTTGACTGTTATTGACGTAATTACACTAAATTCATTGGGTGTTGGATGTGTTCTTGCTGATAGTTTAGTCTTAGATACATGAAATGTTTATTAGTTGTTATCATATATTTGATACAAAATACAGCTATTTTGTATATCTAATAAAGGTTCGTTTTTCCAGTCTGTATCACATACCCTGTATCGCATAGCTAAACCCGTATCGCATATCTTTTTTTTTTTTTTTTTTTATGTAACGTCAGTTTTTTGGGGGTTTTTTTTGCTTAAGAAAAAATTTCCTCAAAATAGGTAAATTTTTTGAATGACGTCACTGTTTGGTGTGTAACGTCACGAACGTCAAGTTTTCATATTGTATGTGACGTCACGAACATCAAGTTTTCATATTTTTTGGCACACAAAATGCAACTATAAAAAAGACAAAACACTCAAATAAATACAATAATAAACAAAATACTTTTAAAACAACAGCACGCAAATTGTAAGGTAACCCAGGTGCTTCGTATAAATAATTGAGCAGTTATTTTTAAGGCTTTGACACAAGACAAAAGCAGAACTGTAGGTAACCCAGTGCTATGGATCAGAAAACAGTTCATATAATATACTACTCTTCAGTTGAAATATATGATAAAGCGTATAATACATGGCAAAATCCGTATCACATGCCGTATCACCCTCGACCAATATCATCCCTCGGGCCTTAAGGCCCTTGGGCTGATATTGATGTCTCGGGATGATACGACATATGATACGGATTTTGCCATGTATTATTCTCTATTTATTGTGATTAAACACACTCCATTAAATGTAAATCTACACACAAACTGAAAGTTCGCTATTCTGACTAGTGCTTTGTCAATCTACGAAATTCGTTATCAAATATTTTGTCACGACTTATAACAACCGGTTTTAACATTTTACTAGTACCTGTAATACCGTTTTTTCAAGCGGAAAGGGAGAAGTTTTGTTATGTATAGCCCACAATATGTTGATATAATAAATATTAACATACATCAATCTTGCATGGTTTACCTAAATAAATTTTTAATTAAGGAACTGCACTTGTTCATATCAGTCCTAGAGTTGGTACATCACTATCTTATTATGGCGGTCTATATTGAATTTAAATACTTTAATACGTTTTAGAAGCAACTACATCAACACTTAGATTATCCCAATAATGTATTCTGTGTATAAGTGGTTAAAATGGTATCAAACGAAATGTTGGGTAATATCTTGGTTTCGATTAATTTTAATTCTGGAGGATAACCACTTCTGCGTCTTGAATAATTTAACATTCCTGTGATTTTAATGTTGTCTCCGTTTACTTTTTTTAAATCTTTGTTCGACATAACAACAAAGTCGTATCAAACAGTGTAATGTTATAATCCTTCGATGAATCAGGGTTCAATTGTATGTGTTCTGGTACCAAAATTGCAAATGCAAACAAATATTATAAGCTTGAGTTTTCATGATGATTTAATTTTCATTAAGAGATAAATTTTGGAATCAAGACTATCCATAGAGATCCAAGGACAAAAATGTGATAATTATAGGTCAATGTTCTACATATAAGATGTATCCTCATATGATTGGTATTCCATTGTGGACAAGCTATGTTCATCTTATATAATCATGATAATATATATTCCCTTTCTGTTATAAATATCAGTTTGTGACTTGAATTCATAAAATCACAACGATTAACAACTTGTTTGACATAAAAACAATTTCAATAACTGCAGATATTAAGAAAACATATTCTATATAAATAATCATGAATTTTCTAATTATATAAATTTAATTAACTAGCTCTTACCACTATATTTAATCCAACGTTATTACTTTTTACTAATAAAATGACGAATGTTTATATCTAGATCTTCAGTCTTTTGAGATCTTGATATAAAGATTTGTCATTTCATTAGTAAAATGTAATATCACAAAAGTACTGAACTCCGCGGAAAATTCAAAAAGGCAAATGGCAAATCAAATGATAAAACACATCAAACAAATTGACGGCAATTGTCATATTCCTGAATCGGCATTTTCAAATGAAAAAAAATCTGGATGGAACATGATTTTGAGGCGCTAAACCTCTCACTTGTATGACAGTCGCATCAAATTCCGTTATATTTACAACAATGCGTGTCTCAGTGAGTTAACATTTCTCTGATTTACCCGTAATATCATCTATAAAGCTATCAGAAATATCAGGTTTAGAAATGGTCAAAAAATAATAGAGAAAATGTGCCACCTTTGTGATTGTGATGATTTCTATCATTAATATACTGTAATTATATGTTGGCAAGCAAGAACGATATCAATATTTACCAAACTATTGTTATTGAGATGTTTATACACTTTAAAAAAAAATACCAATGTATTCATTACAGTCAATATTGCTTTACTTAAATTTTATCAGTGACCACCGTTTACAAAAATTCAAGTGGTATAATGCCAAAACAAAGTTTAAAAAGTATATTGCTTACTTAATTTTATATATATTTAACCATAATAAGTGTGATGCCTCATGAATGTTCAACTAGAACAAAATTTTTGGTGGCATTCAAAGCATACAAAACAGACATTAAGTACCAATTGTGGTTGAAATCTTGTTAAAACTTCAGCTTTTTATTCTTATATATTAAATATTCTATTAGGTGCTCAAAATTACTAATTAAACCTGTATTGTGTATATTTGTCTACTTTTTAAGACACATTTATTGCCTTTTTGATTGATTTACGGACTTATTTGTTTATTTTTTTAAATGTTGTTTGTTTGCCCTATATTGAAAATTTCCCGAGATTAAGATTAATGACTTACAAATCAAGGTCGGGTTTTTATACTTTGAATTCCTTTATAATGCAGTCTAAAGCAAATATAAAAGTGAATCATAGATTTACTTGCAAACTATTACATGTTGTTATTTAAAATATCTTCTATTTTGTTTACGAGTTTGTTCGAATATGATATTTCTACGAAAAATATTTTGCTGCATAAAGTAGACTTTCGTAGGTATAAGATGTATAGGTAGCTCTGGATTAAGGTAGCACAATACAAAGATTTTTTTACTTCCAATCACTAACATTTGAAATACTGTAACTTTTTTATGAAAGAATAGAAAATAATAAAAGAGGTACATATAGATAGATAAAAGATTAATCTTTTTAAATGAATGTAATATTTTTATTATGCAATCATTATGTAATCAATTATTATGTAATTAGTGGCAAAATCTGGGTAAGGTCACTTGAATGAATTTAGCTCTTTCATCTCTTTAACTATACAGAAAATTTTAACGAAATCTTAATCAACACATCATGGGCTTCAAAAGGGTGTCTCAGATTGTCTCTATGGTATTCTATTCTCTCATAAATCTCCAATAAGTGAAACATCCTAACCGCATTAAAGAAGATAATGTTTAATTAGGTGTAAAATTTGTTCTATACATTCTATCTGAAATCTGAGACACACTTTTGTAGATAATGACCATAGGAACAACATATAATAAAATCAAGCCTCTAGGGATACCTATGCAGAAGCTAATTTCATTTGAAAGTGGAAATTTGGTGAAAAATATTTTAGACACCGTTAACAATATAATTGGTTACATAATTGTTGCATAATGCTAATATTGCATTAATTTGAAAGAGTAATCTGTTAGCTATCCAAAACTACCACTTTTATAAATTTTCTAGCATTATTAGGAAAGTTACAGCATTTTAAAACTTGGTAGTTGGAGTTATAAAATCTTTGTATTGTGCTACCTTAAATATTATATTTATATTTTTTAGGTTAAAAGCGGGAATGCAGAGATTCTAGGCAACCTCGTCACGTGTCCATGCCTCTTTCTCAGGAACTACGTCTTTTGGTTTTTTTTACCTAGTTTTTGTTTGTTTTGGCATGTCTTATTGTTTAGAAATATAGACACTTTTATGTTTTCGTAAGTCTTCAAACGACCTGAATAGTCTCTTGTACGTATGATTATCTGTCCTAGACTGTTTTGGTTTTTTGTTTTGTTGATGTTCACAAAATCCTCTTTAATTTATGTGCACCGGTTTGCATAAATAAAATTATATTGATCCAATTACTTTGTCTCGATTTATGAGTGTTAAAGGACAACTTCCAACTTTTTCTAACTTCGTTCGACTCAATTTTATGTTCATAAAAAAAGTTAAAGACAAACAACTGTCACCAAAACAGTACACAATAATCTATAATAAATTAGCAACAAGAACCCTAGTCACAATTCGGACTATACGAATCCTACCAAATACCGGAATAAATTCCGGTGCAACCTAAAAGATGTAGGTTTTGCTGCTTTTTATTAGCAGCATATGTAAACTTGTAATAACATTCAGTGTCTATTTCTCACTTTACTTTTTTTGTATTGTTCTTTTAGATATCAAACAAAGTCTGATTAATATGTAAATGAATAATGGTAACGGATATTTCGTGCCAACTGATTTATTCGAATAAAAACGATAACATTCATATGAAAATCAGAAGATGTGTTATGATTGCCAATGAAACTACTTTCCACAAGGAACGATGACACAGAAATCAACAACTATAGATCCATAAATGACAAATTGGTAACAATTCAAATGAAAAAAACTAACTGCCTAATTTATGTACAAGATAATGAATGAAAAGCATATACTGTATGTTACACAGTAACAAACTACAATCACTGAATAACAGGCTCCTGAGTGAAGACAAGCTCACATGGAATGTGTCGGGGTTAAAGTAGTTTGAAGACGTTTACCCTCACATAACCTTACACTGTGATATAACAGTATAACATAAGAACAGACTATAGCCAAAGAACTGAATTACTGAACATCGGTTGACAGCAAGTTCTTGTGGATGGTCACAACCACTTCATCAGAGAAAATCGTTTATATATTATACCTGACAATGAGGTTGAAATACAGATATAAAAAAAACCTTCTGAAACATGTTCGTGCGTGGATTATAAATTAATGACAGGGATTCAACCTCACCGTAATAACTTTGATATTGTAGTGGTGATACAAATCAGTATACTCTTGTTTGTTGTTATACATTATATAAATATTTGTATATTACAGTTACATGTTTATATAATTTTCATCCATTTGCATATTATTCTATCCTATTATGTTAATAAAAGCGCAGTGCAAGTGCATGGTGGACACTTTTCTGTCATAATTCAATTTTTCTAATAGATTGGATATGAGTAGACATTCATATTTTCACGCAAAACGTTCAATCTCCAACTCAGAGTTATCGGTCCTTGAAGAGAGCAAGGAACGATAACTCTGCACGGGTGATTGCATACGTTCTAGAGATATTCTGACGCGTGCGTTAACTCAATTTTCCTGTACGTATGCATAGATACTATATATATTGATACCTTATGTTCGTGGCATAACATCTGGGCCAACGGTTTATTTTTAGGTCATTGCTATGTTAGAATCTGTTGAAAATGGCATAACTCATCGGATAGATACATAGCAGAAATACATCTTACTAAATGTACGAATGATTATCAATAACTCAAGTCCATACTTGTCATGACTGTATTGTATAACACCCAAAAAAAAAATGTTATCACTTATAAGTATATGAAAAAATAACATTCGCTCTTGCAATGGTATTTATGATATATTATTTTTAAAGACTCTAAAGCAGTTAAGGACTTTTGTCCGTTCAGAATTTTTGTCGAAGTTCAGTATTTTTGTGTTTTTCCTTTTTTTATATCAATTTTTGAACAACTAGTGCTGTTAAGTTGCTGTTTTAAACGTAAAAAGAATCGATGACAAATATGTCATATATCATGTCTTTGACCTACCGAAAAATAGACAGCAATGACAAGTTTTGTTTCTGCAACGTCTGTTTTCTTTTCTTGGATGACAATCAAAGTATCACTAAATTAAACCTTTAACACGCATGTGTTATTTCAAGGGTATTTTGTCACTTTAATGTACGACCTGACATTGAAGATAAACAACAAAGTTAATTAGAACATGAAAAAGTTTTAATAGCATTTTTTTTAACCTTACTGTGTCAGTGCTTGGTTCGTTGAAAGTTTTTAAGTTTCACACAAATTTAAAAAAAAAATCCATCGAAGCCTGGATACAAACGTTGAAATGAATGAAACCTTATATTCAAATGATCGAAATCTTAAAACATATTCAAAGAGGTTAAAGATATATGATATTATTTATCGATAAATAAGGCATTTTTTTATGAATTGTTAAATGAAGACTGGAAAACACTTATCATAAAAGTTGGAATTAACATAGCCACTTTTGATGTTTCTTGTCTAAATTATTGCGAGTCTTATTAACAAATAGCTAATATAACGCTTTGTAACTTAAAAAAAAAAGCTCTTTGGAGAACATTTTTAGCTTGTTTTACGTTGGAATATGTTAATGATGACTGCAATAACTTTATTCTGAAAATTTCGTCATTACACCAACGTTTGTAAAATTTAAACCACAAAACATTCCACATTAGGCATTAAGGCAAGAGAACTTACCGATGTTAAAAAAAAATCATAACTCGATTAAGAAGATTCAAATCAATGGAACACACATACATAATTTGCAATGCTAATCCACAATTGTCGCAAACCCGTATAAAACACAAACATTACAATAAAAATATTCTGGTATATTTCATAGATTTAAGATTAGGTATTTCGATATCAGACGTTTGTCTGTTGGTTTACCGTTTTTAATCAATCCTCAATTGAGAAGTTGGGGGAAATAAGAAGTTTTTTTTTTAAACTGCTGCTTTAAAAGAAATTTAAAGTCTGAATCTTAAATCTACGGTAATTATTGAATATGACAAAAAATGTATCAATGCATATCTCTTTTCTGATAAGCTCAAATTTGTAGAAATTATACTGAATACAACAACATAGCTCTTTTTCACTGATGCATGGTAATTTTGCCTTAAAAATCAAAAGAAAAAAAAAGAAGGTGTTTCAAATATTTCCAGTTAAGCTTGCACATGATTTATGACGAGCAGTTTTTTATCTTTGGTTTTTATAAAAGATATTTCATTAAAATTACTGAATAGTACTTATGTTCCACCATCTTTCACGATCAAGTGTATTTTTTTTTGTGGCATATTTTCAACGACATTTTTTTATAAAAACAGTGACAAAAATAACCTTAACATAACATGTGGGTGTAAAAGTTTTAGTTAAGTATTGCGCTGATGGGTTTCAATAAATCATAAATAGACGTGGCAAAAATGCAATTTGTTTTGTTTAGTCGAAAATAGATAAAAATTAAAGACATGTCTTTTATTGCTGATGTACAGCCCTATAAATATCTAGAATAAGATTATCGTAAAAATGCTACTGGACAAAACATATTTTTCTTGTCAATTATTGAAAAGACAGTTATGGTTTTAAAAAGAAAATTCTCGAAAATTTGTTGTTTACACATAGAAGAAACTAGTGTCAGTATCATATATTTTAAGTTTTGTTCTTTCCTTCGTATTTCATGTTTAAAAGGAAAAGAGTTTATTTACCCCAAATTACATAGCTCCTCCAAATACACTTCAGTTTAAAGTTCTGATGTGACAAAGATATAAAAGAATTATCATTGAATCAAACCAATATAATAGCCCTATATATTATCTTTCGAAGACTAGTAAAGTTTGTAAACAGAACTTTACTCATCAAGAGATGATTTAAGATTTTCAATTGTGAGTTTTCTATTTTTATATAGCAATATTTCAGCAACGCCTACATATGTAGTATATCTCTTAATTGATACAACATTTCATTACCTATAATGATTTCCTTGGTAGAGTTTGTTTGTTACAAGGGGAAGCTATTACTAGTAACCAAAATTTTCAAGTGGTGAAGATCACATACTCATTCAAAATTATACGGTTCTAAGAATATCTGGTTTCCTCAATTACGACGAATATGTTCCTATTCTCTTTACTACAATTCCGTCCTATTTTAAAGATATGTATGTGTTCTTTCGGATTAGACTAAACGCAAGCTATTAATAACACGAGCAACACGACGGATACAAGTTAGGGGTCTGATTACCTTTATAATACACATCAGATCACCACCTTTTTGGTGGGGTTCATATTGCTCAGTTCTTAGTATTCTATGTTGTGTTTTGAAAACTGATGTCTATCTTTTTGTCATGTTTGATACATTTTAGTTTTTTCACTTACCTTATTCGACATGTGTGCCTTTGTATCTTTCGTTTTATTTTGGTTAATAGAAAAAAGTTAGTGCATAAAACATAAAAGTCTCAGTATGACAAAAAAATATTGGACTCCCTAAATACCGTGGTAATTTTATAACAGCAGGTCAACAACAGACACGATATGCTGCATCAATTGAACAAGATATTCCATCATTCAAATCATCCATTGTCTTCCAATCACATTTTGCTCACATGACAATGTGTTTACCATTACTTTTTTAAGGTAACTAATTTGTGTTTGTCTGTTAATATCATTACATATCTTTTACCTAGCCATATGCTAACCATTCATTAGACAACCAGGTTCAATCCAATTTTTTTGTGAAAATGTTCTGTATCAAAATCAGTGATATTGCAGTTGTTATCGACAGTTTCTACGTATGCTAGCCTTCTATTTTGTTACAGTTCAGTGTTGTTTTTGATTAAATAGGTAAAACATTATTTGACAAGGTAAAAGATGACATATATCAATTAAACGCCGTTAAAAAGGGTGATTTTTTTTTCATGAAATGTGTCTATTTAAGGTATGAATGGTAATGTTAATTGAGGCGACAGTAGTTCACATATGTTAGGAAGCGACAAGTTTTGTTTTCAACCGGCACTCTTTGTCAATTTGTAGATGTTAGTCAAGATATGAGACATACTTACATGTATCTGTTGTATCCTTTATCTCAAGTTCATAAGGATAGATGCGTTCAACATAGTCACCACATTTTTGAATTATTTACTGAGAGAATATCACTAATATAGCGGAAAGTGTTGTTTAAGGATACTGCTCACTTCTTTATTTTTTACCTAAGAAGTATTAAACCAGCCTCGAAAGGAACAAGTCGGAAAAAGAGGGACACAGTTGGTTCCCGTGAGTTGCCTATTATTTGTCGAAAAACACGTCCTCCGAAGACGGATTCATCTCCCTTAGATAAAAGTCTTGTTTATAATTTATTGTCATTTTATGTTTTAGATCTTTTAATTTTGCAATAGTATTATTTTGCATGTTCATATGCAGGACCTATTATAGTTTACTTTACGGTAAGATTTTTTATGCCCTTTGGTCACCTATATCTGTTAAGCATCCTTGCATCTTGTTTTCTGGTGCAATTGGCAATCACACCACATTTCCTTATTTGATTCTTATAACGACATTGTTGGTCGACTAGTACTGTGCATGAAATGTATCGTTGTATTCTACTAATATCTCATTTCATAAGTATCAATGGTCGAGAACTATATTTGGTTGTATACAAAATCAACAAAAGTTTCAAAAAAGGAGAATTTGTCAATAAAATAATACATATGACAAAAAAACACTTATTGGAAAATAAATTACGTGGCAAAACAACAATTTGCAAACAATGGTACAGAAAACTAATGACTGGGCAACACGAACACAAACGAAACCCGTGGGGGGATAGCAGGTGTTCCGATATTGTAAGCAGAACTTGTTTCTCGTGTGGCACCTGTCGTGTTGCCCAAGAAAGTAAAAACTTGGTGACAAGTCTTTTTCAGTAGACCAAATTTGTTTTCACGACGATTGGAGAATATCTGTCGTCGGTGAAACAGATTTTCCATAACGGTCAAACAGCTCGTTATTGCGTCCGTTTAATTTTGGAAAGGATGATTTTAACTTTACCGAGTTTCTCACCGTTTCCATATACGTCAAAGAGCAAGATATATTGCACTAGCATAACATATTCCGACTGTTACTCAGTTACGAATTAAAAAGTGTACACATACATCGAATGAATATATATTCTCAGCTATATCACTAATTTAAATACATTCTTAAAAGTACGCACTATATGTTACAAATATGCGTTTTTATCATAAGCAACTCATATATTACAAATGGTGGTAATTTTTATCATTTAATGTTTAATGAGACAGGTTTATGTACACAAATACGTGTATGCAGAATAAATTAGATTAAATGCACCACAAACATCTGAAACACAAAGGTCTTTTTCTAAGTTAATGATGATGAGTATTTGAGGACGTAATTACAATTAAAAATATGTTAAATTGAACACGTGGCTAATGCAAAATAAGTATTATGTGCCATTTATAACATCATATGTACTATTAAGAAAACTTGTTCTAATACATTTTCATATAGATTTGTCAGCAGTCATTGACTTTGTTCTTGGTAACTTGGACAGCTGTTTATAGGTTTTATAATTAATGAGAATTGAATATTACTTGATATCAACTCGAGTTATTTAATTCAAATATAATGATAAACGAGCCTGTGGCGAGTTTATTTTTACATTCAAATTGAATAACGTTTTGTTAATTTGTCAAATAAACGTTAAAAAAAACATATTTCCAAATGTAGGGACAACACTTATTTCAGAGGTCTTCTTGGAAAGTCTTGAAATTGAAACAAAATGGTTTTCGTTTTTTGTGAATGTTAGAAACAGTTTTTTGTTTTCTATGTGAACTATTATTTTTCTGTTTGTCTTTTTCATTTTTAGCCATTGCGTTGTCAATGGTTTTCGATCTTTGAGTTTGACTGTCCCTCTGGTATAGTTCGCTCCTCTTGAAACGAATTGTAATCTTTTTCAGATAAATATCAATTTGAGAAATCTAGGTGGATATAAAATTATATAAATATTGCCTTTTCGTGAAATTTACAATATAGGGTATTAAGACGCATGACATATGTGTAAAGGCAATCATTCATCTGTGTGAGGTTATATGATTAGAGAAACAAAATCATAAGGAGTTTTGACGCATTTTAACTTACCCTTCACAGAACTTAAAGAAAACAGGTCATATTGTCAAATATACATTTTGTCGAAAGCTTTATTTGCACAAAGCTCTCTACTATCTATGTTGCCAGCAAAGGCAAACAAGTCGGTGAGTGACATCGTCGCGTTTATTTTTGTTATTGTTTTAATGATAAATATAAACATTCTTTCCATTACATTTTGTAAACATTTTTCATAATGATGTCATGTAAGAAATGTGGTATTATGTAATCGTGGCATCAGGGTTATCGGAGGTATTATTTCATTGACTTCACAACCTTCCATGTTAATTTCTCCATCACGAATATACCGTTTTAGCTAATTTAATTTCGAATAAGTGTTCCAATGAAAGCTGCATTCACTTGCGACACTCAAATAGATGTTATGTGGAATTTGATAATAAACAAGGTTTAATCCTCCACTTCCGACGACAAGAAATGTCTGCACCAAGTCTTTTATATGGCTGTGTTTTTAAAGCTTTTAAGTTTTGCCATTAAACTAATGGCTTTTCATTTTGAATTTCCTTGTAGTTATATTCACAGTATTTAATATAAGAATTATCAACAACAGGACCGTATATACTAATAGTTTTAAGAATATAAGATACACAAAATGCGGGTTTCAGATTCTGTCCGAAGTTGCTTTATTTATTCTGACAAATTCTTAATAATACATTTGTTTTATCTAAGATGTGTAATTCGTGCGTCATTTGTATAGTAACAAAAGTTAGATATAATACCCAAGGTCTTTCATTTATTCTCTGGATTTTATAAAATGAACATAAACAGTTAAATGGGGTAAACGCTACAGTGGTTGTAGTTTGTTGGTATAAAAAAGAAGATGTGGTATGATTGCCAATGAGACAACTATCCACAAAAGACCAAAATGACACAAACATTAATAAATATAGGTCACCGTACGGCTTTCAACAATGAGCAAAGCCCATACCGCAAAGTCAGCTATAAAAGGCACCGATAAGACAATGTAGAACAATTCAAACGAGAAAACTAACGGCCTCATTTATGTAAAAAAAAAATGAACAAAAAATAAATATGTAACACATAGACAAACGACAACCACTGAATTACAGGCTCCTGACTTGGGACAGGCACATATACATAAATAGTGTGGCGGGGTTAAACCATATTTGTCTTTTGTGTTATGTGTTTTTGTAAATACATCAAGCCGATGGGTTTCTATATTGAATTGCTTTACTTTGTTCATGATTCACGGAACCTTTTTTAAAGCTTGTTTGCATTATGGGTTATGCTTGAATGGTCATCTTAAGTTTGTCAATTAGACGTGTTTTGGACTCTGATGTACAGTTGTCTTATAAGAAATTATACCACGTTCTTTTTTTAATTTTAATAGCACGATGAAAATATGATTTTTTATTACTTGAATGTTCGATTTGTATTTTTTAAATCAGGGTTTTCAACACATTTGTGTACTTGTGTGAATTTCAAAACTACTTTGAGTTTTCATAATAGTACATGAATATGAATGTATCTGCGAATTCGAAGAAGCAATTGACGAAGTTAGCATAGAGAGCATGACACATGTTGCTAGAAGTACCTTATCACGTACGGAAACAAACCAGCAGATCGTCGAAGTCTCTCATGAAATATACTGATTTATTTAGTGTAACCAGCGTTGACACAAATATGTATGTTATGCTGTTACTAGCGAAGGCCAAACTTATATATTATTTCAGTCAGTCAGTCAGTCAGTGCCCCGAACCGGGTTTTGTTTATAAGTTACATACATTCTTTGCCTAATTACTTGTAAACATAAGTCGTAGAACATTTCAAGAAAGGTGGTATTGAGTTAAAGAAAATATAAGTCAAGTAACAAAGTTCCAAATGATAAATTTGTCTTTCATGAATTATTCTTTTTTTCTACATTGATATATGTTTTACCGTTATAATAAAAACTGCACTTGAATGTGACATTAAAAAATTGGACTGTGTATATACGAATTATAGGATCATTTAATTTAATGTGTTTTCACTCTTATAAATAATATTATAATTAGCTCATCATAAATATCAGGTGAAACATTATATACGCCAAAGACACATCAGTGACGGACATATCAAAAAGGTAAAAAGTACAAATAAAGTACATATTAAATCACACTGAGAGCCATTTTATGGGGTATTTCGAATAATCACAACAACATGACTATATACTCATACACCCATGTGACATTGCAAAACCTCTAAATGTAAAAAAATATGTGTCTCTGATTTTAGTATTCAGTACTGATACTTTTACACTAATTAATCTTTAAAAACAGAATATAACATTTCCTTAGATTTAAATGCTTTTCCGCGTATTTTGTTTCTCAAAAATATAAAGTATGTATATGTTTTCCTTTCTTGTTCAAAAACAGAAGCCATACTAAAGGTCGTTAGTTTTTTGTGTGTTTTTGTATTATGTGAAAATCAATTACAGTTAATGAAAAACAAGCAACATAATTGAGTGATACATTCATTTTATAATAAAAAAAATATTGTGTTATCTGAAACAAAAATAATGGAATGTTGTTATATATATATAGATATATTGTCTTAAACTGTATTTGACCCAAAGATGACTTTTGATTCTTTATTTCGTTTTGTTGTTGTCTCATTGACACATACCCTAAATCTTCTTATGTTTAAATTATCATTATCACTCTTAACCGGACTGATCTTTTTATATTTACTTCCAGCTAATAAGAAATTCAGTTTTGCTGACAACTGTTTCCTTCCTAAGCTTTAACACATGCTAAAAGAGCATTTTTGCTTCTGCTCAACTGAACGTTCGTTTGACATGGCCTTCGTGTATTGAGTAAGCTCTTTAACAATGCTCTTTTGGATACTAATATTGTTATGCAAAGTACTTCAAAAAGAATTTTTGCCACCCTCTTAATCACAAATAACCAGCATAACTGCCAGTTTACCTGTTGGTGTTTTCAGTTAGCCTCTAAAAACTGCAAGAGCAGTTTGTTTTAAGTTGTGCTGTTACACTTCTGTCCATTTTTTTTTCATTTTTTCTGTTTTTGATAGGATATTCGGTTTTCATTGCTCTTCAACTTCGTATTGGCTTTGGTCGTTTTGATTTCACATATGTAATTATAAGGTTTATTTTACAGAGGTCATGATTAGTATTTTATTTTTTAAAACTATGGTATCTGTAAGTCTTTTTTTTTACATTTCGTTGAATCAACAGGTAGGTCATATTATCTAAGCAAAAGATGCCATGACTGTTGAAAATTACGATTGATTAAACAGACATATACTACCTCGAATGTTATTTCTATGCAGCAACATTTCAACAGCGCCTACATACGGAGTATATATCTCCCAGTTGAAACGATATTCCATGGCATGTTTTTCCTATCATGCTTTCCGAGATAAAGAAGCTTTCAAACAATGTGTTCCACGTGATGGAGTTGAAATCGTTCCTTCGTACGTTTTACTGACGATATCACACGTTGGTTAACAGTTAACAGTAGAATATCCGTTCCACAAATGATAACGGATGTGTTCCTAATGTCGTTATTACAGTCCCCTTTTCCTGAATGTGACCTACTGAATTAGACTTATAACATTGTTTGTACTAACATAAGCAAGACGACGGGTGTCATATATGGAACAAGATCTGCTTACCCTTCCCAAGCACCAGAGATGACCCAATTTTAGGTGGGGTTATATTTGCTCAGTCTTTATTTTTCTATGTTGTGTTTTTCAATTTGTGTACTAGTGTTTCTCTGTGAGTCATTTTAATGTTTATGCCATTGCGTTGTCAGTTTATTTTCGACTTATGATTTAAAGTTACTTAAGTATATTTTGCCTCTCTTTTAAATCATTTGTATAACTGGAAGTGATTCTATTCTGATTGAGAAAGAAAAAAAATGAGAGAAATCTCTATGTTATACACTCAACTGCTGCATGAATGAATAATTCGTAATGTCGACCTTTAAAATTCTTCATGAAAGAGGGATGAAAGATACAAAAGGGACAGTCAAACTCATAAATCGAGAACCAACTGACAATGCCATGGCTAAAACAGAAAAAGACATACTGACGATAAAAGGACACAAGACACAACATAGAAAACTAAAGACGAAGGAACACGAACACAACCAAAAACTGGGGTGATATCAGGTGCTCCGGAAGGGTAAACAGATCCTGCTCCACATGTGGCATCCGTCGTGTTATTTATGTTATTATTCTGTCTCATTCGTGAAAAGAGAAGGCGATTGTAGTTACGACATTAGGAACATATCCGTTATCATCTGCGAAACGTTTATTCCATAACGGTCAAACAACTCGTGATGGCGTCCATCAAATTGACGAAGGGATGATTTCAACTTTACCATTTAAAACTCTTGGTTTAATAGCTTCCTTGTCAGCAGCAACCCTAAACCAAGGAAATCATGATAGTAAATACAAGTCCGGGAATATCGTATCAATTTGGAGATACATATACTTCGTATGCAGGCGCCGCTCGAATGTTTGTGCACAGAAAGTGAAAGTTCACAATTGGGACGCTGAAATGATCCCTTTTTGTTTTCAACCGACTCTCATTGTCAATTTCTAATTCAATGTATGAGGCTAACATAACTTTAAATGACATCAGTAAAACATAAGAAAGATGATATGAACAGTGCTTACTGTCTAATGGTCGTCAATTACAATAATGTGTAACTGAAATTTGAATGCTAGTATCTGAAATAAGCATTATTATATAAATGATTAGATCGGACAAAATATCTGCTCTATATACTAAATGGCAATGATAATAGAAGTCAACGTCCTATTGCATTATACAAACCTCATAGCGAATTTCGAGCTTTAAAAGACTCGGGGTTAACAAGTGAAACATATAACATGTGTATTTTGGTCGTAAAGTTATTGCAATAAGTAATGTTCTCATTGTTCTCTATTCCCATTTGTTATATCTACGATTGAAACTTGTGATAAAAAGTAAAATCACAAAAATACTGAACTCAGAGGAAAATCAATTTGGAAAGTCCATAATCACATGGCAAAATCAAAAAACAAAACGCATCAAAAACGAATGGACAAGAACTGTCATATTCCTGACTTGGTACAGGCATTTTCAAATGTAGAAAATGGTGGATTAAACCTGGTTCTATAGCGCTAACCCTCTCACTTTAAATTTGTGGAGGTTAGATATTTTAATATATTGATATAACTTCCTAGTAAAAATTTGTATCAACAACATCACCTATCGTCAACTATACGCCCATTTCATTATGTTTGTGGGCAAAGTCATTTATGTAGGTTTCATTTCCTTTTGGCAGAAAATCAGGTTTAATTAATTTCTAGTACAAATTAATGGAAATGATTATTATAAACGTCAGGTTTTTTTTCAACAAGTTGTACTATAACTATCATAACTTTGTTTACAAAATATTGTGCACTCCAAGTAAATATTGTTAACATTAAGAAGTCATAAAATATTTAATTTTAAATTAAATTAACGCATAAATGTTCTCATACATATATTGATGTTGAAACAAGTGTTACACTTTTTTTTTTTGTCATTAATAAAGGTGTTCAATGTCACGTTAGGTGTTGTTAGATTTTTCAGGTAAAGTTTTCAAGAACGAAGATTTTGTTTGTGTTATGTTTGTGTTGAGATGGCTCAAATATGGTTAAATTATACACGCATCTTTTGTTTCTCCAGGAATCGTGTGACCTGACGTCATAAAAGTATCTGATATTCAAAAATATTTATTCAGTTGTTATATTTGTGACCATGTGACCGAAGAGGTATACTCCTAGAGCTTTTACAGCTGATGTTTGTTTTTCGCGTAGTGTTATCCTATAACACATCATAAACTAAGGCGACAGTAGTTTACCGATGTTGATATCTATCTCGTTCATCGGACTCAAGAAATTTATCAAGTGTTGTTTTATTCTAAATACATTTGTGATTAAGTAATTCAATAAGATAAATAGTAACATACAACCAATTTAACTTACACTCGTACTTTTTTTTTCTTGTCAAGTTTATTTCCACTATTGACTCTCATAGGCAGTATTACCAAATACTTTTTTCGAAGACCTTATTCTGCCAATTTTGTTTCCGTGTTTATCAATCATTTGTAAGATTGTATATTATAAACCAATAAAGGATTTACTTTGTAAAGTGACCCAAAAGTTGCTTAATTTTTTCAATGAGAAAGTATTGACAAACGTACTTGCAGGTGTTTCTTTTAAAGTAATCTTTCATTGTATTTAAATCTATGAATGTCCAACAAAGCATCAATCTTAATGCATTTCAACAAATGTTTATGTAACCTTAGTTAGGTTATTATGTTTTGCAAAATACTGCATTCTTATATTTTGAATTAGCAAAAAAATAGACTTCATTGTTTAAATAAAACAAATATATTAATTGCCGTGTCAGAAGGCAGAAAAAGCAGTGTTTATGACTTTGGAATTGTTTACATGATGGATCTGAAATGCATACTTGGAATTATTGTACTATGCAAGTGTGTTGATTCGAAATATAATGAAGTGCCAAAATATTTAAACGGTAATGAGACCACAAATCTAATATGAAACATGTCGAGTATATCTTTAAAGTAATAATGAGACGTTGTTATAATGCAAAGAATAAGAGTTGTGTCTACATCAGGTTATCTGGACTTTGCGGCATGATTTTTTTTTTCATTTTCTCTCTTATTTTTTTTATATAATATAAAGGGAGATGTAGGTAAAACCCCTATAAGGCAGCAAACATTTTTAACAGAAACTAAATTATAGTTTATAGTTTATAGACAGTATGAAAAACCAATATAAAATGTCTGCGTAGTTTGGTCTCAATTGGCATTACCTTTTAATCATACATTTAGTTGTGATGTATCTTAAAATTCTGAATTCGGGCCTGGGAAGGGGGGACTAGGATTGAATGAGATTGAAAGTTTTCAACTTACAGTTGACATAACCGAAGGTCATTTCGTTCATGTATCTAGATGAAAGAAACCTCAAAGTAGAAAAGTCGAAGGAGTACACGAGCCGGAGGAGTAATAGAAAATAAACAATAATAAAAAATGAACACATCTTGTGCACTCCCAACATATACCACAATCAAAACAACAAATACACATAATATTTACTTATGATGCGGGTGTTATCGTGATATAAATAAACTGACTAATGACAAGTAATACTGTGTATTAACTGAAACCTTACTTATACTCGAGTCGCATGTACTTTCATTCATCGATATTGTATGAAATGTGGATTCATTATTATTCGTTGGATACCAATTTTTGTGGTTTTCGAGGGTACGGGTGAATCCTGAATTTAAATTTCAACGAATTTCAAATTTTCTTTAGGCTGACTTCATACATACATACAAAGAAAACGAGTGAGCAATATCCTCTAACTTTACTCTCCGCTATATAGCTGTAGACATTCTCTCACTAAATAATTCAAAAGCTGGTGACTATGTTGAACGCATCTGTCCCACCGAACTAGAGATAATGGATACACGAGATACAGTCTGCCTCATAAACCCGGGCTTGTTCGATCATGATTTCCTTGATAGAGGGTTGCTACTCACAAGGAAGGTATTAAAATCAACATTTCCAAATGGTAAAGTTGAAATAATCCTTTCATAACTTTTTCGGACGCCATCAGTTGGTTGACCGTTACGGAATATCCGTTTCACATATGATATCGGATATATTACCTGTGACGTTACTGCAATCCAGTTCCCTATTCACGTATGTGACCTACTGTATAAGACTATTAACAAGGATATAATTTCCCTTCCGGAGCATCTGAGATCATCCCAGTTTGTGGTACGGTTCGTGGTACTTAGTCTTGAGTTTTCTATGTGTCTTTTGTACTATTGTTTGTCTGTCTTTTTTTTTTAGCTATGACATTGTCTGTTTACTTTCGATCCATGAGTTTGAATGTCCCTCTTTCGCCTCTCTTTTGATTGCCGGCTTTCATTTTCATGCATGCAAAATTCGGCAAAATTAAAGCCAGAAAGTGCCTCAAAAATGATAATCCTATACCCTAAAATCTTATTTTTATCATTGACAAAAAATAAAGAATGGACATCACTGATATAAATCCTATTGTCACGCTTGAGTTATCAGTTAGTGTGCGTCTGGCGTATTAAATTACCGGTATAAGCCTGGTACCTTTGATAACTATTATATGAGCCATTCATAGGGTAAATCTATATAGAATAATAGGTAGTTGAGTTTTTGATACTGACTATATCATGTGGAATATCTAGACGAGCCCGTTAGGGTGAGTTAAGATAATCAACATGATATAGACAGTATCAAAAACTCAACTACCTATTATTCTGTTTATCGGTAATTATGACGTCACGAAATGTTATGACGCCACGCAATGTATTGCCTAATATTTTCAGTGATACTGCCAGTACGTTGATACTCTAAAATATTAGGCAGTAAGATTAAATAAAATATACGAATTACCGATAAATTTCAGTATCAGGGTCAATTTTTTTAATAGTCCTATACTTTGAATCTTTTTTGGTTTTACATATAGGTTTTACATATATAAGCCAGTACAGTAGCTCGTAGAAAATTTGCGAATTATACAGTCATCACTTCGTCTTTTCAGTATTACTTTGAGTAATCCAGCATCCGGATATTTTGGGATGCCCGCATCCAGACATTTCGGATGCCAGCATCCAAACATTTTAGGATGCCAGCATCCAGATATTTTTGGATGCCAGCATCCAGACATTTTGGGATGCCAGCATCCGGATATTTTGGGATGCCAGCATCCAGACATTTTGGGATACCAGCATCTTGATATTTTGGGATGCCAGCATCCAGATAGTTTCGGATGCCAGCATCCGGATATTTTGAGATGCCAGCATCCAGATGTTTTGGGATGTCAGTTTCCGTATATGTTGGGATTCCAGAATCTATAAATAAATGGAAGTCAGCATCCAGACGTTCAGGTATTCAATATGAAATTAAAAGAAGTACATCAGCATCTATCAAAAGTGGAGATGCAATTTCAATCATTTTCTATATTATCCGCAGACACTTTTTTGAAATATGCTATGTACAGAAATAAGAAGTGCTTTTTATACAAAAAAAATCACAACTACAAAAGTTATTAAATATAATCAAGAGAGCATCCATAATCTTTAAGACCCAAGAAAATCCATTATGTAGCATCTACTATTCATAGAAATAAATGAATCAGTATGATTTTTGGTAAAATGAGCATATGTTTATACTTAAACAAATGCAATATAGTAGAAATTTTCCAAAAATGGAACATGACCGTAACATTTTCTCTGGACATTGAAAAAATTAGTAGAATACAACATAATTTTACCTTAAAAAATTCAAAAATTGTAAAAAAAATGTCTTTTAGCATATGAGAATTTGAAATTTTAGTTGAGAACTCATTTACTATAACCTAGTTATATTCTTTACTCTAATGAATGGTTATCATTGACAATCTTATCTTATCGTTATTAAGAGGTTATCTGGAACGCCGAAAGGCTAAGAGATATTACAATTTACACCAGAGGATGTGTATCACTTTACAACTACAGTTGAATAGGGATTTTGGGATTCATTCCTATGCGCTTTGTCCAATCCTCCATTTAAAATTTGAATTATGTTTACTGTATGTTAAATATCATGTAACAAATACATCATGTATATTCAGGACTAGAACACATCAATAATAAAACCCTTTGCAAAGTAGGTTGATCCAGATGAAAAAAGGGAAATTGAACTGCAACTCGAAAAGAAAAAGAGAGGGAATGTTACATAAAAGTAAAAGAACAAAATTACTAAACAACAAGTAAAATTCAAAACGGGAAGTCTTCGACTATTCTTAATTTCATTAAGGTATATGGTCCTGTGACCGATTTTTCTTACATTAAAGGGAAACTTCACAAAAAAATCAAAAATTGATATTATGTTCATTCGGTACAAAAATGTTCAAATTCATAGATATTGAAGTTTTATTCCGCTAGATAAGCGATCACCATCGATTTTAAATTTAGAGTATCATTTCTCTACGTTCAGCCATTTTGTCTTTTTTCCCCGTTAATAAAATCGATATGTCTATAAACCCAAAAGGAACAAAACTACAGTAACCGATGTAATCGTAATTGCGTGTCGATATCTTGTCAATCGTACGGTTGTTTTATCCGACTTACTAACTTGATACGGAACATATTCTTATTTTTTTTAAATTACCATGGTCTGTTGTTTTTAAACTGTTGATATTGGAATTAGGTAAAAAGTCAAAGTTAAAATCATAAATAAGTGTTCCGTGAAAATTGTTTTCGAAAATCTAATTTGTTCATAACTCTTTAAAGTAATAAACTTTTTTCAAATAACTTTTAATCTTCCCTCATCTGATCACCAGCATGGCTAAAGGTATTACCTTCAAAGGTAATGGAGGGGTGTGAGGTGACACGTCCAGGTATTCAAGCGATTTCCTGTCGGGCTTGCAAGTTCATGCATCGTTTCACTTCTGCCTGTATTGATCAGTGTACACGACTGATAACTTATAACTTTCCATTTTGAACTATCAGATGTATAATATACAACTCTGTCTTACTTGTCATTACTAAACTCATACGCTTGTTTATAAATAACATTTCTGGTGTAAAGAATATTATTCATAAAAATATAAATAATACCCCAAAAATAAGATTTGATGAAATTAAAATCTATTTAAATATTTTTTCCAAGGGTGAATTTGGGAAAATGTAATATATACTTATTGTCAATGGTGAAGGACAGATTGGAACATACCAGAAATATTGATTAAAAAAAATGTACGCACTTGCCGACGATTCGTTTATACGACTGGGTAGAAAGTTATGGAACTAAAGCGCAATTTAAAATATATACATGTATACATTAAACATAAGAAAAAAAAACATATATTTTGAATAAATCGGGGTAAAAGTTTTGTAAATAGACTAGTCCACGTATGCCAACACTATGTAATCATTGAATGTCGATAGACTATTGTATACCAGAAGAAGAAGAGAACCAATTTGATTTAAATACAGGTCGTTGTATAACTTTTGCTTTGGTTCATTGAAGTTGTCACGGGAAATAGTAAAATCACAGATTTATGTTTCAATAAGATTGTTCTCGAACAAAGGAAAGAATTCGTCATCAAAATTGTTATATATGCCACTGGACGAACACTGATTATCACCAAGGGATGTGAATATTTGGCTGGGAAACTTTTGAGTATCAAAGTTTCAAATTAATTTCGGGATTTATTTTCTTTCTTGGTATTCAATAACAGAAAAAAGAATAAATTACTTGTCCGCTAAATAGGGGTATTCTTGTCAGATAAAAGACTTTTAGTTATATTTAAAAAAAAATATGGAAATATGACATTAAATTGTTTCTGTCGTTTTTTTTAACATCATTTTAAAGATGTGTGTCTAAGGTGAACGCCACAAGAACCCTGTAATACTAGTACAAGAGTATAGCATGTAAACCTTGCTTCTCAATAATATGGTTGTATTGGAAATCTTTTCATACAGATTGACAACTCATGGTCCGATATGCATGTAATATTTACCACATAACGCCCATAGTTCTTTCTACCATCATCATCTTATTCTTTGATATTGCTGTAAACATCGATGGTTCACACCCAAACAAAATGGGAGAAATGGACCATCAGAGCTTCCCCGTGTTATACACTTGTGGAACTTAATATATAGACGAAATTTCTGTATTGAAATGAATCTACATTTCACAAACAGGATATTCAAATTACGATTTTGAGTAATCACCTTACAAACCAACATAAAAGTATGGCAAGATATAACAATGAAGGAATTTAGTTTTTGTCAGTCGCAAGAACTCATCACTATCATAAACGTATACGTATATATGCATGCAGTTTCAAATATCAAGAACATGCGGTCGATGTCGATAGTCCGTTTTCTAACTGTTCAGAGTTCGACATGTCACTTGTTCATTCTTGGAAGCCTTCATATGCCCTGTCCAACGATGGGAACTCTTTCTGATTGTATTGACTATAAATGCTTATATGGTAATTCTGTCGTTTATCTGTACAATTGGTTGCATTTCCTCTCCTTTCCCAACAAACAAACGATCGAAACGCTACTAGTCTGCTTTCTCTGGAGCTATTCCTCAAAGGCGCTTATACGTCAGGAAACTTACATGTATGTATACTAATAATGATTGTTTCAAGAATAACGATGTATGGACGAACTATTCTAAATTCGTCAATATCAGTTATGCATGACTAAGATATAATATCAGATTATTACTTGTCATTTTTCATATCGCATATATTATCAGCCCTAGGTTCAATATCAGCCCAAGAGCCGCATGGCTCGAAGGCTGATATTGACCGAGGGCTGATAATACATGCGATATGAAAAATGACATGTTATGATCTTTTTATCATATGCTTCAACAGTAGAGAAAAATAACAGATTCATATATTGATCTTTTTACGTGGTTCCCGAAAAGAAGTTGAAAGAGTACTTGAAAAGTTCACGGACGTCGGACCCAAAATTTGATACATTCAATATGAAATCTTTCTATCATATTCCTCAACAGAGAAAAAACCCATATTTTTATATGAACGAATCGACAAAAAATAATTCAACAATATACATAATGAACATTGTATGGAAAAGTCAACTTTTTAAAGTAACTTTCTAAATCATGTTTCAGAAAAACTATAAAAAATGCATTTATTTAATTTAATTTTTTTTTTAATTTAATTTAATTAATTATTTTACACAATATACATTCCAGTATTCAAATAATTGTTTTGTACACTACTTTGTAATGTTTTTCACTGAAAACATAGCATTGAGGTGTATTTTCGGGAATTTGCCGGGTATCACCGGAACGCCATGTGATAACGTTACGGAAAGGCATGTGATAACAATCAGAGCATGTGATAAACTTTTCATATCAGCCTGCTAGGCACCAATTCGAAAAATATGGAAAATACTTAAATTTAATGCTATTATCATACGGTAAAAATCATATGTTATTTAGTCTAAGTATATGATAAGTTTTATTACAACTACTGTATTACTTATTTGGATTAATGACGGCTATCATGTTCAACATTGCACAAATATTATCATAGAATTTTTTTTTTAAATCCTCAAACAAAATAATGCCTTAGCTTAGATAATTGGTATTCTTTTCATAAAAAGTTCGTGTAAATGATTGTCAAATGAATTTAATTATGTAAAAAATCATGCATTTTGTATGTTGTATTTTTTTTTCAATTAAAAACTTAAAAATTGCTATAGTTTTATTAGCATTTAAACACAGCCAGATTTGAATACAAGTTAAAAAAAAAATCCGGTAAATTCAATGATATCAAACAGATTTGCAATGGTATATCAAATTGGGTAATATTGCATTTAGTTTTTATTAAAGATTAAAACTACTATTTTTTACTTCATTTACGCCAATTGCCGCTAAGAAAGTAAACAAAAATTGTTTCCTTTTATTTTTATGCACTTTCGGAATTATGAATCTGAATTTTATTTTTAATTAATTTACACAATTTAATTATTGTATCTTTATTCTCGTCGTGTATTTAATCTTAGTGCATTAAAATCGTGACAGCATACTCTTTCTAATCCTTTCTGTTTATCCTTTCCAAATAACAACATTTATATCTGTGTTCGCTTGAACTCACACCTGCGGCTAAATAGCTACAAGGTAAACAAATTGACCTCAAGCCGAAAAATATACAGTGACCTTTACAAAATAATATACACACTCTGCTCACACTTTAGTAGCATTGAAATGATTATCAAAACAATAACGGTAAATAGAACTGAAATATTTTCAGTTCAATATCAGTAAAAATGTTCAATAAATATTTTATGAAAAAAATCTCAACAATAATTAATGAAATTTATTCGAAAACATTTACTAGAGATAATTTAATAGGAATTTAATTTATCATTACAAAACGGTATATGCATATTCATTTTCGTTCATTCTTATATTGTGGTTAATCACTACGACCATTCGTCAGCTGTGCGCTTTTAATTACGTATATTGTCGATAAGATATAAGAGTTAAACAGATTTTATTTTTTCCCAGATTTTCAATAAATCGGGCTAATACGTCACGACCCACTCGAGAATTCAACCAAAAAAGTTACAAATACTTGATTTTCTCCGTTATTAGAAGAAATAGAAATTTAAAATTTTGCAAATGTGTTTTTTATGTTAAGATGAACATAATTAGATGATAAGTAAAAAATCGCGGAATTCCCCTTTAATTAAAACAACATTTTAAAAAAATATAAAGGTCAAACCCATCAAACGAATGGACAACATTTTTCACGTTCTTTACTTGTTACAGTCATTTCCTTGTGTAGAAAATGATGGATTAAATCTGGTTTTATGGCTTAATGAACCGCAAACATGTATGATAGTCGCGCAAAATTCAATTATATTGACAGCAATATGTGAGCAAAACAGACACAGAATATGTAAAAAATGTAAAACATTAGGGGTATAGCAGTCAACATTGTTACAATTTTAAATCGCTATAAAAACAAACAAGTAAGTCAACAAAGAAAAAAATGCACATAACACTCCAAAGACAAATCATATAAGTAACATGATGCAAAACATTACCATAGGAGATCGAATGTTTTTTTTTCGAACAATTTGTAGCGATATTGTTAGTGTTCTTTAACGGGCAGGGGGTGGGTCACTCGCCCAACTCTAGGTCTCAGACTTAAAATCCCAATTTCGGAGGGACACGCTACTGAGTACTATCTGAACAGCAAAATTAGTTCATCTCAGCAGGAGTTTTTTTCTCCTGGCGGGAGAGAACAGGTGACTTTACAACATTACAGCATTACTCTAACTTAGCCCTAGGGCTTTTAACTTAAATTAAGCCTTGGATCTAAGAACAGATCACTACAATATACTTATTGAAGTCTGTCAAAATAAAGGAACCCTTTTGTACATATCTTGAAAAAAATATATATTTGCACATGTGATTATTTCAAAAAGCAATGGTTCCTCCTGAAATTTTGTTACTGAACAGCAATGTATGGAAAATCTGTCACCTTCACCTAAACAAATGGTATACGTGACAAACAGTACATATCAAGATCTTATCTATTGTAAAAATTGTCATTTCATAAAATACAATTGACTAGAAATAACGGGTTTTTTATCCTTAAGAAATAGATATTAGGATTAACATTCATTTTTTAAACATAACCATGTTTCGTGGTAAGTTAAGTTTTGTGTTTAACACATCTGTATTGATATTGTTGAAATATTTATGGATTTTTTTTTATTATTATTTCTGTTTTCTTATTGTTTAAAATGGGCATTCTACATTTGGAAACCGACTATACATCCAGGTAGCTTGACTGCATCTCTTATATGATGATTGCTTTTTTACCTGGAGAGACCCTTCTTTTACTCAATGTCCATTAGTCATGCCAAGTATTAAGCATAATTAGTTCATTTTCAAAGCATATGTTATTTTCATGGGATTATTAATATGTTCTTATGTTAACCTATTCTGATATGTGAACACATACAATGACAATTAGAAATTCGGGTAGGGTCTGAATGAAGCATATAATTACAAAAACCTTAGTACTGGTGTCAATTGAATTGTTAAAAGCTCATCATATATAATACCTGGATTCAAATTTTGTACGTCAGAGTGACGCTCAAATCCAAAAAGTAAAACAAGCAAAATAAAGAACGAAATTGAAGAACAGTAATGGCAAAACATCCTAAAGGTTTAGCCAAATAATGCAACGGTAATCCGATTAAATAATTATGTCTGTTTGGTTTGTTCACACATCCTTGCCAATATAATGGTATGGTATGCAACTGTTATACTAGTGAGAGGTTTAGCGAAATATAAAACCAGGTTTAATCCGCCATTTTCTATATAAGAAAATGCCCGTACTAAGTCATGAATATGACATTTAATATCCATTCGTTTGATGTGTTTCAGCTTGGTGATTTGCCATTTAAATGGGGAATTGTCCTCGGAGTTCGTTTGTTTTTCTTTTATTATTTCACTTGGTAATCAAGCCATGTTAACACTATCAGAGTGTTGAGACCTCTTTTTAAGGAATGGTATAATGATTATTTAAAACAATATATGTTGTGTTCGTGTTAGTATTCATTACACACTTTAATTAAAACTATAAATGTAGTTTATAGAGTTTTATTATTTGTATTTATGGTCGGTTTCATTCCCTTCGGGGATGTTTACCTTATAACTAGTTTTAATATATTCTAGATTAAACAATGTACTCATAAATAAGTTAGATGATTTGGCCTTCTTAAAACAAAATTATTCTAGCGTCATTTATGAGGTTTTTTTTAGATGAAACGAACTTCATGCGATCTAAATTGTATGCCTAGTATATAGAATAAGTTTGTTAAAGTATTCTCTTCGATTTACTATAGTATTTTTCCGTTGTCCGTTGGAAGTCCGGATTTTTTCAATATTTCTGTAAATACCACTTCCAAGTGGACAGTGTTTAATTATAACACGGTATTGCCTTTTTATTCGTAGCGTTTGTGTCATTGGTTTGTAAAGTACTTCATACTGATAGTACTATAAGTCATATTTAAAAGCAAAAACAGATTTACTCTTAGAGCTAGTTGAGCTCGACTTTAACTACGATTGATTTACATATGACAACGATTATGTTCGAATCGTCGTTACCACAGTCCTGAATACCCGAATACAACATGTAAATTAGATGAATAACCGGTTTGTTCTTCTATGAGCCAATAAAAGGTTCCCAAGTGGAGCAAGATATGCTTACCCCTCTGAAGCATATGAGATCACCCCAGTTTTAGGTAGGGTATTTAGTTTTCCATGTGTTTTTGTTTACTGTTGTTAGTCTTTTAATCTTTTCTTATTTATTTGTTATCATGTCGTTTATTTGCTACAATACGTTTGAATGTCTCTTTGGTATCTTTTGCCTCTCTCTTTCAGGTAACTTCCTGCTGGGTATGGATGAAATTACTGTCCAACTGCAGTCAATAGACGTAGAGAATAAGTTTAACCAGATAGGTAAACATAATCAATAAAAAATAGTAAACACGATCAACCTGTATAGGCCAACATGAATAATTGTTTACTAAAAACGATAAACATTAGCTTTGACGATATTCATATCCATTTCGACATTACTACAGCAATCTGCAAACTATGGCACCAAAAGCGCCTATATAAATGCATATGCATTCCTTATGAAGATTATGACCAGATTCTATTCAGATTCGACGATCAATTTTGTATCGAAGTTATTAACTTCTACTCTCACTTTGTTCATACACCTCATATTAGTAATCCATACACTTTTTCTTTGTGTGAACATATCTCTTTCCCAAGATAACGCCTACACTATAATTGAAGACTAACAGACAGTGCTCCTAACTGCCAATTTTTCTTTTGTTGCTTGTTGGTCGTTTCGTACATCTTAAATTGTCTATGGTGCTCACGCAAATATGACAACTAATCGAATACTAAAACAAAAGAATCATATTAAAAGAAACTTTTTAAGATGTCAAACGGTCGTATACAAACATCAGTGCACAAAGGCGTGATACCTCATATTCATTCTATGAATGTATGTATTTTGTATGCATTTCGTCATCAATCATAAACTTCATTTTGATGTTAAAACTTATGATAATTACTGTTAAAGATAAGCATTTTAAATACTGCATCGTCTTAATGATTCCCTTTTAGATGTAAGTATGCGTTACAATGTGAATACATAATGAAGAAAACATACAACAGGAAATCTACATGGTGCTAGTCACGGGTCTAATCAAAATGTATCTGGGTCTTATAAAGTTATTTTAACTTATATCAATTACCTGATAAAATGAAGAATTGCTATGTGATGCATTATACATGAGTCAAACAGATTAATTATTTAATGTTTGATTTCTTCCCGATTGCTCTCTGCAGATAGACTTTTTCAGAAAAACTATAGGTCATCAAACGACCTTTAAAAGTTAGCACAACACACAGTATTGTAATCTATCAAAGGCCTTGACAATGACAAAATATTTAACGATTCTAACTAGAAATGATAAAGCTATCGGCGTGATTTATGTCAAAACAATAAACGAAAACATTTGTAACAGATAGTAACCGACGACAATTACTTATGTATATGCTCCTGACCTAGGACAGGCACATACAGAATGAAGCGGTTTTAATGTATGTGTTACTCGTTCGTTTGATGCTTTATATCTATATTATAAATTTCGAGAAGTTTTTTTCCTGGCAAAAAGAAACCTATATCTAAAAAAGGGGTAACTGTTCTAGCATGCTGCAATTCGTGTAAACTTTTATATAATTTATGGAATAAGTGGCACGCATGTATCCATCACATATTACGATTGTGATTAAACATAACAGGGCGAAAATTTAAAAAATAATATTGTTAATAGCTTTGCTTGACTTTATATCTTTTGGTTTTAGAAAACCTAACTGTCGAAACGTCTGTATTAGACAGTTAGGTTCAACCCACCAATTCTTTCTTTCTTAAAATGTCCTGTACTAAGTCAGGAAAATGGCCATTGTTATATTATAGTTCGTTTCTGTTTGTGTTATATTTTGATGATGTGTTTCTGCTGTGTCGTTGTTCTCCTCTTATATTTAATGCGTTTCCCTCAGTTTAGTTTTTAACCAAGATTTGTTTTTTTCTCAATCGATTTATGAGTTTCGAACAGCGGTATACTACTGTGGCCAGTATAGAATTTTCTATGGCAATGACTCATTCTCGACATGTTTTCTACGATTTCAGATTTAACATATGGTATAATTTTACGTTGGAATATATATAATTTGATTTTTCATATAAAAAATTATGTCTTATTTGATTTTTAGAAATAACTTGATGATATACGTTTTGAGAGTGTCTACTAGATGCTACAACTGTTGAAATGAATAGTGTAATTCGTTTATCCAGATCTTGGCTGAATCATATTGGAGAACATCGTTCTGGGTCGCAAATCTTGGAATTATAAGATTTCTAACAGAGGTTCGAAAAACAGGACAATACTTACAACAATGGAAGTCGAATTGCCAAAACACTTATGAGAACGACAAATTACACTATAATCGGCAGCATTAGAATTGACCTTTATGCGTATTATAAGCTGGAAACAATGGGAATATTCAAAATATGATACCTTGAGCAATGAATGAAACTTTGAACGGTTCTCCTCCTGGGGTTATTGTGTCAACTCTTATATCGTTGTCAACAAAATGTCTCACAAAATACTGTTGATTTATGGGGTATTCAATGACAATATATCGTATTTAAAAAAAACAGTGCAATTCTCATCTGTTATTTTTACTTAGAAATTACTCACAAAGTAAATATGCTATCATGTGGTTATTGTACTATACAAACCACAATAAAAGTCATTTTTGCGTACAATCGTTACTATAAATTTGTTTCCGCATGGACAAGCACCCATGGGTTGAAAATTTATAATATTTTTTTTGTTATCACGATGAAATGTCTTGCAATATTATTTTAATTGTCACGACTATATTTCCCCTAAATAGTAAGGAGATACATAGAGGACGATTGAAATGAGTCAAAACAATGAAAGTCTTAACCATAACCAGACGGGAAAATACATAACATAATCTAAAATCAACAAAAATACAAATATAACTGATTATTGAGTAACACTTAACCCAACACAAATGGGAGGAACTCCAGTGCTCCGGAAGGGTAAGCAGTATGGTGGAACCGTTCCTGCTGTATCAGATAGATAAAAAGTAATTACTTACATTAAGTGGATGTAGAATACAAGGAACTGTGTAAGGTTGTTAAGTAACAATTTCTTTGGTCATCTTTTACAAAGTTTCCAGTAATCGTCATCCAACCAAGTACCAAGTCATGTGTGTTGATGACATCAACTGTAGCATTAACATGGGTATAAAATGTTTACAGTGTGAAAATCAAAGTTATCTCTGTTGACATAAATTTCATTTGTAAATTGATTTAACATTCGATTTTGTGTGTAACTCAGTGTACATGGCGTATAAAATGGAACAAATGCATTTGTGGTATCCTTCATTTCAAGTTCACTTCGATATATGCGATCACCAGAGTTCACACTACATCAATACAGTAAATTCTTTAAGAATTGTAGAAAAATTTAAAACAAAATGTACAACAATTTACTCAAATTTGGTCCCAGTGATTCTTATTCATTATAGAACATATTCTATGACAAAATGTTTGTCTTACTAATATTACGAATAATGTAAGAAATGTAATGATTAAGACGTGTCAGTATTGAAGTACCGATTACTAAGCAGATAGATGGTAACGCGCTATTCTTAAGTAACCTTCGTCGGGAACGTTCAAACCTTACCATTATAAAGCAAGGAATGACAACACTGACAAATGATCAAGTGATACCTCCAATAATGGTATCGACCATGTGCTAATATATGGAGAGTAAAAAACAATATAATGTGCAAGTCCAAATAAAAAGTCTCAATATAACAGAATTCAAAGCCTGTTTTCAACAGTCTTCTATAGAAAAACTGTGTAAGGTCAATACAATTTGAACTATTTAAGAAAGTTATCTTAATTAACCTTTCGTCGTCAATCTTGTTTCATTTTATATAAGATCTTGTGACATTTCTATTCAAGTGTGTACAACTTTATCATTTTCTGACACTTGTAAGTCATTTTCTCTCGTAAAAAAAAAATTTGACAAACAAATATTGCTGAGGTTCAGTCGTCAGTTTGTTTACTAATGAACTTCAAAGCATGGTGTGTATTAACAATCACAGAAGTTGTTCTATGAGTTTTAATGTGTGATCAATTAATTTATAAAAGTCAGCCAAAGGGTAATAAGAATAGTGATGTGTTGTATGAAAGCATCCTTTTTTTAAACAACTTAAGACCTTTTACCACATCGTGATATATATATATATTAACTCTAATAATAGAATTTCGTCGATATTGAAGAATGATTGACGTAAATAAAAGGAGGACGGTATACGTTTGATTTTTTGATTTATGAGGACAATTAAACGATCGTTTCTGAATGTCAAATTGAACTGATAGCCGTCCGAAAAACATCGCTTTTCAAAATCTGACATTCAAGTCAAGTTTTGTCACAACCATATTAATTGAGACCCTAAGAAACATGTACCGTTGTGATTATTAAACACATATAAATGCTATAGAAACCCCACATCCTTTCCCCTTGTACTCTCATATGTGGCAATTCGGTGCTTGATAGATAGAGGATTATTCAAATTTAATGTATGCAGTGCTAGCAATGATTATAAATTTAGATATTAGTTAAAACAAAAATAAATGTGGACCAATTCAAGTACACCTTCTAAGGTGTGCTCGACTTAAATGACTCAGCACGGGGGGTTTTGGAATTTAAGGGTTGGTTGGGACTTTTTGTAAACAACTAATGCTACCACATCATAGGACAACAAGTGGGTAATCTATGTTATAAATTTCTGAAGATTTTCTACAAAACTCTTGTTTTATTTGCCACAAAATCAACTTTTTATATTAAACACAACAAAACAATAAATATTAACGAAGTTTCACCTTAGTTTATGGTCAAAATGATCCAACTCCATCATTCATTTTTTTTGCAGTTTGAAAATTTCGTAATTTCATGGCTACAGAAGGGTCATAAACCTTAAATCGTTTAAATCTGCAAGACTATACGGTTTGGGTTTTGTATAATTTCTGTATCATTTGGTCTTTTGTAGAAAGTTGTCTCATTGGCAGTCTTACCACATCTTCTTATTTTTACATTGTGCAGTATTTCACTTTCAAAATAACTACTTCTTTCCAATTTTGTATTTTATGAACAGAAATAACAATTAGGTTGACAAACACAGGCATTTTTCTCAGAATCCCCCCCAACCTTATTAAGGTATATAGGGGGAATCTGAGACAAGTGCCTGTGTTGACGAAATATGGTTGCTGCCTACACAAAATGTGTATAGTTCGGGATATTAACGTGCATACTTGTAAATATGTGGTCACAGAAATAAAATCCTTAAACAGCTTACGTAAATCAAAAACATGCTCCAATTATAAGATTTGCTTTACCAAAGAACACATTTTACTGAATATGTCTCTGTTTGCCATTTCGCGTGCGATATCAGCGCTCGAGTATAAAGCAGTATTAGGACCATTTCATATAAGGTTGATGAGACCGTTGTCTCTTGGCATTATTGACACTTCAAACACGAAAGAGATAACTTCCAATCCTCTACAAAATAGAAAGTGTGGTCCCAGCTATTGATCCACCACACTACATCATCAATTTATTAAACTAAAGGAAAAATAGAACAACAATTAGATTACAGAGTTTCATAGTGGGCAATCTCAAATAATCTTAAACCAACAAATATTTCAACTACTACACGATTTTTTTAACACAAACAGTAAAATTTACAAACATTCAGTCTTTATAAGATTATTTTTTTAGAAGAACCAACAAAAACCAGACTGAGGCTAAATGCCCAGAGTCATAAATTAGAATGAATCTTACAAAATCAGTAAAGCTCATGTACATCCGCTGTTATTACCGTTGTTTACAAATATAATTTCGGAAACTACAACGTACGTTTATAGCAACAGACAGAAAAAGTAAAAAAAAAAATGGAAATAGGGTCAATAATTTGAAATCTTACAATTTTGTACCGTTATTCTACTGAAGTTAATAATTATTATTTCATTTATTTTCATTTTACCCCTCATTGGCTTACACAGTAACAACTGTATTGAAACAATCCAACACATGGTATGCGACTTACATTTTACGCCTCGCCAATCTTTGGACGTAATTTTGATGCATATGATGCATGTTTTTAAATGACTCAAATGTTTCGTGTGTTGATACGGTTTGTAACGGGAAAATCAACAGCCTTTTAGGGTGACACTTTTGATTAATACCGCTCTTAATCAACATGCTGGAAGACCGCAGGCGTCAGAAAGAATAAGAAGGGTTAATTTTATGAATCGTCTTCCGTATCATATTTTCTGGTAGATACATTTTCATAGTCTAAGTTCCATTTATTAAGAAGCGCAAAGCAGTAATCTCTGAATGTCAAATTGGTAAGATAGTAAAAATACAACGGTTTTAAAATCTGAAATTTAAGCCAGGTTCTGTCACAATCATATTGAGCCGCTACATCATTAGATCTACCTTGCTATACGGCATTTTGTTCATTTCTGTATCATTTGGTCTCTTATTGAAAGTTGTCTCAGTTGCAATCATGTCTATGTAACATTCAAATATTGTATAAATAGATATAACACTTAGGTAGATACTATGTGGTGGCTGTCTACACAAAGAAGAGGCGCTAACAATGTGTATTGTTCGTTATCTGGTAATGATAGGATATAGATGGTCAAAAAATTACAACAGCTTACGTACATTAAAAAAACATGCTCCTTTTATAAGGTTTGTCCTACTAAAGAACACATTTCACTGAAGATATATCTCTGTTTGAAATTTCACGTTTGATAGCAACACTCGATTTTGAAGCAGTATTTGGACCATTACATATAGGGTTGATGAAATAAAACGTTGTCCGTTGGCACTATAGACACTACCAAAACGAAAGATATAACTTATGTTCCTCTACAAAATAGATAGGGTGATACCAGCGATTGATCCACCACGCTATCACATAGTATGCGACTTACATTTTACGCCTCGCCAATCTTTGGACGTAATTTTGATGCATATGATGCATGTTTTTAAATGACTCAAATGTTTCGTGTGTTGATACGGTTTGTAACGGGAAAATCAACAGCCTTTTAGGGTGACACTTTTGATGAATACCGCTCTTAATCAACATGCTGGAAGACCGCAGGCGTCAGAAAGAATAAGAAGGGTTAATTTTATGAATCGTCTTCCGTATCATATTTTCTGGTAGATACATTTTCATAGTCTAAGTTCCATTTATTAAGAAGCGCAAAGCAGTAATCTCTGAATGTCAAATTGGTAAGATAGTAAAAATACAACGGTTTTAAAATCTGAAATTTAAGCAAGGTTCTGTCACAATCATATTGAGCCGCTACATCATTAGATCTACCTTGCTATACGGCATTTTGTTCATTTCTGTATCATTTGGTCTCTTATTGAAAGTTGTCTCAGTGGCAATCATGTCTATGTAGCATTCAAATATTGTATAAATAGATATAACACTTAGGTAGATACTATGTGGTGGCTGTCTACACAAAGAAGAGGCGCTAACAATGTGTATTGTTCGTTATCTGGTAATGATAGGATATAGATGGTCAAAGAATTACAACAGCTTACGTACATTAAAAAAACATGCTCCTTTTATAAGGTTTGTCCTACTAAAGAACACATTTCACTGAAGATATATCTCTGTTTGAAATTTCACGTTTGATAGCAACACTCGATTATGAAGCAGTATTTGGACCATTACATATAGGGTTGATGAAATAAAACGTTGTCCGTTGGCACTATAGACACTACCAAAACGAAAGATATAACTTATGTTCCTCTACAAAATAGATAGGGTGATCCCAGCGATTGATCCACCACGCTATCTCATTTATATTTTAAAGAAAAGAAGAATTTGGACAACAATCAAATTACAGAATTGTATAGTGTGCAAACTCAATTATATTCTCAATTTTAATCTAGTTCAAAATAAACCAACAAATGATTTTAAAAAAGGGCTACAAGATGTTTTTAACGCTAACAGTAAAATTTACAAACACTCATTCTTTCCAAGAACTACTTTTGTATAGAACCAACCAACACCAGACTGAAGTTAAAAGCCCAAAAGTCATTTATTAGACTGACCCTTAAAAATCGCTAAAGCCCATGTACATCTGCTGGCATTTCCATTGTTCACAAACACAAGTATCGGGAATTACAACGTCATTCAAAACAACAGATAGGAAAAGTTCAAAAACTGGAAATAGGGTCAATAAAGTGAAAAATGACTATCATATTGCGTTGTTCTGTTGCTGTTAATGCAGAGTTTTGCATATTTGTAAACACAGTTAAACAACTGTACTGAAACACTATAACACAGGATGTGGCACTCGCATGTTATGCCTCGCCAATCTTTGGACGTAATTTGACGCGTATGATGCATGTCTTTAAATGACTAAAATTTTTCGTGTGCTGATACTATTTGAAACGGGAAAATCCACAGCCTTTCCTGGTGACACTTTTGATTAACACCACTCTTAATCAACATGCAAGACCGCAGACGTCCGTTAGAATAAGAACTGTTGAATATACTTATCGTTCTTCCTCATCAAATGTGTTGCTAGATAAATTGAATTGCATTTCCCCAATTCTTTATATTGAAAGAAGACAGAAATAAGTTAAAATCACATCGGTTCCCAAATCTTTGCATCGTGCTAGAAGAAAAACAAATAGCCTTAAATTATTAACAACTAGAATGCTTTTCGTAAATAAAAATGTTTCTGTTGTTTGACGGTTACGGTATTGGTCCTCGACCTTTCGGATGTGCACATTAATGTTGCCAATTATCTTTTTAAGCAAGGAATGACAAACAATGCACGTGACAATGATAAGTAATAACAGGACCTTAAATAATATAAAGAAGATGACAATAAACAATACAAGATGGTTCATATTTATTTAAATATGACATAATGTATAATATAAATCATATAAATGAATTAAGACGACATTTTAATTAATAAAGACGTAGGTCCTCTAAAATGCATTTTTTTCCATTATTTAATAAATGGGTTATTTTTAAAGATCATAGATTTACATAACAGGACATACTTTTCAGTGGTTTATATTTTCAATGTAAATTACGTAATAGTACAGTTGTAATTTTTCTGTCCGTGAAACCAATTTGTATAAAATTAGTATCACATTACAACGACATGATTTGTCATAACATATTCGTAAGTTAAGAAAATGTCTTCTTCTTCTCCTTGAAGACTAATGCAAGTACAGTACACTAACAAGATAAATTATAGACAACAAGACTGGTTCAAACTCAAAGAAAGGACATTGCACGAACAAGTCAAGTTAAAGCAACGAGGCTGGTGCAAAACCAACGATACAAGAGCACGTAACACTCACAAACAAGAAAAAGCAAAGACATCTTTTTAATTTATTTTCAAACAAGACAGGTGAGAGAACAATACAGGACAAAAGAACAAAGCAACTAGACCGGTTAGAGAACAATACAGGACAAAAGAACAAAGCAACTAGACCGGTTAGAGAGCAATACGGGGGAATGGTGGGGAAACAAAGCAACAAGACAAATGTAAGGAAACACACACAAACAAAATAAATCAGAGCAACAAAACATGTACAAGAACTATAGATTAACTGAACTAAGTAACGCAGCGAGAAATAAAAAAATGTTTGAAGTCCTCTGGCCTTTGTTAGTCTTGTATTATTTCTATTTTAATTTCTTGTGTACAATTTGGAAATTAGTATGGCGTTCATAATCACTGAGCTAGTATATATTTGTGTAGGGTCCAGCTGAAGGACGCCTCTCGCTACATTGATGACCTGTTGGTGACCCTCTGATGTTGTTTTTTCTATGGTAGGGTTGTTGTCTCTTTGACACATTCCCCATTTCCATTGTCAATTTTATTGAACAATCAGTTACAGAAGGTGACTAATATAAATACGTCTACAGTCATATGTTCCATAAGGATCTACCCATTCGTGTTAATTGTTGAAAGAAAAATGTCGTAACGGATGATATCAATTTGGTTTAAGTATAACACTGACTAGTTTAAAATGTGTTACAGGATTTGTACTTTTTCAATGACGTCATTGTAGAAAACACAAGCTCTTAAAACGAATTGAGATACTAGTATGCCATTTATAGCTTGCTGTTCGTTGTGACCAAGGGCTCCGTGTTGAAGACCTTTTTTTTTGCCTATAGTGGTTAAACTTTTACAAATTATGACTAGGATGGCGAGTTATCGTGTTAGCACTCATATCACATCTTCTTATATCTATTTGCCATATAGAGTGATAAGAATATGCTCCTACTTATAAGATAAGAGAAAATCATTATTTGGTAACTAAAAATATCACATTGTTTCTAGCTAGTGGTGATATGGATTAACTTCTACTTATGGCAATCTAAAAATAAAACGTCCTCTATAAAAGAAAATAAATTTTGTGTAGACATTTGTCTTATTGTCTATAACACTCATTTTTTATTCATTCGCAACTGAATCGCTCACTTGACTCTATTTGGGTTTTTGAAATCATGTAAAAACAGATAAATTTGGCTACAAAGTAACAACACTTGGCCAGAACCTCATAAAGGAAAGGAACATTCATGCTATGTTTGGTTTCATTCAATTCAGTGGTTCTCTAGAATAAGACTTTTGTATGCATTTCCTATATGGTTCTATGTTAAACTAAGCCCCACGCTGTCAGCCATCTTGGATGATGAATCAGCTACAAAGTAACAACACTTGGTCAGCACCTCATAAGGGACATTCATGCTATGCTTGATATCATACCATTCAGTGGTTCTCTAAAAGAAGAAATTTGTATGTATTTCCCGTAGGGTCCTATGTTGAACTAAGTCCCCCACTGACGCCCATCTTTGATGTTGGATTGGCGACAAAGTAACAACACTTGGTCAGCATCTCATAAGGAACATTCATGCTATATTTGGTTTCATTCCATTCAATGGTTCTCTAAAAGAAGTAATTTGTATGCATTTCCCATAAAGAGTCCTATGTTAAACTAAGTCCCCCCACCGGCGGCCATCTTGGATGTTGAATCAGCTACAAAATAACAACACTTGGTCAGCACCTCATAAGGTATATGCATGCTATGTTTGATTTCAATCCAGGGTGTAACCCTGAACCTTGATAGTTGTAGGGAGGTCAACAACGATGCATTGAAGAATTGGCACCTTACTAGAAAATCAACAAGATCTTTGCGTCACTGTTTGATGTTCACAATTATTAATGACGAGCATTTACATTTTAAAGAAACATTTTCTCTGACTTTTTACGACGTCTTTACACTAATTCATTCGATGTTGGATGTGAACTGATTGATAATCTAATCTTAGATGCATGATTTTTTGTATTAGTTGTTATTGGCTTTGAACTAGCTGTCAGTAAGTGTGAGTGATCTAATATATGTACTTTGTTTCTTTTCTAAAGTTGAGATGTACATGTACCCGACCACGTCCACTCTTTGTTTTTGTTTTTTGTTCTATTATTATCAATTTGATAATCAAGCCTTTTTTAACTGATTTTTATAGTTTGTTCTAAATATCGTGTAATGGTACACCTCTGTCATAGGGTTGGGCGCCCGCTAACATATCTACCAACGCTACATTATGCATGGATGTGCCTGTCCCAAGTTGGGAGCCTGTAATTCAGTGGTAGGCGTTTGTTGCTGTGCTACATATTTGTTTTTAATCCATTATTTTGTGCTAAAATAAAGCCGCTAGTTTTCTCGTTCGAATTATTTATATTTTTCATTTCGGGACCTTTTATAGCTGACTATGCGGTATGAGCATTTCTCATTGTTAAAGGCCGTAAAGTGACCTATAGTTGCCATTTTGTCTCTTGTGAAGAGTTTTCTCTTGTGAAGAGTTGTTTCATTGGCAAGCATACCACATTTTTATTTTATTCAATGCATTGAAGCATGTTCAAGTGTGTAATCAATTTACCAATCCGCAATATTAAATAATATATAACAGCTTGTCAAGTTGTTCGACGAGGACTGTCTGACAATACACACCATTGTTCCAGAATAGTTACACATATTACCAAAGGGGATTGTGTACTTGAATGTCTGACGGAAAAAATCCAAAGGGTCTAATTAAATAGAATGGCTTGGTAAAAATTTAAAATGGCATAATATAATGGAATGAAATGAATCTTATAACATAGAGTGTCTGAAGAAAAGTATCAAAGGGCTTTATGTAATGAAATGTCTGAGGAAAAGTATCAAAGACATTACATAAAAGTATAATGTCTGTTGAAAGTTTCAAAGCGCATAATGTTATAAATGTCTGAGGAAAACTATCAAAGAGCTTAATGTAATAGAATGTCTGGGAAAAAGTATAAAAGGGTTTAATGTAATACAATGTTTCAACTTTGGGGGAAGTATCAAAAGGCTTAATGTAAAAGAATGTCTCTGAAAAATTATCAAAAGGTTGAATGTTATAGAATCTTTGGGGGATGTATCAAAGTGCCGAATATAATAGAATGTCTGAGATAAAGTATCAAAGGGCTTAATGTAATAGAAATGTCTAAAGAAAAAAATCGAAGAGCTTAATGTAATTGAATGTCTGAGGATAAGTACCAAAATGCATTACATAATAGAATGACTGATGAAAAGGATCAAAGGGAATAGTGTAAAAGAATGTATTAGGACAAGTATCAAGGGACCTAACTCCATAAAAAAATTCTGATGAAAACTATCAAACAACTTCATATATCATAACAGCCGAGATAAAGTATCAAAGGGTAAAATGTTGTAAATCATATTATACAAAAAAACTTATCGTTTGATTTAAAGTTTAACTGGATAAAAACTCGAATGTATTGCATTCATCCGCAAAAATGAAATAAACTCCGTTTTAGGAGTAGAAAATGAGACGTATCTTAGGAAGAACAATTGTAAAATGAATCAAGCAGAAAGTCGCGGTACCAAAGTTTATCATATCAAATTGGGTGTTTCCAGACTGTGTTCAAACATTCTTGAATATGTTATTTTTGTGAGAGTAGGATCGAGTGAGAAATGTGCCTTGTTTCACATGTCATTTGCTTCCCGTTATATAACATTACTGATAAATACATGGCCTAACCTTTGTAGTGTATTTTTAGAGTATCACTTGTACAAAAATTATTTAAGCTTATTTTTGGTGTTGCCCGGAGGTGATATATATATTTTTAACTCTATTTCTAATTATCTTATACAATATATTTCATTATAAAAATTGTTTATGTCTCACACCTGGATTATAAAACAGATCTAAAATATATCATGTCAACTTTATACAAAGAAAAAAAAACTCATAATCTTATGAAAAGAATGTAGTCTATAGATCATCATATTTCAGTGAATATATTCATTTTTCAGTGTGAAAAAATATGTGTGGTATAATTTTTAAAAAAGGTGTAGTAGGGGATATCCTTGCTTGATAACGGTTTGAAGACTTGAATAAAGATTTCAACCTTGTTATTTCGATTTATTTATCTCAACAATTGCCTGTTATTTCATATGGTCGAAGACTATCATTTTAGATGACTGGTATATGGTTGTGCTTTGAATTCCTTGCAAAGAATAGTAATTAACTTTTTAGTAAGTTATCGGTGTTATACTTAAATTATGGTAGTTTCATGGTATACTGCCTTCTTTGATTGTACTATCACAGGACAAAATCAGTCTAGTTATCTGCCCAAATCTGCAAATTTGTAGACAGATGTGAACCTTTATTAGTTAGACTGTTTTATCTATATGATAAAAAATTGCTGATTTACTGCATTATCCAAAATATTCAAACAAATACCACACATTTATGTTTTATAATCAATATTTTCATATGAGCCATTTAAGGGGAGATAACTATTTTAGTAAAAATATTATACTGGTCTGATAGGGATTTTTTTTATTTTTACTTGTAGCAAGAAAACAAGTTCGGTGACACCATTTTTTCTTTTTATTATCTTAAAACATATTATAAAACCAATCTTCTCACAATTTATTTCAAAATTATATCTCACAGATTTTTTTATGCACAAAATTGTGTTTTTGCATTATCAGTAAAAGCAAATTTAGACAATTTTCACCGACTCTTAGCTTGAAAAATAGCTCAGTGACCCATACTTTTTTATACATTTTTGAAAAAGAGCATAGCAAAATCTTCATTTAAGCTAGGTATAAAAAAAAACTATCTCTTAAAACTTATTCCTATGATCTACCTTATTCATGCAAAATCAAGCACTTAACTGAATTGGTTTTACCTCATTTAGGCTTTCGCATCTTCAACGGAAAATGAGGGATAAGTTGGAGGTTTTTTTATAGGCGAACTACCGGTATAATATATAATACTTAATAATGGCAAAGTGAGAAAAGAATGTATCATTTTTCGTAATAAAAAAGTATGGGTCATCCTGCTTTTTTCACTGTACGGATTGAGTTAAATTGTCAGATTTTGTATGGATTATACACGGAAAAGCAAAATTTAGGTAATTAAATGAAAACTTCACCATAAAATTTTAAGATAAAATATGAGAATATAGCTCTAATAATATGCTTTCAGATCAGAAAAAGAATTAATGGGGTCACGTGACTAGTTTTCTTGCTACATAATAAAATAGGTAAAACTCAACACATTCTATTGTAAAAATTACTTTATCGAGTTATCTCCTCTAATGTCTGAGTTATCTAAACTTATATGGCAAAATTTATTAACAAAAATATTAAAACACAAAAATAATTTGACTTTTGTAAAATTTTTCCGTAAATACGATAAAACATAATTTTCTGTATCAACATGAAAAATATTACTCATGAATTACATTCTACTCTCGAAATTCGCAAATTTTATATAAGATCTAGACCGATTGTTATCTGCTTTTTACAAAATCAAAGGTGGACTCCCGATCTACCTTTTGCAAAATGATTAAGACGACGCTAGCCAATTTTTTTTTCGTTTTTTTTGCAACGGCGTTGTCAGGTTTTTTTTTAAACTCATGAGTTTTGAAATCCCTTTTGTATCATCCGACTCTCTTTTGTGTAAACGAAGATTTCATGGGATTTTTTTTGGTCCCATGGGACAACAAATATCCCATGGGACTACAATTATCCCATGGGACCAAAAAAAAATCCCATGGGATAATGGTCAATCCCATGGGATTTTGCCCTGTCCCATGGGATTTTGAAAATCCCATGTTTTTATAAATCAAATAGCAAAATAAATATTAAAGTAACAGTAGAAAACCAATGAAATTATTGAATCCCATGTAATTCCGCACATTTTGGTTATAATCATAACATTGTAGCTCTTGATTGAGGCGGCGGCGGATTTGCAAATGAGTGTTTTGCAAATTAAAAGTGTCCAGAGTTATTACATAAATGGATGTACAAATGGAAAGGAATCTGCTTTTACGTAAACAATACTTTCTTCGTCAAAATTTTAAATCATGAATAGTGAAAAACAAATAGAAAGCTACAATTTTTTTTTTTCAATAACTCAGTGTAAGCATACATTTTTATATATAAAAATCATATACATCAAAGATATAGTACCAAAAAAATGCAGATCGTTAAATGTTTATTGTATTTATTGTTTGCTGATTCCTAATCGTACAATGATCCACAAGCATATCTAACCACAGGAAATAACCTACAGATCATTTTAGAATAATGTGTGGTACAAAATCTTGAAATGGGTATTTTTATATATCTTGCGACGAATATGCACAAACAAAATGTCTGTCAAACTTCAAGCTGTAAGCTATATACATGACTTTTAAAGTCAAGTCTTTCACCGGCAAGTTATAAAAAAATCTTTGAAAGTCTGCATGATGCAATAAACCATATGATTGAATTGTAAATGAACAAATTTACATAAATTGTCAGTGTTGTCTTATATGTAACATCTGACCTAAATCTCACTTCGTTTGTAACTAACACATGTATGCTAGGGTGGTACAACATCGACGAACATAAGTGGTCTGAAACATCAAACCCTCAATACATCGTTATTACTATGTCGTCTCTGGTTGACAATACTTCCCTGCCGGAATTAATTACAAAAAATGTTTGTTTTTATTTTATAACAACCACTATATAATGTTAGTTTCACACTACACCATATTTGAAATGTACTTTGACTTCTTTCATGTTCCGGTGATATTTTTAGAAATTCCTTAATTCTATAACGGAAGTACATGTATATGTGTATTCAAAACAGAAATTGACACTCCCATTAAAGTTCGTATTCAGTATATAAATGATATGAAAGCCAAAGAAGCTTCGTTTTATAGGACTATAATCATATGGATCAAACTTGCATCAGAGTCATAATCATATTGCGAGTTGTATTTTATTTCAACGAATTTGTACCTGTGTTTTGTACTAACATGAGCAACATGATGGTGCAATAAGTGGAGAAAGATCGGCTCACCCTTCCAGAGCAACTGGTATCACATAAGTTGTTAGTGGCGTTCATGTTGCTAAGTCTTTAGTTTTTACGTTGTGTATTGTGTACTGTTTTCGTCGTTTTCCATTTGGTCCGCGACATTGTCAGTTTGTTTTAGATGTATGAGTTTAAACATTCCTTTCCTTTGTTGTCTGTGGCTTTTCCTTACTGACAGATTCACCTTTGGAGTCAGAAGTTTTTCGGGACGTAGTTTTAGGAGCGACATTGTTATCTATATTTATATTCGTTACCTCGTTACTATCAGATTTAAACATGTAAAATGTTAAAGGACAGCGAAACCAGTATCGCCAGTAACATTAAACCATAGTGGTTTTAAGTTGTAATCATGAAAATGATATAGTTTAGATTTTTTTCTATTATAATGTCACTCACAAGACAAATTTTGAAAGTTGATTAAAAAAATAATCTTCATACTTGTAAACCAAAATCCATCGGTGTTCCAGGCTGAACCAGTTTATCATCTTTTTTAATATATTTACAAGTATATGTCAAAGTATGGTCTTCAACTCCAAGCATTGGCTTACATCGAACAGCAAGCTAAAGGGCTCCAATAATTACTAGTGTGAAACCATTCAAAACTAGTAACGGTCCAATCTATACAAAAGACGAGAAACGAGAAGCACTTGTAAACCACATCAACAAACGATAACTACTGAATATCAGGTTCCTGACTTAGAGCAGGTGCAAACAACCAACCTGCACTCTTACCTGATATAAGAGCGAACAACATCACAACATAGAAAGACACAGTATAACATTTCCTCACCTTGCAATGGTAAAGTAGCTTAAAGTTTGTCAATATCTAGTGATAATAAAAGAATTACAATAACAATTTCATTTATGACTGAAAACGAATAAAATGGTTAGAAATCCCTGTTTCAACATTGTACAAGAGTTATAATTGTATGGTATAGATTGTCCAGACTATTCTTTGGTCATGTTTTAAATTGACATGTTGTAGCAGTTACTAAGCTCAATACATCATATTGTAAAACTACATGTATTATTTAAACGTCTTATGTTTGTTGACCAGATACACTTTCATGTATGTAACATACAGTTTACTATACGAAATCTCTGCTTCAACATTGTACAATGATCTTTGTGTTGAATATATTGTCCAGACTGTTCTTCATTCATGATAGAAATTGATATAGCGATTACTGGTCCCAATACATCATATTGCAAAACAACATGTATTTTAAGCTGTCTTCTGTGTGTTGACCAGATACATGTACATCTATGTAGCATACAGTTTACAATACGAATTCTCTGTTACAACATTGTACAATGGTCTTTATGCTGTCCAGACTATTCTTCGTTCATATTAGAAATTGACATATCGGTTACAGATCCCAATACATCAAATAGCTAAACTACATGTATTTTACCGTCTTCTCAGACTTCTATTTGTTGACGAGATACATGTACATATATGTATAACATATAGTTTACAGTGTATAATAACTATCTTTGTGTCAAGCCAGACAAAAAAAACATTAAAAAAATACGAGAGCTGTCATATTTTACTTGTAACACCATTATGTATGGTATGAATGTCAGCTGATATATTCATTGTAAATTCTGAAAAATCATTGTTGAGTACTACTATTAATTTGTAGTGTATTTTGACTTATTTCATGAAAATTCTTGAAATATTTGGAATATCTGTTAAAAAAGAAGAATTTTAGAAAATCAAAAAGGTTTAAATGAATATATGGTTCCCCACATTTCAATCTTACACACTTAAGATTCTAAAGTTAAGAATAATAAAATTGAGAATGGAAATGAGGAATGTGTCAAAGAGACAACAACCCGACCAAATAAAAAAACACAACAGCAGAAGGTCACCAACAGGTCTTCAATGTAGCGAGAAATTCCCGCACCCGGAGGCGTCTTCAGCTGGCCCCTAAACAAATATATACTAGTTCAGTGATAATGAACGCCATACTAATTTCCAAATTGTACACAAGAAACTAAAATTAAAATAATACAAGACTAACAAAGGCCAGCGGCTCCTGACTTGGGACAAGCGCAAAAATGCGGCGGGGTTAAACATGTTTGTGAGATCTCAACCCTCCCCCTATACCTCTAACCAAGAATATTTGCAAATGAGACATCTCTTCACCAAGGACCAAATGACAAAGAAGTTTTAAAAAAACGAATATAGGTTTTGCCATTTTCTTTTCCTTTTCTTTTTGTTTGTTAGATTTTTTCAGGTACTAGAACCTATGCCTACATACATTGTAAATAAATTTTGTAGAGTGAATAAGGCCATGGTCTTTTTTCGCTCCGAGGTCAGATGAGGTAAGATATAAGTTTAAACGAAGAATTTGTCATCTAAAATATGTATCTACTTATCTTAAGTGCATTAGAGTCTTTTAACTATTTTTATTATTTTGTTTCTTCGTCAATTCGTTAGTTTCTTTAAATTTTGCAAATATATACGTATTATATTGTGTCTGTATTGAGACACATAAGGTGATCAATACATGTTTAAAGCTCTTTTGGTAAATAAATTTTACAAAAATATTTTTTTCTGTTTGGAGTTATTTCTTGTTTGGGCACTTCGTTCCAATAGTATTTTTCGAAGTTAACTTATTTATAACCCTATAACACAATTATTCCTATGTCTTACTTGGATGGAGATAAATCATAATTATTTCAATAAAACATGTAACATGCAAATTAACGAATAATTAATTTGAAGATCTTAACTTCCTTAATTTTTATCCGATGTTCACCTTAATAGGGCGTTCCGTGCAATTTCTTAATATGATTATCCATTCAAATTTTGATTTTGATTACTACTTCGTTCTTATAAAAAAAAAGAATGTGGTTATACCAGAAAACCATGCAGTTGACATTTTGTTTGAGGTCATACAAATGAATTTGATTGTACTAAAAACACATATATTGATATATGGGTCATAAGAATAGACAATTTTGATTCATAAGCTTTTTACCTGATGAGAATTAATCATGAAAATTCGCAGTTTCTTATTAATTACAAACGTTCGTGACTTTGCAGCTTATTTTCATTCTTCAATATCATTGGTCAACAAAAAGGTCAATTAAGGTCAGTTCCTGTCTGACTTTTTAATGGAAATAATGTATCCTTTGATAATGTGAACGTAATGAACTTCTATATTTACAAACTTATTCAGCCCAACACCACTGTCTAGTTTTAAACCTTTTCATGGTTTTTGCTCGGGAAATTATCTGCTCAGAATATCATAACAATCATTTTTCTATTACAAACAAAATGTGTAATATATGTATATTATTTATTCAATCTTGACAACAACAAAAAATATTGTATATACCTGGTACATTCGGAGAGGTGAGATTGAACACAGAACGAAGAAAATCGTAGAATAAATGAAGGAGACGCATAAAATATACAGTATATATGACAGCGAGCCCATAATCCGGGAATCATAAAGATTGGATATTCAGATAATATTTCTATACCATGTCTAGAGTACACTGGAACAAAATGACGATGCCTAGCTTTTTTTTAAACACCCAGGAAATCACTACAAAAGGTTAACGACGAACGCATTGACATCTTTCAGATAAAACGATTAATAGTGCCACTTTCGAAAGAGTTTGTTTGGTTTTATGGGGTGTTTTTTTTTAAAGTCCTTTCTTCCGCATTTTTAATAAATTGTTAAAAGTTCCAAGTACAACCTGAAGCTGTGATGCATATGGTCCTAGTATGCAACAGTCTAGGGAAAGTGTCCTTGCTTCTTTTTTCTTCTTTTTTTTTATAATCCATTTTTTACATAACACCTGTATCAATTTATTATCTTGCTTAAATAACAATTACTATAAGTATAGTACATATATAAATGTAAAAATAAGTTATGAGGACACGCTATAGGAGACAGTTATACCTAAACGAAAAAATAAAACGCGTAACTGTGCGAGACGAGTCTCACAATAAATGACATAGCTGTCAAATCTAAATTCATTACAGCAAATGAACTCTTCTGTTTTAAGTGTTAAAAAGATGTCTTTGCGGACGTCTTTTTCTCCTTGAAACCTCTTTTTTTTTTTTGGCATATGATTAATTAAGCTTGAACTAGTCATGAACTTTGGAATAAGTTTTTTTATTTATGGGTTGGTGCATGCATACAAATTTTTTTCTTAAAATGTTTTTCCTCTGTCTCTTTTAGAATTATTTTCTGGAGAAACAGTTATAAACCTCGTGATAAAAAGATAGGAGATATATGGTATGATTACCAGTGAGATACTTTCCACCAGCTATCAAAGGAATAGTGTGTCAGCAACTATAAGGCCTTCAATAATGAACAAAACCCTTGTAGAAAACTGTTTATATCGATTAATTGGTGTCAAATGCTACTTCCACTCCTATTGACAATAGTTCTATTTTGTTGCGGTCAGTATCATTTGGTGGAGGGAGCTGGAGTTCCTGTCAAATACCATCGACCTTCGGTAGGAAACTAACAATCCTAATCAAGTTATATTGGAACCGAGCTAGAAACATTTTAAAAGGCCCAGAAATATTTAAAATGTTAAATTATTCAAACGAAGAAACAAACAATTTGATCTACGCAAAAACAACAAACAAATATGACAAACAGCAACCAATAGATCACTGTTCTCGTTAAACAGGGTATTTTCAAAAATGTTATGCGTTGATGTAAGTGTTGAACATGTTTTAAGCTTTAGAAATTGAAGCAGCAGTAATTTATAAACATAAACATGAATGAATGTTGTATCAGCTACGTAAGATAAAACCCGGCACTCTGAATTATTTTACTTTTTCATTTTCAATATTAAACTTATCGGTATGCACCATAGGATTTTGTGTTGATAACCAATCTTTTGAGGCTTATATCTACATGTATTTCTTTTTTTTTTATTCTGGAAACTCTTTGTTGCCCATGATACAATGGTATACAGAAACACACAGATATACGTCTAAAAGTATAACTGCATTTGATATATACAGTAGGTCTTCTCATAGGAGAAAAAGATTCCTCCTTTATGTTTTATTTCCGCTTAAACCTGTAATCCAACCCGGTATACTGTTGTAAAGTTATTCCACTGTTCAATTGTTGTAATGTTACACCACTGTCCGAGTTAAGTAGGGGAGTTGCGCTCACAAACATGTTCAATCCAGCCACATTCTATATGTGCCTGTCCCAAGTACGGAGCCTGAAATTCAGAGGTTCTCTTGCTTGCTGTACATCATATTTATTTTTCGTTTATAGTTTTTTCCATGAATCAGACCGTTATTTTTCTCGTTTGAATTGAGATTCATTTGTTATTTCGGGCCTTTAATAGCTAACTATGTGTTATAGGTTACTAGTAAGTTTACCGCCGAAGGCCTTGCGGTGATCTATAGTTGTTAACTTCTAAGCCTTTTCTCTAGTGAAGTGCTGTCTCATTGGCAGCAATACCACATCTCATCTTTATATAAAGCTGTTAATAATTTAATTTATTCAAGTAATACATAATTTAAAACTCGTGAACAGTTTTCGTTGCTCTTTCAGCGAACCAGTATTATCTTGAACCAAACAATAATTCTGTATTAAATTCAAGGATTCATGAAATGATAAATATTCATGAAATCTCAAGCAAAATATGCTAAATAATACTCCCTATAGACATCAAGCCAAGTACAAGGTTATTATAAACAAAAAGGTTAGATATGCGCAAGCGCAAATATTCTATTTTACACAAAATGGTGTACTCCATCTTGATATGTCCACTGTAGGCAATAAAACATCGATCAATGTGTGGTAAATCACACCAGACGCTGTCTGACTACTTAATATTAGAGCAAATTATCTAAATAAAGAATATGTGTGTGCTAAAAATATAACTTATGTCTTTATATATATACATATATAGGTGTACGCTTTACGCATACATAACTAACTTTTTTTTAATTTATTTGCTTCCTAATTTGACGAATGTTTCACAACGCCTTTATGTTTATAGCTTGAAATAGTATTTCTTTTCGACGTGTATTCATAATTCAACTTTTTTTACACATGTATAATCGGACTGGAAATTTACATAGCAGAATAAATACTTATCAGACAAATATATTTTCATTGCAATTACTTTATCAAACATCTATCTTGCTTTAAACAGCAAATCAAATAGACCATATTAAATGTAGCTTGATTATTTTTTCAAAAAATCAACTTGGCTGAGTCTATAACATGAGATTCAGAAAATCAGCTGAAATGTTTTTTCCATTTTTTAAAACATAATTTCAACGAAAAAATAATTGAAAGATAGAAATCCCGTGAATTCATTTCCTACCAAGGCCATTTTTCAAGTCTAAGTTTCACTTAAATGCAAAGTCTCACAGCCCGATGTGTTTACTTTAATGTTCTCACAGTAGTATGGCTTACTTCTGAACAGAGGCTTAATGTCCTTCGGATACATATTAGCTAAGTTAATTTGTGGTGTCCTTCAATTCTTACAAACTGAACATGCGAAATTTGCAATTTTGTGTCTCGAAATGATTTTAACAGCATCATAATTACATAATCACAATTACCATCTTAATTTCATGAAATATGCAAATTTTTCTAAAAACATATTTGTATACGTTGATGGTATACAATATATATACTCATCCAGAACTTTTCATAAAGGGGATAGGGCGCTATCTGATCTAAGGTGATGTCATGCTTCAGTGATGCACTATATAATCAACCAAATTTTCCCCAAAACGCCCCCCCCCCCCTTGATCTGCATGTTTTCTTACAAATTATTGTTTGATCCTATTTGACTGGAGTGAAGGTAAAAATCAAAAAAAAAAAACATTAACTTTTTTAACATCGTTTGTATGTTATAAGATCTTATAAAAGTTAAACAAATAAATGGGCTGTGATAATTGTATTCAACCACAATAACCAATCAAATTATAAACCTCAAATTTTTACACGAACGCAACAAATGGAAGTGTTAAACGACCTTCAATGGCTATAAAGCCCTCGCACGGTCGGTAATTTTACACGAACGCATCGTAACTATTTTCTATTTATAAATCTGGGTGAACAGTGTTTATTCGTGTTTACTAAAGCCTAAATCTTATATAGACTAAGAAATGTAATGTTTTATCACATGATTTTGAAATTGAGATTTCAATGTATCATACTACCCAAACAGTACTGACGGAAGAGACCTATCTTGATTTTTTGTATTAGTCGTGGTATGTACATGTAGATTGGTTATATCAATTGATTATAATTCCTGTCATTTTAATGAAGTATTAAATTTCCTTAGACTATGTAAGAATTGCTGGAATTCAGACTTTATCTTTTTTCCCTTGATATTATTTCAGAACTGATCGGCTCCCGAATTTCAGAAGTTGCTGAATTTCAGAAACTTCCTGTAGAAAATATTATAATCTTAATAAAGTACGTTCCCATTTCTGCTTGTGAGGGTTTTAACACCAAAACTACTACCTGTCACAATGATATTAAGTATTATATACAGTATTAATATATAGAGGATTGTACGATCATTTTTATTTATAAGGTTATGAACAATCCAGCAAATGTGGGGACAACCCCTCAAAGTAACGACGATCCCTTTTATGAGGGTTGAATTTCAAGTGATAAAAATATGTTTGTTTAGAATCAATTTAAGTACAAAAGAGCACTTCTATGCATCATTTGCAGAAACTTTTCATCAAGAACAATACGTTTATCTGGTATTATATCAACAAAACATGTCTATAAATTTTGAGAACATTCCTGGACTTCTTTAATATTAAAAAAAAAAGGAGACCTCTCTTTTAGAGATTTTTTTCCAAATATAAGGACGTTTCTCTTTTTTAAGTTGAAAAGATTAAAATTTTCTTTTCTACAATAGTCCCTCGTTTGGGGGTATTGTTAATTTCACAACCTGTGAATAGTTGTGAAAACGAAAACATAAACCGCATTTAGAACGCTGTTTTATTTATTAATTTTAAACACTAACATTTTTTTCTAAAAAAGACTCAAATTATTTGTTGATTGATTGATAGTTTAAGGTGCAGTGGCAAATATTTCATGTATTTTCATGACAAGAACGAATACTAACAGTGGTCGTCCTGAAGAACGGTCAAATATATTGCGTTTAATTTATCAAGTTGAGTACATTTGACCTACCAACTGCGAAATAAATCGATAATTATGATACAGGTGTGATGTCTCCGTTCCGACGTTAGCGTCGGCGGCGACAGCCGCATCAATAATGCATAAGTTTGTCATAGTATGTCAAGTTTACGAGGAACCACTAAATACTTTGTATGCAATTGTATTAACATTGCCACATCTAATTTCCATGGAGATTAATTTGCCCCAACCCTCGTTTGCTTAGTTTAGTAGGTATGCAAGTTATACGCATTTGTAAATCTCATATCCAAGAAGATTTTTTTTCTCTTGCCAGTCTATCAAATTTCAGTAATGGTTCATGGACTTTTTTGCATTTATATACATGGTAATGTGTGCCATAAGATCAGTATAAGAGGGAAACTAATGTTTAGTCAATGATATCTGGTATACAGTTGCATTGGCCTTTGAAAGTCTCCTGTCCATAGAGATTACATGCCCCTACCCTCCCCCCCCCCCCCCCCCCCATGATTTACAAGATAAATTGTGCTTATGTCAATATGTTAGTTAAAAGGAACCAGCTTATGAGAAGGCACTGTTACTGCCAGTTTAGTGTGCAGATTTATAAGCATTGACATTTCACATTTATTTTATCCTGCTCCTTCAGTCATGGTTCACTGACTTTGAATGATGTATATGTTTGAATACTGTCATTCTTATATCAACGCGAGTTTATTTTCTTAACCACCTATATTTTCAGGTATCTTCAAAGGCTTGCAATTTCTCAGTATTTCAGTTGCTTCGCAAGCCATGAATACTTATATTATAAAGAAATGATTCCGGGTAAAATTTAAGAATTTTATGGTTTAATTTCAAGTGTTAAAATCTTGTTTCAATTTTAAACTTCTGAAAACATACAATTTGAAGAAGATATTTTTAAAGGAATAAAAAATCTTTATGTTACTCCTTCAATCCTTTAAAATGAAAAATCGGAGAAATCGGTATATTTGCACACACATTTTCATTTCATGTTTTTGTCATAAATGTTGTTCCTTATCTCCAACGAAAAGTTCTTACACCTTAGCAGTATCTACGAATGGCATTTCAATTAAACTTATCATAGAAATGTAGAAAATTATTTCCCTTACCAAGTTCTTCAACGTTATTGCAATCTTGATAGTAAGAGAGGTATTGAATTTTGGCTTCAATTCGGCATTAAAACCTTTACTTTACTTGGGGGCTAACTGTAGATGGAGGACATAAAAACTTCGTTTTAGACGAATGTTTTTTTGGGTGTTTTTTTTTTTCAATATTCAAATGCAAAAGCAATAATTACATAGAAGATAGTCCAAATGAAAGCTTTCCAATCTTATTTTATATTATGTCAAATTGATATAGTATCTACAGATAGTTCAGGGTTCATGGGGTTTTTTTCAGCGTTGAACGCGTATGTGACGTTCTATAATTACAAACACCATTATAAGCTATATGGTTCCCTTCTGACCCCGTACGGATCCATAGAGGGTAAATAAAATCCATAGGGGTTGAGGCCGGAGGCCGAGTCCCCAATGAATTTTATTCACCCTTTATGGATCCGTAGGGGGTCAGTCGTTAACCGTATAACGAATTTATCGGACGCTGGACTTTTTCTGCGGCGTTTTGTTGAAAAATAAACAATGAAACACAACAACATTAATAGATGACGTCGCCATTAACGCGTGACGAACCCCATATGAAACTTACTAACACCATACGGTCTCATAGGGGGTCACCACGTGACGGCGTCTAACCAATCACAACGTGATAATTCATCTGAGGTCCGATAAGGTCTCATAGGGGGGTCACCACGTGACGGCGTTTAACCAATCACAACGTGATAATTCATCTGTGGTCCGATAATAGACAACAAAACCCAGCATTATCTTTGCTCGGTATATATATATCGTTGTCTTGACGCTAATAAGATGGTTACTTGACCCACTTTGACTTTCTCCACCAATACAAAATCTTGAAGCCACTAAATTATCAATCGGAAGTGACGTTAAATTACCAACAATCGATCAATCAATGCGTTATATTATCACGACAAGTCAGTTATCATTATAAGTTTCACTGAAAAGAAAAACATATAGTATAGCACCATGCTAGATAAAGACTTAAGTCATAACTCGTTAAAACGTTAAGTTGATAAGGCAACAACCATTTTCTTATCTGCTGGGGGGGGGGGGGGGGGGCTGGGCTGGGATTTATATTTTGTTCATAATTTTTTTTTCAGAACCTTCCTCCGATAAATAATTTTATTTCTTTTGAGAAGGAAAGCAAAATTTTTTTCCTATAATTTGGAACAGAAACACATTTTTCTCTCAAACCATGAAGTTTACATAGTCTCTGTTGTTGTTTCTGCAATTGAAGGTTCATCATAACAAACGGACAAATATGGCTGTATTTACATGCCAAAAATTACTCTGAGTACAGACTTATCTGAGTCAGTGAGTGGACAGTATCAAAGTAATTCATGTGTTTCTTTATTTTTGCACCTTCTGAAGAAAGTAAAAAAATGTCCATTAAATAACCAAGAAAGATTTATCTTTCTTAAACATAAAATGCATTTAACTCTTATATATCTTGTGGATGCTAGGCATTAAAACTTTTCAAACAGCACAGGTAAGTCTGTACACATAGTAATGTTTGAGGTGAAAATACGGCCATATTTGTCCATTTGTTATGATGAACCTGAAGTGGCCATCATTGCCATATTTAATGGCAAAGAGTGAGTAGCTCCAATTTTAAACTTCCACTGTTTCCAAATACGATAATTGACATTCCATTGACAAAAGAGGTATAAAGAATGATACAGAATGATACAGAAGGATACAAAGGAAAATACTACCGGTATACAAGTCTGTGTCATACACAATCAGGGCTACTTTATGACTGCTTATGATACCATATCTATCCCTGTTATAAAAGGACCATTTCATGTTTATAATAGTTGCAGTTTTAAGTATGTCTTAGTGTAGTAGCATACATACGGGAGATTTGGAATGCTTTTAAATATTTCTGGATCAATGACTATTCATACAGGAAAATACAAAAAGTAATAATAGAAATATTAGCGTAATCTGTAGACTGGACAGATGTTTCTGCTGTGAAACATCTCAACTTGTTATTTTCACTATTCCCAAATTTAGCAGTGCAAAAAAAAATTTCAAGCAGGTGACAGCATAGATTTTGTTTCAGCTACAGTGCCAAACATAATTTTTTTTCTTTCATCTAGGCCATCAAAATATTGTTTTCAAAAAAATCCCAATGTACGTGTCTACAGACGTCTCTCAGAAAAAAGTCAATTTGAAGATTTTTTTGGCATTAAGTCCAAAACATCTATCGTCATTAAACACAAAACTTTACAATCACTAGAACTGTCACATGTAAAAAAATGTGTATCGGGCTGAGATCTATCTGCCCTGAAATTTTCACATTAATTAGACAAGCCTTTGTTGGGTTGCTGCCCCTGAACTGGTTTTAATAAAGAAATGTTGCAGTATTTTGTCATCTTAAATATCATATAATTAATAAAGACAAACTGTAAACAGCAATAATGTTCGGCAAAGTATTGTTCTATTCAGTCGTTGTTTATAGTCAATGTGTTTATTTCTAAAAAAAAAAATATGCTGTCAGTAATTGTAGCTACTTAAATACCTTCCTAATAATAGATCAAATAGTTGACAACCTTGTCGTATCGAAGAACACATATTTATAACCATTTACTTTTTCAGAATGCTTTTAATACATTTAACTACTTCGATTCATACATAATATGTGTTCATGTTTACCGCAATTGATATGAACAATGATTGCTTTTCATTAACATTTATTTCGTTTTATTTAAAGTCTACTCTTAGCCAATCCTACAAAGTATATTTATGAGGACAATATTGTCAGTCACCTGAAACACAAAATTATCGTGAAAATGATAATGTTACACCCACATTTGTAACTATTTACTCTGCACATATGCGTATTTTAAATAATGTAAGCCTTTTGTATAAGGAAACGTTTTTATTCCCACACAAATGTTTTCTGGGAAATATTTAAAAATAAAAATATTAATGTTTTTTGTATAAACATTTATCATACATCGTATTTCCTGTCCAAACCGTGTAACTTCTGAATGATACAATAATCTTGGTAATTTGCATAAACATACATTTATTTCATTTTCTTAATTTATCCATAAGTGTGGTTGACAGGTCTTGCAGGGGGGCGTGGTCTTGACGCCTCGATATAAAAAATGACATCTATTGTCACATAAAACAGTCAAGTCTATGTCCATGGTTGTTAATTAATGATATTCAAAGTTGTCATCGTTGGATTTATATCGTTGTGAAAAATCTTAGGAAGATTATTTAGCTTTATCAGTCTTGCGATAGAGATTGCATTTTTGTTTTATGTTACTGTGTTAAAACTAAATTAACACCTCTTGGTAAGTCAAAACATTGATTATTTAATAATTTGAAAAGTATCTCATTTACAGATCACAGTATATTTATTTTATTTGTCAAATGTCTTAAGAAACAAATTATACAGGTGATTCATCACTTCTCCGTGTATTCATTTAAAACAAATGTTTTACACCAAACAATTAATAAAATCCTTGTTTGAAATTATTACGGAACAAAAAAGTAGTTGAGTTCTACGAAATTTTGTATCTCACTCTCAATATTTAAACACGGAGAAAGAAGATAAGACTTTTTCCGCAATATCAAACGAGGAAAATATGAATGTACATTCATGTAATATCTAATTTGAATGTTTGTATACATGTAATTTCTATTTTCATACCTGTAAGCACGTGTAAGGTTAAAGGAAAAACTATTTCTAAATAGTAAATTTTAAAAGCTACTTGATAACTTGCCAAATTTGACGATTTTCGTATGGCGATAGAATATTAAATGATTCAAACTGATCAAGATGTATGTTTATAAGCGAAACAGGATTATGAGTTAGAAGAAATGTTTTGCGAGCACTTTTATACGTTTTTACATGCTGAAAGTATCCCTTTTTATGTTTTGGGTTTATTTTTTTCAACGAAAGTTAATGCCTAGGTCAGAATAACTTGTAAATACTCCGGCCATATATACATTTTATATGTTTCGTTTTCTTGGACGAATATCTAAAAGCAAGAGACATATACATGTGTGTCTCTGCTTTAGCTTTATCAAACCCAAAAAGATTATTATACATGTACAAGTCAAGAAGTTTAAATTCGTATGTATTGCTTCATTTAAAAAAAAATGTCAAAAGTTAAAAGACATTAACCCAATGACCGAAAAATTATCGTCGCGTATGAATAACTTGACAGGCATTTTTGTTTTACGTGAAAAATGTATATTGCTGAAAATGACATATATTTTTAATGATATGCATAAAAGGTATACAATGTTAAACAGTTTTATAGTGTTAATTCTTTTAGCGTTCTATCTTAATGTGTGAAACACAAATACTTACCACACAACTTCTTTTTAGGTGTCTGAAAGTCCGAGTATGAGTCGATCTATGTCAGTGGTGGATGGAATGGCCGTTGCGCCGGGAGGAGGAGTTGGTCCCTCTAAAGGGAGACGATTCTCGGCCCCATCTGGGGCATTTGGAGAAGAAAGTACAATTTTTGTGAAAAGACAACCCTTTACGCAAGTTGCATTTGATGAAATTCATTTAAAAGACGACATAGAAGAGGATCCTTCATTGGCCACTACATTGAAAAATAATTTATTCTGCTCGAAGAAAAGACTTTGGAAAATTATTTCAACCTACCTACCTATTATTAAAGTCCTACGATACTATAACATCAAAGAGAGCATAGTTACTGACGTTATGGCGGGAATTACAATCGGGATACTGCATATACCTCAGGCCTTGGCTTTTGGGCTTTTAACGTCTGTCAAAGTGGAGAATGGCCTGTACACATCTGTCTGGCCAGTTTTGCTTTATGTTATCTTTGGAACGTCTGCTCACGTATCTATGGGAACGAGTGCTGTTATTTGCATCGTTACTGCAAGTGTGGTCGATCGGCAAGCTGAAAATTTCAAAGCAACGTTTGAATTTAATAATGCCACTTCCAATTTTACGACCTGGGAGGACATACCGGAATTTATGGATTACAAGGAAAACATCTCGCTATGTGTAGCCATGCTTAGTGGGCTTATCCTGTTGTTCATGGGGGTTTTAAGACTCGGATTTATAACTGCATACCTGTCCGAATCTTTTTTCAATGCGTTTACGTCCGGTGCTGCTGTCCATATTGCAACCAGTCAGCTGCCTGCATTACTTGGTATCAATGTTAAGAGATTTGGTGGTGCTTTCAAAATCATATACACATACCAAGAAATCTTTTCCAACATAACAAGCTTATCTTGGCAAACACCTCTTGTGGCACTCGTAAGTATTGCGATTTTACTGTTTTTCAAGGAATTCATAAATGAAAAGTTCAAACACAAACTTCCGATTCCGATTCCTGTTGAACTTTTGGTTGTCATACTAGCAACAGCCATTTCCTATGGTGCAAATTTAGCTGAAGAAGTTGCCGTTGTTGGAGAAATACCTGGTACAATTCCACCACCAGTCATACCGGATTTAACTGGATTTCAAGATTACTTTGTTGACTGTTTTGTTTTGGCTATATTAATTTTTGCAAACACCATTGCCATGGCAAAGATTTGTGCCAAGAAGCACAACTATGAAATCGACGACAGCCAGGAGTTGATCGCTTATGGTATGTGTAACTTTGCCAGCTCCTTTTTGAAATGTTTTCCATCAGCTGTTGCCCCACCAAGGTCCATGATTGCTTCAAATATGGGTACCAAATCAACTTTAGCTGGTATTTTTGTAACAATCCTTATGCTTCTTGTCATCATGGCTATGAGTGTATTGTTCGAACCTCTACCAAAAGCCGCCCTTGCAGCTATTATTGTTGTCGCACTAAAGGGACTCTTTATCCAGATGGCTGACTGCAGAAAATTTTGGAGAATCAATAAATTTGATTTTGTTATTTGGTTTTTCACTATTGTCAGTGTTGTATTCCTTGACATCGACTTTGGACTTGGAATCGGCGTCATCGTTTCATTGATAACAGTCGTATTTCAAACCCAGTTCTCACGTGGTTTCCGTGTTGGCAGAACAATGAAAGAGAGCGCTTTTGTCGAACACAAGAAGTACAAGGATTCCATCGAATCAAATGGCGTTAAAATATTCAGATTTCAGTCCAATTTGTATTTCGCAAATGCCGAAATATTTAGAAACAACTTATATAAAGCGACCGTAAACCCAAGAAAGCTACTTAAATTTTTGAAAAAGCAAGAAAAGAACCAGGAACGCGAAGAAAAACGTATGAAAAAACTTGGAATTGAACCCCCAAAGAAAGACTTGAATGCATTATCTGAAGTTTCGATTATTCCTATCACAGGTGATGGTCGCAAGATGTCCAAAACATCTGAAACAGGCGTTCCAACTAACGGCAATGTGAAAAAGAGCAGCTCCCAGTTGGCACTAGTGAATGGAGACAACCCTGCCTTTGCTATGGATGAAGTAAACTTGCAAAACAACGGAGTTCAAAAACCTTATGGTGGGTTAAAAAGACCCCTAAGCATAGCTTCTAACTTAACAAGTATTTGTGATGATGACGACGAAGTCGACCCAGAAGATGGAGAAGAATTTGTAACAGACGACAAAATTAGACGTATGCGCAGAACACATCATATCATCATAGACTGTTCAACGGTTAACTATATGGATAGTTCAGGAGCAAATGTTTTAGGACACATTTCCTCCGAGTATGAGCATGTGAACATTAAACTTTTCCTGGCCGGTGTTGCAGCCAGTGTTCGGGATACTATGGAACATGCTGGAACATATGAAAAAATACCCCAACATCATATTTTCCTGGAGCTGCACGACGCCATAGCAGTAGCCAGAAGCAAAGCTGTTGTTCCATTACAGCCGTTTTTGGAAGACTTCACGTACGACGAAGCAGCAGAAGAATCGTATGTTACCAATATGTAAATCCAACTTTGTATCATTGAAGAAAAAAATCACAATTTACCATATTTACACAGAAACACTCATTATCATGGTACAGCATTGTAACATTAACATTGTATGTGAACAATTAACAGTATTAAGAGTATTATAATGCAAGGCAAAGTTTTCCTCCAGTATTACCATTGTAGATACAAGCATCCGAGGTCACACTTGATTTTGTATACGGACTTAAAAAGATATCAAGCAAATGTAGCAATGCTTCAAACTCATTTATCATATCAACTGAATTGTTTATAGCTTTAAATATCATTCCGTACCTCACTTATGTTTTTTTAACTCTTAAAAGAAATCTATCTTTATCCGTTCATACGACGATTGTTTATAATTTTCTAGTAACGACTCATTGCTCTGAATCCTATGGTAATACTATCATAAATATTTCACTATTAAATCCTCGTATTTTTTATAAGAAATGTAAGCATAGCCCAAATAATGTTATAGTTTAACACTTTCACTAACTGTAAGATGATTGCTGTGACCTACCTTTCAATTAAAGCTTCAGCAACTTTGATAAAGTCTTGAGTACCATATCTTAGAAATAAAAATAAGTCAATGACATATTTCTACTAGTCCTCTACTGTCTTACACATTTGATTCTTTATAACGAACATTTTACACATTAGATATTTCTCTCTTCCTTTTTAAGAATTGACATCATATTAGTATCACACAACACAACATTTAGTTCATTCATCATAAATCAAATTTCCCGCCGGTTGGAACCCCCTATCCCCCTTTTTTTCAAATGGCTGGATCTGCGCCTGTTCCTCATTCAGCATGAAGCAACTTTTATACGGACCCCCTTGCTTTAAGTTGTAAAATAAACACAAAATAAGAAGAATAAAAAGTGTTAACTCTTTTAATTTGTTGAGAAAGTAAAAATTATATTTGTGAAAAATGTGCTATGTATGTTTAATTTGTATATAAATAGATGTGTATATATATATATTTTGTATACAAGTTATTGTATTTTATTTTATGTACATTGATTTAAAGAAATATTTATTATAATTCAGTTTTGTTTTTTGTTTCCATTTTTCAGTGTTGATATTTATGTTGATGCGCAAGCAATTGAATCAGATAATTGGTACATAAACGATAAAAAATTATTGTGTTTCTATTTGATGTTTTGTCGTTCGATCATGCTTGTGTATTTGTGGTTTCAGTGTACAACAAGTATATCAAATATTTTTACAATAGTTTACAACTGAGTATGTCTTTCTTGTTAAAACGATAAGTTAAATTGTTCCTGACTTTCTCCCGTGCTAATGAGTAAATCATATGCATTCAAGATTTGTTTTGTAACAATAGCATCTTAATTCAATTCGGATAATGATCCTGCTTTAAACTATATCAACACGATCATCGACGTGCAAAGTACCCAGTCCACAGAAAGACACTCCATATTACTTGAACATTCTATTCTGACATCGATTCCACCATTTTTTTCCCTTACTGCTTAATGACACACGCCTAGAAGAGATAATAACCAAAGGTTATCCCCATAAACATGTTCATGAACTTTAAAAAAAAAACGGTATCCGGAGTCACGGTTTACTGTCTGTTTATATCTTAGTTATTTTTCCCTTCTTCAATGTTTATTGTAGAACTTTGGTATTGTCTGTTGATGGTATTGAGTTTGTCTCCATGTTCTTGGCAATTTAAAGCTTGGCGTTTGGTATAGACCATTGCCGTTGCGTTGTAATGGAAATTGTCTTTTGATTAAAACTTGGGACACATCTTTTTATTAGCATTCAAACACAGTTTAAACGGACTTAATTATTTGCAACATTTAATCAAGTGCACTTCTTATTTATAAGATACATCTAATTCATTTTTGTCTTTCTTTCGAAGTAGCCGTGGACACAAACTATAGGGGGTGCTGTGTTGGCTGTGTCATTAATGTTAGTTTGTGATTGGGTCAGTTTCAGTGGAACAACTGATGGTTTGTATGCAGATGTAAAAAGTTTGGCATTTAACCACGTAACAGGGATTTCCTAGGTCATGGTACATTGACTTTCAAACATTTGCCTTTACGGAGATGTGGTATGATTGCAAATTAGACCGCTTTCCATAAGAGACCAAACGACGTAAAGTTGAGCAATTAATTAAAGGTTGCCGTATGACCGTCAACAATAAGCAAAACATATGTACCCCATGGCAATCTATTAAAAGTTCCATAAGAATGAAAATAATTCAAACGGGTCTGGTGTGTGTTTAACCATGAAAATAAAAAAATAAAAATGATAGACAACGAACGGCAACCAATGAAAAAAGCAAAATCACAAAAATACTCCCTGTTAAATTCAATCGGAAGGTCTCTAATCACATGGAAAAATCAAATGACAAAAGACATCAAACGACTGAACAACAACTGTCATATTCCTGACTTGGTACAAGCAATTTCAAATGCAGAAGATGCTGGATTGAACCTGGTTTTATAGCGCTAAACCTCTCACTTTGACGATAATCTCTTCAAATTCCGTTATATTTACAACGATGTGTGAACAAAACAGACATAATAAATAAAATAGTCAAAATATGGGTACAGTAGTCATCACTGTGTAACAATCTTAAAACAAACATTTTACAAAAAAGCTGTTACAATCATAAAACAATCAATTTTACAAAAAGCACACAAGCATCTATCAAATTAAAAACGCATTCATTGCTCCGCGTGTCTGATGTCAGAAAATTTTTACGTCACATAGGAAGAAACTTTTTCGTTCAATGTTTACACAAAACAATTGTATCTCTAATTTCACATTGGGAATGTTGACATACAGGGTTAAAAAATCAAAAGTATGTGAGAATTAATTTCAGAAATAGACCGAGATTTAAAAGTTTCCAGAAGTTCTGTAGAATTTCTAAGAATCCACAAATTTAATTTCAGGCTTCAGACACGCATTGCAATGGCGAGGTTAAACGCGTCTAAACAGCTGGCGCTCAACTCTCTCTACATCCAAATAATAATTTATAAAAGTAAACCATTATAGGTCAATGTACGGCCTTCAACACGGAGCCTTGGCTCACACCGAGCAAAAAGCTATAAAGGGCCCAAAAATTACTAGTGTAAAACCATTCAAACGGGTCAACCAACGGTCTAATAAGAACATTAATACAAGAACACAAGGTACCAATTCGAAAGATATCACAGCCAAGCTAAAAAAAATGAAAAAATCATGTAATCTCAGAGGATTTATAACAGGTTAGATATCATGTAATGTACAAAATTCCCTGATTTGATAATTACCATTTATAAAATGACTGCGTTCCTTTGAACTTAAAATATCAATACAGACACGGGCACACAAACGAGTTTGGGAAAATATTTTATGAACACGCCCTCAGTAAGCGGCCATAGGAACACTACCTTTCAATACTTAGTACTAGTATATGCAAGAGCATAAAGGCAAACTGAGGACCACCTCGGGTGACGGATTTTCTCGCTGCGTTGAGGAATAACTGTTGGCCTTCGGCTGTTTTCTGCTCTTTAGTCGGGTTTGTTGTCTCGTTGACATATTCCCAATTTCCATTCTCAATTTTATAAACTAAAATATATAACAAAAGACACGATTTCGTGTTTTTTCTTTAGAATTAAGTGTCTAGAAAAACACACTAAAACGTTTCTTATATCTCTAGATTTCCTTAACGTCAATATCCTTGTATAAATGTCTGCAACATAATTAGATAATTCTTTATCATTTGAAGCAAACATATCACCATGAAAACGGTAGGAGTTATCTAAATGTTCTAATTTGAGACGAATATTTATTAAACTTGACCGTTATATTTGATTCATAATACAGGACCATTTTGCTTTTAAAGGAACGCAATTTGTCCCCATACGAATACCAATAACTTGTTACTAAACTTAATGGCAGAAACGAAACATTCACATCTTTCACCAATCATCACAGTTCTATTGGATAATAAGCATATTTACGTTTTCATCACATGCAGAGAATTTACATGATTTGCAGCAAATAAACGTGCATTGAAATTTTGTAAAGGACCATTTGAATGAACAAGCAAACTTCTGTTGGTAGGATTTTGTAGAAAAAAGAATCAATAGTACGTAACGTAGCTGATCCAAAAAGTGTTTGACCCTCCAAAAAGTTACTTTTATCATTTCAAATCCTTTATAATAATAATAATAGATAATAAGTTCTCTAAACACTTACTAGAAGCTGAGACAATTTTCATGATTAATTCTTTGTATTTAATCAATGAAACTACTCAGTAGATAAAAAGACAGAACGATTAACTGTATTTAACACTTACCAGAAGCTGAAATAAAAACAAACTTTTTTAATATGACTTTTTAAATGTAGTTTGAATAGCATATACAGAGTACATAGGAGGGACTAGTTTTAAATGTTCAGACCTTTCGCGGAGATGTGCTTATGATATGATTGTCGATTATTTGGCTATCAATGGAGAACACGTCACTGAAAGCACATGCATTTATATTTTCATCATTTAGAACTTTGTATGGTATTCATGAAATCTTCAAATCTTTAATGTTATTTCCCAGTTTATTTCTGGACGGTGTTGGGTGACTGGAATTTTATTAATGCATTTTGTGTTGATGTTTTTCTTAAATACTGGTAAATCAAACTAGTTGAGTAAGGTTGCTGGGTTTTTTCAGCCCGACATTTTTTATCGGTCTCGCACAAGGGTGAATATTCTCCGGATTTCAACTCATCATAAGCACACTGAAAAAATGGATAATTAATTGTTAAACTTCATCAATTTTACGAGAGCGGTTCCTTGTGGTTGAATTTTTCACCCAAAGCGCGTACTTGATTTTTTTTTTTATTTTGGAAGTTGTGATCGTTTTCAAGATTTCAAAACAGGAAGGTCTAGAAATTTAATGTGTCCATACCCAAAGACATCGGTAAAATCTTACATCGTTTGGTCAACTTCCAAAGAAAATATGTGGTTTGAATTTTTATACAGCGGAACATAATGTAGATGTTGCGTTTCTGTGAGCGCTCAGTATACCTATTTTATATTTTTTTTAATGCTCCCGTGAAAAAGTTGGTTTTTGCTACATGTGAGATGTAAATCAATCATTTGGTCGATAGAATCAGTGTACATATAAACCTCACATGATGTCTACATTCCCGTCTGACATGGTTCACTTTATTTTGACCTCCTTTTTTTGCATTTATGCCTTGTTGAAATATTACCTATCTTAAAAATGTTGTTTATAGTCCATATATATTTAAAACTCATATTATTTTCCATGTTTGAGCTGGGGTTTTTTCTTTTGTACTATCTATATTGTAAATGTTAAATACACAAATCATTGGGCTGAGTTCGACCATAAGGTACTGGTCATTTGGTAAATAACCCAAAGGGGGAGGGGTAAACTGAGGGAAAAAAGGGGGTTGGGAAAATTTTAGGGGTAGAAAGAAGGGATATCCAAATTTTCAATATTTCAAATAGGGGTGTCTAAGATGTTTTACATTTTTACACAATAGATTTGAGCTTTTTCAAATAACTCCGTATATGATTGACTGATTATTCAGCAGAAGCGTCTAACACTTGATGTCATCTATACAATACATATCTTGTTACTTCATTCTTGGCTTCAAATTTCATTGCAATATTTGTGACCATACCTACCTATGTTAGCTTTTGTGATTATACTTCTTTTCAAATGTACTATCAACACTTATGATTCTAAATGTTTCCTTACATGATTAATCGTAAAACTCATTACTGAGCATATACATCAATAGTTTAAGATAACATAATGGAGTCAAGCGCTCCGTTTGGCTCATCTGATACAATTCCAAATTCTACATGTTCTTCGAGGAGAGTATTTTTATCTGAAGCTAAAATTGAATGACGGTGTGGCATTTCAATAATACCACACACGGCATATCAAAATAAAGTTCCATGAAAACACATTGGATAATACCAATGGAAAAAGAAAGTTTTTTGTATGGAAATGATGTATAGAGGATTGAAGGGGGTCAAATTTTATGTCTTTGAACTGGGGTCTTGTATAATATTTTTCTTCAAGGTGAGAACTTGATAAAAATAAGAAAAAATCCAATATTTCCTCTCATTTTGTAAACGATTTCAATGAAAATCCGAATGCAGAAATTGTAGTTTGACCTTGACCTCTTTTTTCATAACTACATGTATCATTTAGTCATAATCAAATATGCAGGCGTGTCGACTTTTTATTTTCTTTTTTTTAAACAAATGGATAAACAAACACAGGTCAGTAAACAATATTACGTGAACTTGCTGTTTGAATTATGCCTCTGTCTGATAGATATCTATACAATATTGTATTGACGTAATATTAGCACGATATTGTGTCTGATTCATTCTAAGGAGTAATTGTGCAACTGCCATTTATCATTTGCTCTCAGTTTTATTGACCTTTTTAATAAGTCAAATACTACAACAGAAGAGGTTTTTTGGTGCATCTACTCTTGTATGTAATCATACTGTAATCAGAATCTGAATATCTAATTCACTACAACTGTAGAGGCTTGTCAGTGCATCTACTCTTGTATAAAATTGAGATTGGAAATGGGGAATGTATCAAAGAGACAACAACCCGACCATAGAAAAAACAACAGCAGAAGGTCGCCAACAGGTCTTCAATGTAACGAGAAATTCCCGCACCCGGAGGCGTCCTTCAGCTGGCCCCTAAACAAATATATATACTAGTTCAGTGATAGTGAACGCCATATTAATTTCCAATATGTAATCATACTGTAATCAGTATCTGAATATCTAATTCACAACATTACACTAGAAACAGAAAGATCTCTGGTAACATAAACCTCTTAAGATTAAACTTTTTTTACAGCTACTACTACTATTTCCATGATACTTTTAAATTGATCTAATTATGTAAAATGTAGTATAATGAAATCAGAGATTTATATGTTTATTAGATTGGCAAAACCAAAATTTATTGGCTTTCTTCATTTTAAACGTGGTATGGATGAACTTGTCCGGTAGCCTATGTTGAAAGATTAAAGTTGCTGCACATGCCATAATTGTAAAATGTTTCACTGGCACTGCTCTTAACATGGTACATCGTAATTGCATTATTAATTACACTCTAAACATCACGTTATATAAAACAGGTTTGTTTTGCATACCTGTCGTACTATTAACGGATTTGCATATCGTTATAACAAATTCTAACGCAACATCGCTTGTAACATTCATTTTGATTCGATAACGTCACCAATTTACATGGCATCGATTCACAATTGACGCTATTAAAATGTACGTACAAGCGCAAACAACGTATGGCAGATTTTTACTTGTACGAGTAACGTAAGGGTACCCAAATTGCACCGAGTACCCAAATTTCACCTTTTTAGAAAAAATAGCAACGGAAATCTTGTACCTAGAGACTAAACAATTTGTATTTTTATGATTTGATACTATGCACGTCTTTCAACATAGGTAAACATATTTAGATATACACAAAACGTTCACAGTATATATCAACAGACGGGCTGTTTAAATGTACAAATTGAAAAAAACGTCACCATGCGACGTCATCGAAACGTCATCTTTTTAAAATGAGTAAATACAATATATTATAAGTATCCATTTTGTAAAATGTAAAGAGTAAGCATGGACTAATATCCAATTGTTCAAAATATTTGAAGAAATTAAACAAAAGCTCGGTTATTAGACTTTTGACGATGTGAATTTAAGCATGGATGCAATTTGGATACTCCTCATTACAGAATCATGGATAGTTTGGAGGTTGATTCGAACCCATTTTTGTATGACTCAATATGGATTAAAAATCAAATTGGTGTACCTGTAAAATTAAGAAAGATAGGGCTACAAAATAAGCACACTATGGACATTTTTTTCTTGATCATAAAAAAACGTAGGTGAAAAAACTGTTAAAATAGGTGCAATTTGGGTATCGTCACGTTAAACGTTGTTTTCTATCAGTCAGTTTCATTAGAATGGAGATAACAATATTATATTTTTAGCTCCGATGGCATCAATTGGTGATTTGATCCCATCGGAGCTAAAAATACAATAGATTTACCTTCTAAATATCAACCTTGTTTTATTAATTTTTATTTATCATGTCATAGGTGTGTGCAAAATCTTATGAAAATCTAGGTGATGGCCCATTTATTGTTCTTCCTTGAACTTAAGTTGCATAGTCAAGAGACAATGTTGTCTAAAAAAAGGCATCGGGCTTAAATTTCTACTTTTGTTAACAACGAAGCAACGAAGCGACATATTGTTAAATATATCTCAATTTGAAAATTCTGAACTGTTGTGGTGCATGATGTAGGTTAAGGACCATTTGTTTAATGTGTACTACATGAAATTCTGTTATTTAAAACCGGATCAAATTAGTGGTTTTATGCCTTGAAATAATATTGATATTTTTTCTACAGGAATTATACTCGCAAATTAAAATAAAAAACTTGTTCATAGCGTTATTTTTGTGTGTTATACTTCTTCCATGTATGTGAACCGTTTTGGCAGCTGGATTCCATTAATTGTCACACTTACCTTTTTAAAATGTATAGTTATGACTGTTTGATAAATTCAATTTTCTCTATTTAACGGAACTATAAACAATACAAGTGGAAGGTTTCGCTTGCTTTTACACCAGGTTTAACTCACTATTTTCTTCGGAAAATGATTTTTACTTAGTCAAAACTATGACAGTTGTTATTCAAGCGTTTTGTTGCTTGATAACGCCTGGTTTTGTAACATTTTATGGACTTCTACGTTTTGAATACACTAGAATATAACTTATTTTTGTTATACTTTTTCAATATACCGTCACAAGTAATCAAATATAAATTCTAATATGACGTGCTTCTTTCGCTTTGTAAACAACACTGTGTGAAAATTCTCGATATATCTATACTTTATAGCGCAGACTCAGAGATATACATAATAATGGATGTTACAATATACCTCCCACGTAAATCCACATGTATTTGAACCTACATTGCAAACGCTTTGCCAAATTTATTGTATTACTAATTTTAATTAAACAAAAAACATTACAGAACTTTTATTCTTATTCAGATGCATAATAAAAAGAATTAATGTATTGCAACTATATTGTTTATTTCCTAAATATAGTAACACTGTATATTTTGTGCAATGTCAATTTCATCATGGAACACTTTCTCTACAATGAGGGGTTCATTAAGGGATGCAAATAAGCTTGATATTTATGTTACGATTTAAAAAAAATATCAATATACTAATTTAAGTTGCAGTATAAAAACAATATTTAGTCAATATCACAAAAATAAAAACTTTTTGGTAACCAACGAAGTTCGTATAATATTGTATTAAAATGGAATTCTGAGGTTTTCTATTCTATTGCCTTTGATTCAGCGAGTCAACATGGCAGCTCCTTCTTTGCGAGATTTGACGGTAGCTTACGAGAAAACATGTAAGTTAAAAATCGGAAATATTGGGTTTGAGAATTAAACATATTTTTTCTAGCGGTTATTAACGAAATAATTAATGCAAGTTAAAGATGTATGAGAATATTTGAGCCGGTTTATCTAACAAGGAGTAAAAAATAACAGCTCCGCACACGGCATAATAAAAAGTTCTATCTCGCTTCAGTATTTAAATTAACTTATTTGTCCTATTAGAATCGAAATAATTCATGGAAGCCATAGATTTGTTGTAAATTTACACATGGCCTGGGCCGTGATATTCGTTAATTTTATCCCTCGCTAACGCTCAGGATAAAATTCGAATATCACGGCCCAGGCCATGTGTAAATTTCCAACAAATCTATGGCTTCCATGAATTATTTCTTAATTTTATCATGATTTTAACCGCACTTTACATATTGATTAATTATGCAACTACGCTTTTGAAAGTGTTATGTGTTATGTGCACGTGCACCGTTACTAAAATTAAAAAAGTTTACGCATATTTATACATGCGATACATGTTAGTGAAATTGAATTTTTCAATACGGAATCATCGAATGTAGAAGTCCTTGTTTTAAATACATAAGCATCCCTCTTATCAAGAAAAATCTTAACAAACTGTATTACAATTCAAATTCATATGATGTCATTAACATTACATGTGCTATTTAGCTTCCACTTTACATATTGGGGTCTCCCATAATAAAATTATTTCGTATCGATCATTTATTTTCAAATTTATTTTATTTGCTTCTTTTATAATTTATGATACACTCACTAGATGCTGTCAAAATTAAGTTTGTTCAAAGTAAAACTGGTTGGTATTCTTTAATATCAGAATACAATGTGTATTTATGTGATTTAGAAAAGATCTATAAAGTATTTGCAGATTGCATTTTTATGCATGAGGATTTCATTTTATAATATCTTTTTATTCTCTTATAAAATACTTTCGAGTTAATTTCAGAAGACAGTTTATACAGAATAGCACCTTAAAAGTGTTAATGACTTCAATAATAAAATGTTTGAAGTGAAGAGGGGGAGGTGTCTAAGTATCATTTTATTTCGCCGTACATATTTTCTGACAAAAATGCTTCTGTCTGATATATATATAAGATTCGACATTAACATAGTGAAGAAAAGAGTAATAGTAAGATGTATTATATAATGGTGTAGGTTTGTGACCCGGATTTGCTTTCGTTTAATCTAGTTATGACAATTGAACAGCGGTATCCTACTATTGCCTTTATGTATGTGTCATTCCATGAAAGTTCCAAATCAGCAACTTATAAAATGAAAAATATCGCTGTTGACTTTAGATAATTATGTTAGGAGTAGAAAGTGTAAGACCAGGTTAATCTTATATTATATTACATTTATATTAAAAACAAATCGGGAAACTTGCAAGTGTTGTTTTTTTCTCCAATCGTGCTCCTGCTTAACCGCATTTATATGCATGATTTCCGCCAATCAAATTAATGATAACAGTCTACCCATCATTGTAACATACTACTGATGATGGTGGTTTGATTTACTGATTTACATAACACCTTTTGATACAAATATTTCCCTTTCAGTATATCTCTTAATCCCTGGAGCTGAATCGTCATTTTTTTCTTTTTGTTTGTTTTATACTTTTCTGACGTTAGTTTTTACCTATCCTTTTTGCGCATGTTTTTGTTTGTGTTTATTTTCTGACAGAATGCATTCTAATTTATTTTACAAGGACATTTGTTTTTCCTAAATGGACTATAAAAGGCAAAGTGATAGATTAGTTTGACAGAAGTTAGGCATTATTGATCAGGAAGTTAAAAAAAAAAGACGCATTTCCTCAAACAATATCGGAATTGTTTGTTTTTTGCCTATAGGGACAACTGATGCTAACTAAGTAAGGTAGTTTGAACTGCGTTTCAAAGAATAATCATTTACAGCTAGTGTAAGGATTTTTATGCCTGTGGGTACAACTAATGCTTTGTAAGTTAGTTTAAACTGCGTTTCAAAGAATACTCATTTACATCTAGTGTAAGGATTTTTAATACCTATATTTAATATGGAAATAGCGTACCTGATGAAAAATAAATAATCACATGCATTCAGGTCATTCAGTGGTGACAATATTTGACAATAAAACCTGTATAAAAACTTGGCAGTTTATAATACTAAGTACCAATTTTATTGATCAACAAATCACATCGATTGGCCATACCTGTCCCGGACAGAAGAAAATTTGGATCTTGTAAAAATGGAGGATAACTTTGTTCATATTGAAAGAGAACCAGTGACACAAGAGTCATTTGATAAACTTTATCGGAAGTCAGAAGGAAAACTACATTTAAATGACAAACTAAAGGATAAATTTAACTGCTCAACAGACAAGCTTTGGAGACGAATCTCCTCAGTGTTTCCTATTGTAGCAGCGTTGAGATATTATAATTTCCGGGAGAAATTTGTGAATGATATTTTAGCGGGAATTACAGTTGGACTTTTTCAAATACCACATGCTTTGGCTTTTGCACTATTAGCATCGGTAAACGTGGAGAATGGTCTGTACACTTCTATCTGGCCTGTTATGCTGTATGCGATATTTGGAACGTCCATGCATGCATCAATAGGAACCAGTGCTGTGGTATGTATGTTCACTAGAAGCATTGTTGATAGAGAAGTGGAGAAATATGAAGGCACGGTTTCTTCTAATTCGTCATTAAGCTCAGGACTGCTTAACAATTCAGAGTTTATGAACTACAAAGAAAATGTTGCCTTAAATATTGGATTCCTATGTGGAATTTCTTTACTTATGTTTGGCATTCTTAAAACAACTTTTATTGCTCACTTACTTTCGGAACCTTTTCTGAAGGCTTTTACATCTGCAGCTGCTGTTCATATTATAATATCTCAATTACCATTAGTTCTTGGGATCAACATAAAAACGCACGGAGGTGTCTTTAAAATCGTCAATATATGTAGGGCTATTATTAACAATTTAACATACATTAAAGGACTTACACTTCTGACCGCTGTAGTTACCATTATTGTATTGCTATTGTTCAAGGAATTTGTGAATGAAAAGTTCAAGTCAAGATTTAGAATACCAATTCCGGCTGAATTACTTGTAGTTATTTTAGCTGTGACTATATCAGCAACGACTGTCTTACACAGAGAAGTTACAATCATCGGACATATCTCGGGTATGATACCTCAGCCTGCCATCCCCAATTTGTCAGGATGTCAAACGTACTTATTAGATAGTTTTGTTCTCGCCATCTTCATGTATGCAAACAATGCCACGATGTCTAGAATATTTGCAAAGAAACATAACTACATGGTGAATTACAACCAGGAATCGTTTGCTCACGGAATATGCAATTTTGTTGGATCGTTCTTTCATTGCATTCCTGTATCTATTTCTCCTCGGCGGTCAATGGTATTGTCATTAATGAATACCAAAACTACTTTAACTGGAATTTATATAGGTTTGTTTATGCTGGTGATAACAGTCATTAGTAGATTCGTATTTCAGTATTTGCCAATTGTAACACTTTCTGCAATAATGATGGTTGCTATGCAAGGACTGCTTCTTCAAATTTTCGATGTCATAAAGTACTTAAGAACCAATAAATTTGAGTTTTTTATATGGCTGTGTACATTCAGTGCCACTCTACTTTTAGACTTCACCTTTGGTATGTTAATTGGAATAGGTGCTTCTTTAATAGCTGTTGTTGTTCAAACACAATTAGCCGATGGCTTTAAACTAGATAGAATGATAGAAAGTAAAATAATGGTGGAACATAAAAAATATCAAGGAACAGCTGGAATTAGTGGAATAAAGATATTCAGATTCCAGTCTAATTTGTACTATGCTAACGCAGAAATATTTAGAAATAAATTGTACCACCAAACGGTCAATCCTCGCAAACTTCTAAAATATATTAAAAAGCAAGTGAAAAAAATGCAAAAACAACTAAAAGAAGCTGGAGGTCTACAAAAAAATACAACTGAAACAATTAAAAATGGAATCTCTGGGGATGAGAATATAAATAAAACATCCCTTCCGAAAAAAGAAGTTTCAAATCAAAATTCTATTACAGTTACTAGTGACATCCCGGCTATCTCAGTTGCATACGGTAATGTAAAAAATAGAAGTATAAGCACTGTATCAAGGAATATGTACGACCAAGATGGGATATCAAGGCAGGAGAGTGTAGCCGTTAGTCTGTCATCAAACATTTCCAATCTTACCTTTGAACCGGAAATGACCGATCCTGACGACGGCCAGGAGTATATCACCGACAGAAAATATGAGAGCATGCGTAAAGTGCACCATGTCATTGTTGACTTTTCTACAGTCAATTACATTGATCTAACCGGTGCCAAAATGCTCGGACAAATATCATCAGAGTATGGAAATGTGAACATTAAACTTTTCCTTGCCAGTTGTTCTCCCGACATTCAGAAAACCATGCGCCATGCTGGTGTGTTGGATACAATCCCAGCAGACTGTATGTTCATTGATTTGTATGACGCTATTGCAATAGCAAAACAGGCTGGACTTACAAGTATTTGCCAACAGAATGCAGATGTTGTTGTCTCAGTAGATGAAAAGTTCTAGAAATTTTTAATGAGAACTTCCATTATCTTATGTCTGTTTACCTTTAACCAACATTTCATTATTATGTAACTTGGGTATCGTCATACTAGTATTGCATTTAGTGTTTATGACTCGTTGCATATTAACATTATTTTATATAAACTAATCATTGCATTAGAATTGTGTTCAAATCTTTTACAATATTAGGTGGTTAGATATGTATGTACATAATAAGTCATGATATGATTAATTCCAATGCCTAATGTTTTGAAAATGTTAGTACAGTTTTAGTATGCGGCAAGTAACTTAGAACACTGAGCAGTTGTATTGTATAATTTTCACCTAGAATTGCAATCATCGTGTAATCGGTATGTATCATTCCGTTATAACTGCTGTCAGATAGAAAGATATAATCGTTTATTAAAATATTTAATATCACATTCAAAATGCATTTCTTGATATATATGAGCATCAAAAAAGATAAATACACGAATTTCTGTCTAGGTAGAAGGTCTAATTTATTTATGTTTAGTTTGCCAGAGGGTGTTGTTAAATCGATGAAATGGAAGATCATAATCACATGTTAATTATATATTTGACAAGTGATTACATCATCATTGTTTATAACAAATTGGAATCAACTGTACATAGCCTGTGATAATACGTCATCAATCGACTGCTAAATTTTAAAAACACTAAACTGGATATAAACAAAAACCTTCTACAAATCTAGAAAATGAATAATAAATAAAGGCAACAGTAGTATACCGCTGTTCAAAACTCATAAAACCATGGACAAAAAACAAAATAGGGGTAACAAACTAAAACCGAGGAAACGAATTAACTATAGGAGGAGAACAACAACACAACACTAAAATGTTACACACACAGAAACGGACCAAGCATCAGACAAAATCCCACGTGAAAAACAAATATAACATCAACATCAAATACATGAATTTGGGATAGACAAGTACAGTGACACGTCTTATCGCAATGTGAATTTACACTCAAAAATAAGAGAAAACAAACGACGCAATGTTAAAATGTAACACACACATTAACGACCAATAATATAACAATGGCCATATTCCTGACTTGGAATAGGACAATTTTAAAGGAAAAAATGGTGGGTTGAACCTGGTTTTGTGGCATGCCAACCCTCCCTCTTTTATGGCCATGTGAAATATAACATCAAAATGACAACACAACACCACAGGACTACAATAAAAATAAACGGGAGAACACAATTGACAAAGAAACACACGAACAACAACAAATTCAAAATTTTAATACGCCAGAAGTGCATTTTGTCCACACAAGACCTACTAGTGACGCCCAGATACAAAAGTTTGAAAGCCTAAACAAGTACAAAGTTGAACAGCATCGAGGACCAAAAGATAAAAAAAGTTGTGCCAAAAACGGCCAGAGTTTTCTGTTAGTTACCAGAACATCCCTATTATTTAGAATAATTTATACTTTTGGAAACAGTAAATTTTATAAAATGACTATAAAAGAGGTACATGATAAAACTGAAGTATTAACTATTTACAGGAAACAACTAAAATACATTACATAACCAGACATTTGAAACACAAACAGTAGACACATCCGCATAAGTTTAAACCTCAACGCCAAGTGACGTCATATTTGAAATAGTCAAAATTGACAAAAAAAGACGAAAAAATTACGTCATTTGGATTTGTAAAACAGATCATCAAAAAATGTAAAAAAACTGACGTCACATTTGAGTGAATAAGATAGAATTAGGATTGATTTAAGATTATATTTGAACTAAATACTGATAGATATTGCATTAAATAACAATGAACATCTCAATACTTATTAATAGCAAACTAAGGTAGCATGTGATTGTGAAGACACGTGTCGACAGTGTAGGGATCTCGTGTAATGCATACATCATCAATCTGTATCACATATGTACCAGGTTAATAATTCGATACGCCAGACGTACATTGTGTCTACCCAAGACTCTTTAATGACGCTCAGGTCAAATAGTTAGTAAGCCAAAAAGGTTTAAAGTTGTAGAGCAATGAAACCCAAAATTCCAAAACGTTGTGACAAATAAGGCAACGTTAATCTATGTTTTGGTTAAGAAAATCTTTAGTGTTTCGAATAATTCATACCTCAAACAGTTAATTTATAAAAATGACCATATATTTGATATTCATGGCTTCACCAAAGTACTGGCTACTGGGCTTGTGATACCTTATAATTATAGAAAGACTTTCTTCGTTAAGACAATGAAACCAATAGCACTGGTGTTAAACTGGTCGGTCTTTCGTTATCTGTAATGACGTTGTTTTATTTTCTCCGAGTTTGGAATGCAATTTCCCCCTCATTCTTGTTACATTTTAGTTAGGGGTATATCCCTATATACAACTGTTATAATCAGTAATGATAACACAATCATACCGTTTAAACGTTTACCTTAATAACGATATCATATTTTATTTCGAAAGTTTGTGAATATATATTTATTCAGTCAGTCGGAATCTTATTTGGTATTAATATATATATTGGCGATTTATTCTTAAGGTTCATGTGGACCCTATGGCTAAAATGGCCGTGAAAATACAGCCATTTTAGCCATAGGGTCCACATGAACCTTAATTCACATGAAAAAAGTTGATAAAATATTTTCTAAAACGACGAAAAAATACTTGAATGGTTTAATATCACTTATTTGGCAATACTACTAGATCTATTTCAGTGTTCCCATTGTATCATCACATTCTTTGCTTATAACATACTTATCTGTCCAACTCCTTCTTACTTTTAAAATACGATATGACAGATTGTGTTGTCATTATGTTCTTTTAATGTTAATGTTATTGTTTCAATATAAGTAAGTTGAAAACATCATTTTAAATTTTGTTTCATTTAACTGTTAAAAAAAACTTACCATTTATTCACTTTGAGGGTAATTTAGTACCAATAATTCTATAAATGAAAGTCAATTACTTTTTGATTTCATTAAAAAGAACAGAAAACAGTTTATAAGATAGAGACCATGACGAAGTCGGCATCTGAATGTTTCTATTGGTTGAGTTTCACGGAAGTTACTAATTTGCTACTACTTTCCATTTGTTCAAAGTTTATGCATGTACATGTATTATTTATTCGGGACACCATGATTTATTTTTGTTCGGATGGAATGTGAAATGCATTATGCTTGAATAAAAAGTAAAAATAGTGCATTGTTGATATCAAAAGATATATCATCGTGTTGCAAACTGTGACTGTTTAATGCATTTATGATATAAATAGTCAACTGTTATAAATGTGTACAGTTCTATTTTTATTTCTTATATTAAAAATACCTTTCTATTTTAAAAAAATGAATATATATATATATATGAATTAGCCTTATAATGCAGATTTGACTAATTATACATAAAGCTGAGGTTTTAAGTTACAGTTTACGAATTCTCATTAGCTGTTCTCATCTCTGCAATACTAACAAAAAACAAATACAGAAAAGCAGTCTGTAATAATTTTAAGAACACACAACACAAGAGCCGCCAAAAAAATATGTTTTATTCAGACACGAGGTCATTTTAAATACACTTCCATCTTAAATATCTTTTTTGGGGGTATTTTTTATTATCCACATGAGTGATAAAACTTGCCATTTTGTGTAAGAAGAAAACACTGAGCAATCGGAAGTCATAATTGGAAGAAAAAAACGGACAAAATAAGAGCCAGAACGAGAAAAAGGATTTGGCTACCACAAATAAAATATATCCGAGGTCATCTTTGACACAAATATTCATTGACGATTAACCAATGCATGATAACGTCCGTAAAACTGTCAAAAGAGTTGCAACGTGGAGAAATACACTTCATATGTACTTATGTACAGGATAATTTCTGCATTAACATGGAAAGTTCGTATGGGGAAAACTGATGTGTTCTCATTTGTCCAAACGAACAGTTGTAAATAGTTTTCAAAAGCACCAGGCTTATAATTTGATACGTCAGATGCGAGTTTCGCTTACATAAGACTCATCAGTGATACTCAATTCAAAATTGTTATATATACAAACAAGTACAAATTTGAAAGGCATTGAAGACCCAAATTCCAAAAGTGTTGTTCCAAATACGGCTTAAGTTTTCGAAGTGCCTGGGATTAGAAAATCCCTTTTTTTTAAATCATATTTGTGTTATCAGGCAATTTATCAAAATGACCATATAATTGATATACATTTCAACACCGAAGTGCTGACTAATGGGCTGGTGATACCCTCAAGGACGAAACTGAAACGCCAATCAGCAGTGGCATCCATCCAGTTGTGTTTATAGAAATCAAAAATACCAGGCTTATAATTCAATACGCCAGACGCGCATTTCGTCTACATAAGACTCATCAGTGACGCTCTGTTCAAAATAGTTATAAAGCCAAACATTTACATATTTAAAGAGCATTTGGGAATCAAAATTATAAAACATTGTGGTAAATGCAGCTAAGGTTGTCTATACTATACCGACCCTCATCGCCTATTCTAATGTATAGCGAAATATGATAGTTAAGTAGTTCAAACTTTATATGTGTCATCCTTTATTCTTAGTTCATAGGGAAAGTCATTAATTGTATCTGTGGTATCCTTATTTTCTAGTTCACAGTGAAACAGCTCTATGTTTGTATCTATTGTATCCCTTATTTCTTGTTCAGAGAGAAACATTTACATTATTGTTTCTGTGGTATCCTTTATATCTAGTTCATATGAAAATAGTCCTTTAATTGTATCAGGGGGCTCCTTTATTTCTAGTTCGCAGTGAAACAGTTCTATGATTGTATCTATTGTATCCCTTATTTCTTGTTCGAAGAGAAACATTTACATTATTGTTTCTGTGGTATCCTTTATGTCTAGTTCCTATGGAAATAGTTATTTAATTGTATCGGGAGGCTCCTTTATTTCTCGTTCATAGGAAACAGTTCTATAGTTGTTTCTGTTATATCCTGTATTTACAGTTTACAAGGATATACTCCTATCATTGTTTTTGTGGTATACTTACTTTCTAGCTCATAATGACACAGTCATATGATTGTATCTTTGATATCCCTAATTTCTAATTCATAGGAAAACATTTACGAATGTGGAAACAGGCCTATAACTGTTTATAGGATATCTTTGTTTTCTTATTCAGTGAAATAAATGTTATTGTATCGAAGCACCAGTCCCTTTTTACTGTACAATCAATGAAAATGAAACTAAAAGAGAACACTTTTAATGAAGTTTTTTTAAACTTATCAATTAATCGATAATTCTACAAATCAAACTATTTTTCAACTATATACATAAGATTTAAAAAATAAATGGGAAATCTAAAACCAATGTTATTCATTTTGTGTTGGAATTTTGTTTAGTCCACCAGTAATAAAACAAAAGGTGTTTCATTACCTAATAATTCACTAACGTGAAGTAATCGTTCAAACAATCAATTGTACTTGAAAATAATAGTACTCAGTCAGGTTCGCTTCATTCTTTAACAACGTATTGTGAAGTGATCATGGTTCAAACAAACTTTTGATTGGTAGCATTCAAGCATGTGTTATGTTAACAGTGCATTTTTATTGGTGCAGATTAAATATTCTACACCAGTCTCACCAACTGTATAATATAACATTTTCGAATACATTTATGAAATATAGAGTATACTAAAACTAATGGTAAAAAATCATTAGCTTTAACACTGAAACTTTAAAAACAAAAACAAAAAATAACAAAAAAATAACCAAACAAAACCAACACCATTATATTAAGAACTATGAGAAACTATACATAAATTATCATATACGACATCTTACATAATTTCAAAACTATATACATTTACATATATAATTACATAATTTTGAGATTTAAATTACATCACCAGCTATATATAAATACGAAGTGTGTTCTTCTACATAAAATATCAAAGAGGTTTTTAGCATCTACCTGACAAAATGCATGACTTCCTTAATAGGCATTTCATTTATGAGTAAGTCGTTGTGATGTAGGACTTTCTTAAATTATGGGAGATTTGATGAAATGTGTTTTAAACATTAGATGACAAAGCAGTACGATGAAATGGTCCGAATTGTGTAAGTTTGTTAATGAATGAGTTAATGTTGTTGAGTATGAAATTCAGAAGTTATTTCATCTGCCTATTATAATGGTTTTGTAATATTTGAAATTTACACTTTTTTTTACAACCGCGAGTTTTGAATTTTGGTAATGGTACGAAAAACTACTAACTTATTCTTACCTTTTAGTAAACAACAAAATCTAAATCTGTTTTTCATTTTTATATTGGTTTATTATGTTTATCTTTATCATCGATGTTGAATATTTAAATTGTAACATTTACTGTACCAATAAACTTCAATTTATTTTGATTCTTTTTTGTTATATTTTGTGTTTCAATCATAGATCCGTTCGTGCTGCCCAGTGTGCTACGGGAGAGTCGTAAATCTTTCATAGAAATTTTTTAACTGTAAGTAAGCTTCAACAATAGGATACTAGTATCTTTTACTCGGAGTACATTAACATATATTTTTTACTATCAAGAAACATCCAATACTACATTTTCGTAGGTCGAGAGCAATTTGACCTACTCTTAAAATTGTTAATCATTATTATCATCCAATTAAAGTCATATTAAAGATACAAGATGGTTGACAGTTACTTAGTGAAAAAATATAGGCAAGCGCGGAATTACGACTTTGCGTTTTCGTGTTTTCGCTTCTATGTTTTCGCCTTTGCAATACGAAGGCGACAACACCATTTCGCGAAATTTGCCTTATCCGACTATCATTTAATTAAACATTAGAAATTTTGATGACAGATTTGGTATTATTTGTAAAATTTTCAGTTGCTTTATTAAATTATATAGATGGAAGCTGTTGTTTTTATGTTGTAGTTGTTGTTTTTATTTCTGTGTTTCTGTTTCTTTTTGGTGAAAATGATGGTAATTTATTTTATCTGTAAACTAATGTTCAGACTTCTTTTTAATTTCATTGTGTTGTTGAAGAACTGACGTATGCCAGACCATCTCTTTTACTTCTTAAAATGCATGTACAAAGTCTTTATTAAAACAGTTGCTTTTCATTCGTTCCTTTTTTCGATAACGTGTATTCTTTAGTTTTCATGGACCTCCCCCTTCATAAATTTACCTTCGAGTCCGGTATATTTGTTTAACTTTTTTTCATAATTTAATTAAACTTTAAGTACTGAAATCGCCTACAAACTTTCCGTATTCGGATAAAACAAAGTGCAATACACGTTTTTATTAGAAATTAGATTTGTTTCTTGTTAATGGAAATGATTCATAATATTTTACAAAGCAGTGAATCCCGGAAAATGAATGTTTTACCTCATAATAAGTCATCATTACATTATTTCACAATTACGGTGTTAAATAAGGTCATCATATATGACCTGAATATTATGTAATAGTCTTAACGCTTCATTAGATAACATGACTTAATCATGTGGTCTTAATTTGTTCCTCGTGCTTCAATTAATATTTAGGTTAATATTCCACCTATCAATTATGCCATTTCAATTGTTCACTTAAATTTAGAAAAGTACTTCATTTTGATAATTAGAAACATAGGAAGTGCGCTCTGATCATCAACAGAAGACCACCATGTATTTTAGCACGTCCTCCGACAATTTAACAACATCCGTTACATGGTAGTGGTTGTTATATGTCGTGTTGGGTAACCACTGTAAAAGTTGAACGATCTCTTTATCAAACGTCGAAGTTGGCGTACAAAACTAAGCCTTCTTTCTCTACATGATTTTTTTAACGTATTGAGCATATTTATAATCATATCTTTATAATATGAAAAAGGTCAATAATCATTAAATGTATTCTGCATTTTTATTTTCATATTGATCAGTAAGTTGCTACATCATTTATGCATTGGTCATGAGTTAAGGCTTAAGCCTATAAATTAAGTCTCATATCATTTGAATTATAATGGGACCCGTGCGTTGAGAACTGTCTCTATTATAGTGATGTCTATTACGGTTGTTCATAGTGTTCCTATTGATCACTACTCTGTATGTTATTGGGATATTGGCTTTTCCTTTGAGAAACATAATCATTCAGTTTCTGTTCTTCTATTTCAATTTTGTTGTTACGTTGTTGCTTTATACGAATAAAGGTTATGATTTAGGAATGTATTGGTGCGTTAACTCGGACATTTAGTCACAAACACAACGTTATTCAGTGTGTGAGTATGTCAACTGATTTCATATGGTTGATAAACACTGTCTTTGCAGCAAGGGAAGTATTCCCGAAAAATTAAGGTGAATAATTTTCCTATAGTTTGATTTGTTTCATAAGATGATGCAGTCAAGTACTTCCAATTATTGGATTACCCATCTTTTGATTGTACTTTTTCCATCCTTGTTCGGCTTTACTGGACTTATTTATGTAGTTACTAGTCCTGAATATTTATCTTCGTTTTACTGTAGATATAAACGTTCTTGTGACATTTTCTTTGCCTTTGTCAGTTAATTTTAAAATGTGTGTTAGCAAATGACTGTCATAGACTGCAATTGACTGTTGATAATACGTGCAAGCTTTTTATACTATATTTTATTGTAGACTGTCCGGTTTTGTATAAATGCGGAATTTTGAAGAACTATGCAAATTTTTAAGAATGTCACTAGCCTAGGTGAATGACAATATTTAGTATCTATGTAATATGACAAATAATTTCAATTCGGACCTACAATTTTGTTTCTGTCAGAATAGACATTTGCTAATCACAGTATCTTTTATGGTTAACTATTACGGTTTTTATAGTTTACTGTTATGTTTTAATCGTTTAATGTGTTTGAGCTTTTGATTTTGCTATTTGATATGCGACTTTGAAGTTTCCTTTTTTTATTTTTCCTCGGTATTCAGTATTTTTGTGATTTTACTTTTTACTTTATGCTCTTAGTTGAAGGCTGTATATCGAACTAAAGGTGTATATCTCCACATCACGTTGTGACTTGTGTATATTTGTCTCTTTAGAATTCATAAAAAATATCGATAGATTTATAATGACAATATTGATAACAATTGTTGGTGATATAACATTACTATACTACCGTATATCAATTCATATGTAAGATTGATAGCGTAATTTGTAATAATTCATGGTTTTGATGTATTACCGACAGTTCGGGTATTGGTTTGATCTGAAGATGGTTTGTTGTTGTTGACATTTATATATGTTTAGATGATTTAACTGTTTCTTATGATAGTCATATTACAATCCAGGCTGGTTGGTTCTTATTTTGGTAAATTCATGTAATAATTAAGGGACAGGGTTACATGTATATGTGGAAAGAGATACCATGAGCATTTGCCATCGTTTTTCGGATTAGTATTATTTTAGGTGTAATCAGGGGCTATGCGTTGCGCAAGTTTACTTTTAATATGTTTAAGTGCATTATTTTATGTTTTTACATCTTTACTAAATATTTTATATAAGCCTCATTAACAAGAGTATTCCTAGCACCACTTGAAAATACTAAAATAATAAACGTTTATACAAGACAGTACAAAACCAAACATTATAATCATTGCCTGGCCAAATCATTGCCTGGCCATCGTCATATTATCTGAATATGCAATATATGATTTGCCGTTACCAGTTATCACACAGATGCAGACATATTTGATTTGTATTTCAAAGTCAAAGATGAGGACAGTCACCTCTTGCCATAAAATGCCTTAGTAATTTTTTTTATGTTCATTGTTGATAATAGATTGGAAAACAATTTGAAAATGCAAATATAAAAAAGTATATTTACTATTTTAAACGCATTAAAGTTTAATATTAGTTATGTTTTAATTCGAATTGCTAGTAACATACTTAATGCCTATCGATCAAAAATAACTGAGCTCACAATAAAGTTGTTTTTATTTTGAGACATTTATTTGCTTTAATGAACACTTTATTTTTATTATACAGCTATAGTTCAATAAACTGTGCTCTATTGACCTTGGATGCGATCATTATGAAAGATGAACAATGTATAGGGTTTCATCAAAATAAGTTGAATATAAATAACACTTCTGCGCAATTGATACCAGTGGTGTCCCTTTAAAGAATAGGGATCGCATATAAACTTCAAGGTTTATACTATATTGTCTAGTGTTGACATACCTAGAATCGGCAAAGATATTGGTACTTCGATCATGCTTTTTTTACCACGATTTATATTCTTTGAAATGTTACAGAAGATTGGAAACAAGCTAATGTAAAAGCAATATTTAAGAAAGGAAGCAGATATGATGCTAGTAACTATAGACCCGTCTCACTCACCTGTCTATGTTGTAAATTCCTGGAACATATCATTGTCAGTAACACCTTGAAACATCTAGACAATCACAAAATACTTACCAACTGTCAGCATGGTTTTAGAGCAAGACGAAGCTGTGAAACCCAACTCATCACGTTTTGTCATGAGCTTGCATCAGCTCTAGATAAAGGAGAGCAGATTGATATGGTTATCCTTGATTTTTCCAAGGCCTTTGATCGTGTCCCACATAAACGGTTGCTAATCAAACTACAGCACTATGGAGTTACAGGACAAACACACAAGTGGATTCAATCGTTCCTAGCCAAACGAACCCAACAAGTCATCGTTGAGGGAGAATCTTCAGAGAAAGTTCCTGTGGTCAGCGGAGTCCCCCAAGGGACTGTACTTGGACCGTTACTATTCCTCCTTTTCATCAACGACTTACCTGACAACATAACTTCCAACACACGACTATTTGCAGACGATTGTATAGTATACAGAATGATAACATCTACTGCTGATACTAATATACTACAAGAAGATCTTTACAAACTTGCAGAATGGGAAAAATCTGGGGCATGGACTTCCACCCATAGAAGAGTAGTGTTCAATCTACTACTAGATCACGTTCACCAATATTACACTCATACACGCTTAAGGGACAAGTGCTAGAAAGATCAAAAAGTACCAAATACCTTGGAGTCGACATTGAATCCGACCTCTCCTGGAAACAACACATCAATAGAGTAACTAAAAAAGCGAACAGCGTGCTAGGATTCCTAAAACGCAACCTAAGAACATCTAACAGCGAAACCAAGACAAATGCATATGTTGCAATGGTCAGATCCAACTTAGACTACTGCGAAACAGTATGGAATCCACACCATAAAGATCAAGTTAAAAAGGTTGAAATGGTCCAGCGTCGAGCAGCTCGTTATGCCACCAACCGCTATAGGAACACCAGTAGTGTCGGCAGCATGTTAGAAGAACTAGACTGGGAATCATTGGAAAACAGAAGAGTTAAATTACAGCTTACATTACTCTACAAAGTGGTTAATGATCTTGTGGACATACCATGCGACACATACTTAACACCAATGTCATCGAGAACAAGATCATCACATACCAAGAAGTTCCGGCAATACTCAACCAAGACTAACGGCTACAAATACAGTTTTTTCCCAAGAACAGTGACAGTTTGGAATTCACTACCAGCAACTATAGCTGAGGCTCCCTCCTTGGTATCTTTCAAGAGTGAGCTTTCAACCCTTTCTATCTAATCTGTGAAGTCCCCCATTTGCCAAGTAAGTCAAATGATGGACTGGAGCTGTGCCGGTGGGGATTAATTTCCCTGGTACCGCCACGGAAGCCGGATTGGTTCAGGCCAGATGAACGAAAAGCAAATGGAAACACCCCCTTGTTTTTCTTCTTTTTTTTCTTTTATTCATTGCTTTATTATTATTTTTATTTTTATTATACTTTATACTCGCTTGTATATTCTTTGGTTACCTTACAAAATTACTCTTTTTCTTGCGCCCACCGGAAGCGTTGAGTATTGGTCAAGTTTGACAGATCAACGTAGAATGTAGATGTAGACGTAGAGAGAAAACTGTGTAGCTTTTAATCGGCATGACTTTATCAGATGACAATACTAATACTAAAATAAGGCTTGCGCATAGTTATATACTGTAATTCAGTCACGGACCCGTGATATCACGGGTGTGTTCTAGTAAATATAAAAAAGATGAAAATATCATCATTATAGAGTATAATGACTCTTGAGGTGTGGGAAGTGTGACGGGATTGCTTCCCTTAGGAAAACTAAGTAGATACTTAGTCAGCCGTAAGCGGTTGAGCTAAGGATGTACTTCTTTAGCTCAGTCGGTTAGCGCTCTGCCTTATAACACAGAGGTCCCGGGTTCGAGTCCCGCTGGAGACAAGCAATTTTGTAATGAGATTAGTGCTCTCCGGTTACAAGTATCTACTTAAAATGATGTTTTTGAGGTAGGTGCTATTTCATTTTCGATTCTGTTGCGTTTATCGGATATTTATGTTTTTTTAGAAAGTCAAGATGGCGGCGTATTCCTTAGTTACGGCATGCCATTTTGTTTTTGATGGTAAATATATAGAAGCCATCAAAGTAAAAATGTAAATTAGTAATCGCGTATGTTTGGCTGAAGAATTATAAGGATTAAACACATTTTTTATAGGTTATTGATGTGTAAACCGGGTCTCTAACTCACAAACTTGACATAAAATTCGGACTTTTATTCAGTTTGTGAGTTAATCGCCCCGGTTTACACATCAATAACCTCTAGAAAAATGTGTATAATCCTATAATGAATATATTGTAACAATCAGTGCTACTTATGGTCATGTCCATTTAAGTCACAAAATATGATGCATGTTGATGGTTTAAGAGGCAAACAACATCTTTATTAATTTCTTCTTTCATTTTTTATCCGTTTGGACAATGACATTGAAAAAAGTTATAATTGAATGATTTATTTTGTTGTTCATATGCTATACTTGACCATGTAAATGATGCGTAAATAATATGCCGTTAGCTAAAATGAAAAAATATATATCATCATATATACCAGAAGACAACGCACTTTTAAGGATGATTCTGGGGAAAGTCTTCTTGCAGTGTAATATGTTTGCCGTGTTGTCCCAATTACAAAACTATGGTTGCAGTAGCGGATCCTATATAGAAATTTATGCACGATACCATCGGTAAAGTTCCTTAATAATAAAAACAACCAAATAAAATGTTCATACTCGTATCAAAATGAAAAACAGCCTTTACCAAATTCACTCAGAAGCAATTATTATGTTTGGAAGTTTGGAGGAACATTTATAGCAAACCGTATATGGCATCTTAATTTCAACATTAATGTTGTATACACGAGCCTGTAAATTTCGATATGATCCATGTAAACTTGTTGGTCCTATTTCAAAGTAATATACAGGCGCGCTTGGTAATTGAAGTTGTACCAAAGAAGATAAAAAATCAATTATATAAAAATAAGGAGATGTGGCATGTGAAGTTGCAATGAGACAACTATAAACCAAAGAAGTGGATGAAAGCAATTATACTTTATATACAACCGTACGTCTTTCAACAATGAGAGAACTCCAAACTGTATGTATCCCTATTGATATAGCCGAATTCAATTAGATACTGATGTAAAAAAAAATACAAGTTTGTCTTATTTCGCGAAAGTTAGCCGTATAAAAGGTATGAGGCTAAAGTTTGTGTTAGAACCAAATATGGGAAGAAATATTAAAAACAAGTCATGTTGCGCTAAAACGCTTTCGTAGATATTACCAACAATATTTCCATTTTTTAATATATTAGCCGTAGACACCGTTGATTTCTTGTCATCTGCATCATGAATGGTAGAAGTGTTTTTGGCAACAACAAAAAACTGAACGTATTTGGTAATTCTTTAGGACCTTTATAAAATAAAAGTATTTTTAGATTCAACATTTGGTATAACATGTAATACATCAATAAATAAATCAATCAAGAATCTTGTTCATGACCTATATAATTAATTGTAACAACAAAGGTACATGTATTGTCTGACATATATACCCTTCGGTGTCTTGTCTAACAAATCAGCTCTCACACCTCTGTTCTAATAGTATTGGTCAGTTATCTGGGGCACCGCCGATCAAAAAGCATGTATTCTGTCAGAAATCATTACAATAAATGTCGATTATCAATCATTTTAGGATGTAGACCACTTTGTAATTTTCAATGTTATCATGTTACAAGTGTCGTTAACATTCATTACATCTGCTGCTTTTTTTTTTTTTATATCTAATGAAATATCTTACGTTTAACCTCCTTTATATTTTTGCTACTTTTTACATCATTTAGTTCTTTTAAAAAATTAAAGCATTTAGATATTTACTGAACTTGTTTATTTGTAAAGCTTTTCGAGAAAAAAAGAATCAATTAGAACATAGCTGTATTATTCTTATGTTCTGACGGCATAAATTGGTGACTTGATGGTCACAAATTAAAATTACCATAACAACGATTTAGCGGAACCAGTAAACGGGTATTTGCGACCATCAAATCACCGGCGGAGCTAAAATACAATTAATATAAAAGCACAGAACTCTCAAGTAATTAATCCTAATCAATAACTGAAAAGAATTTATATCATTATTTTGCAAAGATGCAAATATAAATGTGTGTGTAATGCTACATTTCCGTTGCATTTTGAAATTGGTCTGTTAAAAAGACTCAGAACCCTTTTTATGAACGAAACGGTGTAGCTAATGTACCTGCATATGTCTAAAAGTTTAGAAAGGATCGGATTTATAACATAACTGGCAGTACAAAAGCATACAGTCTTCATCAGTCGAAATTGAAAAATCTTAGATTGGACATTACAGCAAGAAGTCGCTTTTATTAGCTTTAGGTGAAAACCCTTTTCTTTTATTCCTTGAGATCGTTTCCTATTATTGATTGATGTTCTTTTTTTAATTCTATTATTGTCAATTTTTTTAAACCGACAAGTACAATCTTATTGACACATTTTGCTGGGTTTTTCTATTGCAAAAAACAAAATGGAAAGTCGTTCAGAATAATAATTGTGAATTTTATTTTGCTTATCTGTCACTCATTTGGTTGTCAAAGAGTGTCACTTTGATACTCACCTGTCTTATAATGATAGATATATCGTTGACAGTTTTGTCATTATATTTACAGCTGAGACGCATATCTATGGTTTTACAGTCTGTGTTACAGCTCAATACACATGGCCGATGAAGGGAAATCCCCCGATGGACGGACAATCTGGCCTCCAGGTCAACAAAAACAATATGTTTTTGTACAGAACAAGGATTAGTTCATGTAGATGTCCGAATAATGTCCGGTTTGCAAGACCAACAAATCAATTTGCAAAAACAAAAAACAAAAAATTATAAAAAAAAACTCATTTTGTGGTTTTCATGACTTTTTGACCAGTGGTTGTTATATATAGAATTAAGTATATTTATCAATTTTGTTTGTCTACCTCTACCTCACCCCAGTTTTATGTTCTTCTGAATCAGTAAAGATTTAATTCATTTGGATTTGGACAATCCAAAATCCTTCGCTGAAAAACTTATATCTATCTTTTGCTGAAATTTTCAATGTAATTAGTAGAACATATATATATAATATAACGATTAAGATGACAATGATAGTTGTAGGTGTCATTATTATTGCTATTGTTATCATTTTTATTATTATCATTATTTGTTGGGGTGACTTTGTCAAATATCTATCCATTTCCTTATGTATAACAGGGGGTAATTTCTCAAGGACTGAAATGCAATTGTTTGGATTTTTGGTGTCAAAAAGTTGTATAAACCATATTCTAAATCATATAAATGACCTTAATTGTTTGAAAATTTGTGTGTACGTGATTTTAATATTTAATGATTCAAACTATCGTTTTAAAGTACAATTTAGAATTCAAATATATGGCCAGTGTCAATTTCTATCCTTGATGTCGAAAATCCCTACATTTTTTTACTAGTTTTTTTAATAAATTACTTGAATAGTTAATGTATTTTGATGTTTAACATATTAATATATTTGTTTTACATTTTCAATAAAACATTGCCATTAGTAAACATATCCTGTATGCAAGTTACATTAAAGAATGACGAAGCAAATTAACCCCTTGCTTCCTTGCTTAAAATAGAATTTAAATGCGTGACGTACATGCCATATTCTTCTACTACATGTGTAAGCCCACATCGTATTTACGGAATATCACAAGGCATTTAGTCCTTATTTCTAGCAATAATATTCTAAATGCAATAGCCGAATGTGTGCTTATCAAAACGTTAATCCCCGGGGGTAAATCACCCAGTAGCAAGTACTTCGTATAATGAACATTTGTAAGACGACGACTCTTTACGTTTTAAAAAAAATATTATTCGAAAGACGCTTTGAACACTAATTTATACTGTACATGTACAATCATATCTGTCATGATCAAACTTATTTACTTATTCAATTCTCACTACAAAGTGTATTAAATATTTTAAAATTTACAACCATGATAAGCGAATGGACAAAGTCCCGTAACTCCATAATTGACATATCAAAATGGCGGGAAATTTTATTGAACTAACTACCGTTTCAGATGGATAATAAATTAGTCAAGATCGGTTAACACTACGATATCAATTCATTGTTTTACAATGTATGATAACCCAAAAATAATTGACCAAGCAAAATTGCGTGATAGTATTGTATCAACTAACCATAATCATAAACGGAAACGTGTGCCCTTTTATTGGATTCAATCAAATATTCGTATTCGCATTCGTGTTCGTAAATAATCTATGTTTTCCTGGCATTGAAAAAATACAGAGGAAAAGCTTTACGAGGAGGTCGCAAATGACACAATCTTGTCGTTTTCGCAAAAAAAAAGAGTAAGGCAAAATTGGATAGTATCAAGTATGAAAGCATTTAAATACAAAAAAATATTCAGAAGGAACCAAAAAAATAGATGGAAGGTACCAAAAAATGGATGGAGGGTACAAAACTTTACGGCAGGTACCAAACAGTAGATCGAATGTACTAAAGGGGCATTCAAAACCCATATGTACAGGAGAAACTGATAACGCTATGACAAAAAAAAACAGATGGCAAATAGCAATCTATAAAACACTACATGAAAAACAACTTAAGAAGTGAATCGTTCATATTATGTCATTTTACATAAGCTTTCAAATGATAGTCTCGAATCTAGCAATCACTTTCAAAGAACAGGAAAAACAATTGTCAATGTCCCATAATTCCTACACACATTACCATATCAATTATACGTCTAGTTTTAGTATTTGACAGACAGTTGACTGTTCAACTACTTTCAAGCAGACGACATAGAGAGTCGTGGTGTAGTGAATCGGACTACTAACACAAAGGTTCCTGGTTCGATTCCCGTTCGGGATGAAAATTTAGGCTTACCCTTGACATCTCTTGAGGAAACGATGATAGTCCGTCGGAAGGGAACGATAAATGACTGACCCGTGTTAAGAGAGAGCCATATCTCTTGCACGTTAAAGACATCTTTGTAGATTTTGAAAAAGAGTAGGCTCATGCCGCTACAATGCTGCACTCGCACCCGCAAAGTGGAAAAGGATTATTATTATCGGAAAGTCTCGTGTTAAAAATTCAACAGCAGTAGATTTCTCAAGATATTTTATAAAATTAAAGATTTCTATTTAAAGACAGTTTATGTACATGTGTTTTATAGTAAAACTAAGATTTTGTTCTTATGCGGTTTCATTGACAAAACACACATATATATATAGTTCTTTTAATTCACATATAACATAATAAAAATAAACCTTTCATTCTCTATTCTCTACATTTAATAGTACATTAGTAAACGCACAACACCAGCTTGTGCGAGGGGTGAATCGCATTGTCGTATTCATAATAGCAATTGGGCGTGATTTGTATTTTATGAAATTATGTAGGATTTATAGAACTCGTAGAACTTCCTAAGATCAGACGATGCAGTAACCAAATAAAGGAGAAATTAACGCAGAGAAAAATCACTAGTTCTAAAACAAAACACGGAAAAAAGGGTGAAAAAGTTTCAAAATTTATTACATAAATCTCTTACGGTAAAAAGACGGTAGAAGTTTAAATTAACATTCTAATATATACGTCTTGGCTTCTAGCTGTTTGTTTCAGTAGGACATTGTCTAACTAATTATGTATTCGACTTGCATTAAACTTCGAACTAATGATACACAATTCATATTTATACTTATGACATTTTAGTATAGTTTATCAGACTCAAAATTATTGTGGTGCACCTACATGTACACATAGAACAAAAATATCCTTGTCATTTTTTGACATGCTAGCAACTATTGCACATTCCATGGAATAAGTATAAATCAAAGAAGATGTTAGGACTACTCCCAATGACAAACAACTAAAGACATTTCAAGGTCAATGAACGATCTTCAGAAATGTCAGAACACAATTAAACAGATTTATATAGGAATTTAATTCATATCATTTCTAATTGGTACATATTAAATCATTCCTGTAGGAGAAGAAAAGAAACTAAAATGCACCAAATGCATTATAAATCCACCTAGAAGTGCATCTATCTGACAGGTCTGCATGAAAGACAGAGACGGGAAGTAATTCTAAATGTTAATGAGTCCATACTGTCTTGGTGGTTGATAATTGCCTATACTTTAATATTGAATTGTTAATGCATACGTAGGAATTTAAATTTCTTACATCATGGCTGTAAATCATATACTTTTGCTCTATATAAAAAAACAGGACTCAAACAAAAATTTGAATAGAATATAAAACAGAAGTAAAAGTCAGTAACTTGTAGTGCAATCATGGCAATGCTATTATGATATTAATTATTTGTTATATAGAGATTAATACATGGTCTTTTCCATATCAGCCTGGGTATCATCCCGAGACCCCCATATCAGCCCGAGACGGATGATACCCAGGCTGATATGGAAAAGGCCATGTATTAATCGCTTTATCATATACTTCCGACAATAGTTTTATGTAAGGCAAAAAAAAAAAAAATGCAACAACTAAAACAGTCAAAAACTTTATAAAGAAGTTAAGTTATAAATCCAATATATACTATAATTGTCATCCAACAGCATCACTACTTCCATATATATGTACATTATATGGTAACATTTCCTATAGAGGCATTTTGAAACATTAAATATTTGGAAGAGTTTCATGATCATTATTACTCCATGTTTGTTGTACTATAAAATGATTCATAATTGCCAATGGCATTTGTTAGCAAGTACTAAACTATCCCCACGAAAGTTCCCGTAAATTTTGACGTCGTCATCAATATATTGAAAACAACACGTTATTAATTTCTTGCGTCCGAAGCGCTTTTCTGGATTTACCTTCATCAGGAACGCTCAAAGCCAAACATTTGAAATCCGAAGATGTATAAGTACCGAAACCGTTGGAGAGCTGTATATAAAAAAATACCTAAAATAATTAGCCAAATTCATCTAAAGCCAACTTTGCCTGAGGAAGTTGAAACCTTAGTTTCTTAATAATTTATAAATTTATAAACGGACAATTTTAGTAAAGTTTGTTAAATCTGACGTCACAATGAAAAAAATAAACAACCGATACCGGAAACACCGGAAGTAACTTGCTAAGTATATGATAAATAAAAATAACTTATGTCTCAAATAATTCAATAGGTTGCTCTACTGTCTTGCTATGAGTTACAAATTACCATGTAGAACATTATCTCTACTAACAATAAAGGAGCATATTGGTCTATTATACACCATGCATAATTTCCAGTCGAGATGTCTTCTATATCGAAGGAGTTATATTCCCTGCACCTTACATAACAGTTGCTCAACTCCAAGAGGAAGACCTAATGGGTAGTTTTTTCGCAAGTCAAATTTTTCGCTTTTTAAAACATACCGTCATTCCTCAGTGAAGTCTCAGAATGTCATGCTCTCCATCCCGCTCCACTAACATTGATACGTTAGACCAATCTCCAATCATGAAAACTTGGTATAATGGAAAAATATATGAAAACTACAAACAAGGAATATGACGGCAGTAAACTACAAATCAGTTTTATGTTTCCATGATATTGTGATCGGAATTGTAGCTTTGTTACATTTGGTACCACTGGTGCATCATCATCGAAAATATTTGATATAAGGCAGTGAGAATTACAATCATTATCAGGAGTATACATAATTATCTAGGGTCTATTGAAAGTTGAAAATATAATTGATAATAAGATTTACAACCGAAAGAGCAAAAGTTTCTTCGTCTTAAATATCAATGTAAATTTGATCAAGACAAATTGAAATTGTGACAGAGAATTTGCCAATATTAACGAAAGACGGCAGATAAAGAACAAAGTCCATTAGCGTATGTTAAGTCAATGAAAGAGAAAATAGACACTTAAAATCCCATGCGTCCGAAGCGCTTTTCTTGATTTACCTTCTTCATTAGGAACGCTCGAAGATGAATATTGAAAGCCAATAATGTAAAAAAAAAAACAGTTGACGGGCTATAGGACCAAAAAGGACATAAAAGTAATAACAAAATCCATCTAAGAACAACTTGAAACACATAAACTTGAATCATGCAGTTGATGGAAAACAAGTTGATTGTGTTTCTGAAAATCTAAAAAGAAATGAGGAGTAATGGGGAGGCAAATACATCCCACAGCACAAAATAATTATGACTTGGTCAAACACTAAAGTATGGAACAGAATTAAATTAATTGGTACATCTATATTCTTAAACTGTGGTACAATATTATATACAAAACATTGTCGCAAAAAAACGGTTTGCGAAAATGAAATCGCCAATTGATGCAGATGAATTGTTCCAAAGGATCATGGCTTACTGTGATAATGGGGGGAAAACTGTGACTGCCACTGTAAAACAACGACGCATTCATGAATTTTCTCGAAAAAAAATGAAGCCTTTGTTAAAAAAGTTACCATCCGCGAAGCGGTCAAGGGTTTTCACATAATACATGTCATAATACACCGTACTCCATAAATTTTCATCAGAACAACGTATGAGTATAGATTGTCGTGCACAAGAAACGTGTTTCTGGGACAAACTTCATTATGCTGAGTTCACACGTAATTCGAATTAGATTCGCATTTACTAATTCCAATTAGTTTAATTCGCAGTCGAAACGTTTGACGTCCTAACGTCAATTCTAATTCAAATTACAATGCGCGTCAAATTCGCTTTACTGTCCAAACAACGTTTAACATTTAATTCACATTGACAAAAGCCTATATATTAATGTGAATTATAAGCATTGGATAATTCGAATTAGCCAATTCGAATTAAAAAAAAGAAGAGTGTGTGAACGTGATAAGCGAATTCGATTCTCATTCGATTCGAATTCAATTCGAATTAAATGTCCGTGTGAACGAGGCATAAGCATATGCACCGAGTTGAACGTTCCTAATCTAACCGCATGTATATTAAGTATGCACAAGTCATACTCCGTTTTTTGCATGTAATTATTGGAAAACTTGTCAAAATTAATTATTAATTTTAATTTGAAACTAAATATGTAATAATTAGGTTGACATATTATATTAGACCATAATACTATTAATCATCTAAAAAGGTAAAATAACCGCTGCCGGCAGATTTTATTTGATGCTAAGTTAAATATTATGTGATGAAAGAGACACTTTATTTCGGTTTAACCGATATTTGTTATAATCCTCCTGAAGATGGACATTTATAACTTATCTAGCGTTGTTCTAAATATATATATATACATATATATGTGTATTAATTTTCTACCTGAAAGTAAAGTTCTTCCCTGCATGGATTTGTTGGGAATCTAAAAAAGAAGATGTGGTATGATTGCCAATGAGACAACTATCCACAAAAGACCAAAATGATACAAACATTAACAACTATAAGTAACCGTACGACCTTCAACAATGAGCAAAACCCATACCACATAGTCAGCTATGAAAGGCCCGATGGGACCATAGATGTACATTTGTGAGTGCATTATAACTGTCACTAATTCAATTAAACAATAGTTTATTATTTAAGCTGAAGCAAAGCATAAAATTGGTGACCGTAGTTGTGAAATTAATTGGTCCGTCTAAAGATAAGAAAAACGCACTGCACAAAGGCAAGCGTATACGTTATTTGTGATCATTTGAAACAAAACCATTTAAAATGATAGACACATTCAAATAATTACATTAGATGTATGTTTCATTATAATACTTTATATTGATTGGCTAACTGCACATCACGTGTTATTCCGTAAGCAATTGCATCAGTCAATAAAACTTTTCATTCATGATAACACGTGTTCCCACAATAAAGTGCACAGGTGAATAGAATACAAAAATTGTAAAATTCATGTTTTTGTGATCATAGCTAAAAAATGTAATTATAAGTATAGAATGCTTCTGTTTGTAACTTTATAGGGTTGTAAAAGCGTTGACCGTGCGCACATCATACAAAATGTACTTCGGTCAACGCGTTTACACCCCAATAAATTTACAAAAAGAAGCATTCAATTCTTAAATGAATAACAAATTTAACAATTGCTATACATATCTTATTCAGCGCAAAAAAAAACCATGCACATTCAAATAAAAAATACTCGTTTAACAAAAAAAAAACATGAAATTGTTTCGTTCGGTCCCGAAAGCAATTAAAAGGGTCTAATATGGACAACCCTTATCTTAATCTCTGTACGGTCACACATACATATGGAGCTATATTAAATAATGTTAGATTCAGATGTAATTCATGCATGATACTCTCCGACACGGTTGTCTATGATGTTAACTTCACAAGTATTGCCATTGTAATGCTACTAACTTTATATATAAATCATCCAAATTCTGATATAGCCAAATATAAAAATGTGTACATGTACTACGCATGAAGATATTTGAATGCTATTGGTTTCTTATCGTAATTTGTTTCCTTCGTATCTTTCTAATATATATAGTGTATATTTCTCAATTTGTGTCATATGACATTGGGTTTGTTTCCGATCACGATCAAATATTATTTTCATAACTTAAAAAAAAATACATATATCATAAATTGGTCATTTTTTTCGTTTTTGCACCTGAGTTCAGGTTTGTTTTTGTTTACTTCGTAATATATCTGATTTCAATTCTGTGGTCAACTTAATTATTCATTGCATATACCATAATTAAATTAATGAATAAAAGGTTAGTACACTTCGTATGGATTTCATCAGAATGTTTTTGAGCTTAATTAAATTGTCGGTATATTTACATTTAAAAATGTATTAAATTTTATGTCTCAGGAAATGTTATGTTCTTGGACATATGACTTTTAAGTAAGTTCGATAAATTCCACGGTTTGTAAGGGAAGTTCATTCATGGAAAAAACATGACATCGTTATAAGTACATAATACAAACCATCTTTAGATAACTGTTGTTTGAAAATATGTAAACTTTTAGTTTGGCTGACATAATGTCAAATCCGACCTGCAACCTTTTGGGGTTTGTCGGGGTGACCTTGCAAATCTGGCTGGCGACCTTGCGATCTAAATTTTAAAACTGTATTGTTGGCTGAAAAGTGTTATGGATATATCTATTGTTAAGTCGAAAGAAAGGAAACACATACATTAACCAGTAACCTCTCCTGCAGTAGTGAGACATTTACACTTCCATAGAATCTTTAAAGATTTTAAGAGCAAGTGAACATTTACGAGTCCATAATATTTCAAAGTATTTAGAGTAACTAGAAAGACCAGGTACACATTCAAGGTTCAAATGTATTCCAGGGGCCGTGTCAACGAAGCTGTCCTAGGACTAAGACATGTCTTAGGATGGTCTTAGGACACGTCTTTGTCCTAAGTCGGGTTAACGAAAGTCTCCTAAAATAAGATATGTCCTAAACTTGGTCCTAAAGTTAGGATATACAATTAGGTGTCTTAGGATAGTCCTAAAGGTTACATCGTCCTAAAACGTAATAATAACAACAAATATGGCATAAACTCAATACTAAAAATACTAATATAATATTAAACTATCATATTAGATAAAATTAATTTAAAAAAAAATGTTAAAAGATTTAATTGTATTATATTAAATTATTTCGTGCTGACTTTTTTGAAGCCTAAACAATACTATCATCATAAGCAACACATATTTTAAATAATTCAAATATGTCAAAAAGTTAACTTCTTTTTTTTTACCTAATCCTGATTCGATACATGTAATGAAATCGAGTGGACCCGTCTAAGGACAAAACAAGTTTATGTACTAAAATTGCAGAACGAATATCACAAAGTTTTGTGACCATTTCTTTTGAGTTCGTATTACATTCATTTATATCTTTTATCATATTTAATAACGTATTTATTAGTATTCCGTAAAAACTTTTAACTTTTATTTTGCGTTAATTGTTTTCTATATAAGAGTCATCCTCTTTACATATAGGTTCTAAAATACAATTCAATCTATGTCATACAAATCTCTACATATATTTTTAATGAAATAAATGTGTTAGGATGGTCCTAGGACCATCGTAGTTAGGACAGTCCTAAGACAGCTTTGTTTTACATCCTAAGACATGTCTCAGACACGTCCTAAGACCATCCTAAATAATGTCCTAAGACCTATCTTAGGACATATCCTAGGATACTTTCATTGACACGGCCCCAGGTATTGAGAGTAACTAGAAGCAGCACGTGGACATTGATGAGTCAATAGTATACTGAGGAATTGAGAGTAACTTTAGTAAGATCAAGTGGGCATGTACGAGTCCCCGATATTTGTAGAAATTCAAATGAACCTTTACGAGTCCATTATACCGGTATTCCAAGGTTATCAGAAAAAGTATTCCTATGTATATTCAGAGTAACTACAGCGATTAGGTGCTTCTAAAAATGTTTGGTCAGCATGGTAAATAACAGGAATGCAGTGGGTTCAATAAATTTCTTGTGCATAAGAATTAATGAAATTGACCCATAGTTTAAGCAATGCGGCTTTTTATGAGACACTTTCCGGGTCGATATAGGAGTAGATCAAATATAGATGTGTTATGATTGCAAATGAGACAACTATCTGCCAAAACTCAAATAAAGTTGATCATCATGTAAGCAATTATAGGCAACTGTACGACTATCTACAGTGAGAAAAATCCATATTCGTATAATCGGCTATAATAGACCTGGACTTGAAACTATTAAACAGTCTATATACCGATCATATAGTGTGCATCAATAGCCCGATGCTATCACATTTTGAGGTAGCAGAATTTTCTTGGTGCTTGGTATGTTTAAAGATAGTTAAAAAATTACTTTGGTTGTTGTTGTTTTTATTTTGGTTCTTTTCTTTGTTTTCTATGTAGTGCTGTCTTTGTTTGTATTTCTGATACGATAGTAGGTAATGTATAGTGTCTACCGGCTTTATCTGGTTACTGATAGTGTGTTTTTAGACGATGGTTTCATTCTGTAGCTGTATTCGAACTATTGCATGGAGCAATAAAAATATTTTATTTGCATAAACGCATTGAAGGACACACAGATGATTGGTATGACTGGCGATATGCTCAGTAGGCAAAGTGGTGTTGTATAAGATTTATAACTGCGTGAATTAGATTATCACACTGGTAATAGTTTTATTTTGGGTACTAGCTATAGTCTTGTATTTTTTCTTTCGGTTATGCATGGGATACTCCCTTACGTTTGGTTATATTAATTCGTTGGGTGTATTCATATATTCAGTTGAAAGGTTAAGGAAAGTCTTTTGTATAATCCCAGTTCGAGTGCATTGGCTGATAATTTGTCCTATGTGTATTTGAGGCTAAGATATGTTGGTATCTTAATTTTATGGAGATGGTGGCAGGCATTGACTATGGGAGTTGCCTATTTGTAATAGCATGGGGATGGCATTGGACGAATGGACATTGGATGTTATAATATAGCTCAAACATCTAAAGTGAGATGCAGTTTGCCTTGCAGGTTGAGTTGTACAGTTTGTTATCATGCACATATATTACATTCGGCTAATTTACTAACGCTTTTACGGGGTCATCCGCTTGTTAAAGCTGACAGTTATGATTTTTTTTTAAAACCAAATATATAGTTTCATGCAGATTCGGTTATTACTACGTATATTCTCTCTAGTTTTGTCTCCGAAGAACGTTTACTTAAAACAATACATCAAATTACAGTTAGCCACTATAAAACAAAAACTTAAACGATCCATTCAAAGAAAAACAACTCTAGGTAATTTAGTTTATTAAATCTTGTATTTAATGTGTTACTTTAACATCTTGAAATCATATTACTCTTAGACTAAAATAATTTCTGTAGTTTAGTTTTCACGTAGACCAGTCAAAATCTAGGTCTAAAACTTTTCACACGGGTTACTCTTTTCATTAACGGATTCATATTCATAGGCGTGTATATCAAAAGATATTTCACTAGGATATGTTTACAATATTCGATATATTCGCAGTGGCGGATCAATTAGATTATCACACTGGTAATAGTTTTATTTTGGGTACTAGCTATAGTCTTGTATTTTTTCTTTCGGTTATGCATGGGATACTCCCTTACGTTTGGTTATATTAATTCGTTGGGTGTATTCATATATTCAGTTGAAAGGTTAAGGAAAGTCTTTTGTATAATCCCAGTTCGAGTGCATTGGCTGATAATTTGTCCTATGCGTATTTGAGGCTAAGATATGTTGGTATCTTAATTTTATGGAGATGGTGGCAGGCATTGACTATGGGAGTTGCCTATTTGTAATAGCATGGGGATGGCATTGGACGAATGGACATTGGATGTTATAATATAGCTCAAACATCTAAAGTGAGATGCAGTTTGCCTTGCAGGTTGAGTTGTACAGTTTGTTATCATGCACATATATTACATTCGGCTAATTTACTAACGCTTTTACGGGGTCATCCGCTTGTTAAAGCTGACAGTTATGATTTTTTTTTTAAAACCAAATATATAGCAGTTTCATGCAGATTCGGTTATTACTACGTATATTCTCTCTAGTTTTGTCTCCGAAGAACGTTTACTTAAAACAATACATCAAATTACAGTTAGCCACTATAAAACAAAAACTTAAACGATCCATTCAAAGAAAAACAACTCTAGGTAATTTAGTTTATTAAATCTTGTATTTAATGTGTTACTTTAACATCTTGAAATCATATTACTCTTAGACTAAAATAATTTCTGTAGTTTAGTTTTCACGTAGACCAGTCAAAATCTAGGTCTAAAACTTTTCACACGGGTTACTCTTTTCATTAACGGATTCATATTCATAGGCGTGTATATCAAAAGATATTTCACTAGGATATGTTTACAATATTCGATATATTCGCAGTGGCGGATCCAGAAATTTTCATAAGGAGGGCCCACGGATTGCCTAACGATTCCCTTTATAATCCACAATATTTTCCTTCAAATCCGGCCGCCTCTGATACTGCACATTGATAGTAAACATTGGTGGCCTTCGACTGTTGTCTGCTCTATGGTCGGGTTGTTGTCGCTTTGATACATTCACCATTTCCTTTCTTAATTTTATAGTTTGGTGTCAATATTAACCTTTTAATTAAATCAGAAAAGCAAATACAAAAAAAAACTTGATGAAGAAAACATATTGCCTGTCATAATTATTAAAAATTGCCATGAACCTTATCGTTTAAAAAAATAGGTTTGTTCTTAATCATGCATGTATGAGCTGAACTAATAGATAAGGTTTTTTTTTCCATATTCCTCAACTTGAAAGAAAATAACTAAAAGCCTTGCACTATGTTAATATACCAACATGAACACTTGCTTTTAAGAAATAAGGAAAATAGCTAACAATCACCTAGCTATTGGTACCGTTATGTATGTACAAAATATGGATTTTTCAACTTATATTCTGTTGCTTTTAAAGTTCAAGGATGGATTTTAAAAGTAAACCATATTCAAGTTATTCAAGTTACTGTGACAGTTTTTAAAACTGTTTGACAGGGCGTATAATACAATTATATTATTATTACAATATATGTCTTTGATTTTATTTAGATTGACCAAGGACTGTCTACAGAAAATTGTAGTCCAATATTTATATATATATATATAGTCGGCGAATAACAAGAGTGCTACATCAAAGTAATCATGATTGTGTTCGTGCATATAATGTGTAATAATGTATGTGCATGTGGTGAAGAATTCTTAGTCTGCATATTAATTATGGATTAATCTTATGTGTATATCATGTTAATTTTAAACCGTTTATGACCAATAGTTGTTAATGTCTGTGTCATTTTGGTCTCAGTTTGTGGATAGTTGTCTCATTGGCAATCAAACATCTTCTTTTTTATATGTTTAATCAGAGACATATTAAGGATTTATATATTACTATTCTATATGGTTCAAATAAATTAAGTACTACGTACTGTCCTCTATATATGTGATCTAACAGATGTGATTTAACAAGATCTGCCGATTCATATTAAAATAAAGTATTCCAAAAAATATTCAAAGAGACATGTCGCGTCGATGAAGGCGAGGGGCGGCCCGACAAATGTGTCTGTGACAGCCTAATCTTTTTTCCGCGGGAAATTTGAGTTTGCTCCCCTTTTTAAATTCAAAAAGAGGCGCGACCCAAACATGGCGGATGATTCAGAAAGTGAGTTGAAATGGAACAAAGTTTAAATAGGATTTAGCAAATGTCTCAAATAAAAAGAACACACCTTGCATATAATAAATGTTCAATTGCATAATGATCTTAAAATCAGTTCAGAGTGTACAAAAAGACACTAATTATAATCTGAACAGGAAAATCATATAATTTTTTTCCACAAACGTAAAACTAAAAATGTTTTATTTACGTCCAAGGCACCGGACGATTATTTTGAAAACATGACACGGAAATCAATTTATAGTCACTGTCTCAGTAAAATTTCACATGTTTGGAATTATATCTGTTTATAGCTACTTTGTTGAAGAAAGTTTTTCTGAAGCTGTGTACATGGGGGTACTCATGGGGGTTCAGATCCCGGATCCTGCTTACTGTTATGTCAGATTTCTGTATCCCGCTTACACTATATACGTAAGCAATTCTCATTTTTTGTCATTTCCTGGGTCCCCCAAGACCTCATTTCCCGTTTTCACAACACAATACTTTTCACGTGTCATGCTTACAAAAAACGGCAATCCCGGGTCACTCTTAGACCCCAATGAGACCCACCTCATGGGGGTACCTTCATGACGAATAACGGTAAAACTTCTTGCCAAATGACATTAAAGGTAATATTTGGTGCATGGCGATTATATACACTATCTTTTAGTCTAGTAAGTAGTATAAATATTATCGGACTAGTGCAGATGCACTGGTGATTACCTGAGGTCAATTTTTGGCTACGGTTATTTACTGTTAACAGCAAATTGGTAAAAGAAAATAAAACAGTATTGTGATTTGTTACAGATCTCAAATAGTTACATGTATCTGTTACTGATATTTATCAGGATTTGGAAAAATCAATCCTTTTTTGTTCTCACTAAGAAAATGTACATGATCTAGTATAACTTAATTTTTTAACTCTTGCATATGTCAAACTAGGCCTTCAACACTGAGCCTTGGCTGACACCAAATAACAAGCTATTAAGGGCATCAAAAGTTACTAGTGTAAATCCATTCAAACAGGAAAACCAATGGACTAATAAAGTAATCTACAAAATGAGAAACACTTATGAATAACAGAAAACAATCACTGAACAACAAGTTCCAGACTTAGGACAGGTGCAAATGAATGCAGCAGGTTTAAATGTTTTAATAGGCAGCAACCTTCACCCTAAACTCACAAATGATAGTGTAACATCACAACATAGAAAGACACATTATAACATATCAATTGAGTCTTTTTACTTAAAATGGCACAAGTTTATTTAAAATAGGTATTAAAAGCTTATTAACCCAGAAAATTCCACAAAATATCCATACATAGAAGTTATGATGATGATGAGACAATTTGAATTTCTTTTCAGAATATTACCCTCATCATGGCATCACATGTACATAGAACCTCGAAAGAATATTTAAATAAATTGACAAACAAACCCTAAAATATTAAATAGCCTTATAAGATGTCATGATTGTAACTACATAATATGTACTTATACATACAACAATGTATAAGCCATTGTACAACAGTGCACTTCTCCCATTCTTACTTGAGATGCTTAAAATGACATATGATGGTAAAACAGTAGAGCCTCTTATACGTTCATAAATGAATATCCACCCAGTAAGTCTGTGGGAGTGTGCATTTGTTGACATAACGACTTATTAAATGAGTTACATGTATAATGATGAATGAAATCACAGATTCACATCATATTTGTATACATTGTATTTTTATGCATTTGCCAATTTTATATTTCCTAAATGTCATTTAACCTAACTTTTTGTTCAAATACATGTAGGTGGTAATACATGTGTGCAGTAGTAAAATATACTCACAGGTACATGGTGTAGCCTGTGGAACACCTAAAAGCAACACTGTTTCTACATATAACATTATTTTAAGGCAGAATTTTCAAATTTGAATACTTATGTATGAAATATGATTTTATTTTACAGATAGAGGAAATGCATACAGATCTCCAATGAAAAGAGTAAGTTTTACACATTGTGCACAAGTTTAACATTCATTTTGATTAAAAGTTTATCATTGACACCAAGATTTAACTAGCTTGCTATCAGTTTGGCGATAGTATACTATTCAGGAAAATATGGATTTCTTTTGGTATCTATGGAAATTTCTATTAATACAAGCATGACCTGTGGTAGGACAAAGGGTTATATTAGAATTTTCTTTACATACAAGACTTCCTAGAGATAATTACTGTAAGGATTTTAAATAGACAGAATCCATGAATTACAAGTTAATCAGACTACGTCAAAGATGACTTATAATTATCATGCTAACAGATGTAAAGATTTCATTACCATTAAGTGTTTAATAGGCATAACAACATTGTACGGTAAATACAATGTGTTTATATTATCTATTTATAGACATCAAGGATCAGGAAAAAGAATCAAAGATTTTACAATGATGATGAAGACACAACATACTCTCCTGCCAAGTCACCAAGGAAACAACCCAGAACTATTGCTGTCAGTATATCAATTAGTAACTTCTTATTCTCCAACATGTCCAAAGACTTATCAAATTCATGCAAAACATCATTTATGATGTAAAAAATTGTTAATAATTATATACATATAAATTCAGCATGCTATGTAATACAAAAATAATAAAGAAATATGTATACACTTTTGATACCATCTGCCCCAAATTAGACAGCTTAAAAAATTCCTGTAATTTGTTTGCCATTTTGAACTGTTTGACTTTTATGCTTGCTGTCAGCAGCATCGACATTTGTTACATGTAGCTTGAGATTAAGTCACACAAGGGCAGGAAATATATTTTTCCCAAAATTATAAAAGAAAAATTTAAGTAAATCACAATCATTATTTATATTCAATGGTTCTGAATGTGAGATGGACTTTTTTGGTTACAATCTATTTGAAGTGATAAAACCTTGATCTTTAACAATTATACGTAAATAAATATGTGTATATTAATCAATATTTCCCTAGGCAATACCAATGATGTGTAGATCATGATATAATCTTTTTATCACTCTACCATTCTCTACTAGATTTAAAACATCCCCTTCTAGTCGAAAGGCATTAGCTAGAAAAATGTATAACTGTATGATCAACAACATGTATCAAGATTTATGTTTTCCTTTTGCAAACTACAACTAGTGATAAGGGGCTTCATGATAACATTTTATTTGATTTAAAATATATTTTACAGGCTAAAAGTGGCCTGAGTACAGCAGATCGAAAAGTAGCGCAATCTATTGGCGTCAGACTCAGAAACTTCCTTAAATTACCAAAGGCACACAAATGGGTGTGTTATGAATGGTTTTATTCAAACCTTGATGTGTAAGTTTGAAACACTTGTATTTTTAATATAAGCAGATATCAGGTCAATGAGACAGAACACAAAATCCAAGAAGCCTTTTATCTCACAAATACTTAAGATTCTATGTTAACCTCCATCAAATAGTACAACATTACCAGCTATTATTCTCAATAAATTGATACTTTCATTATAAGGTTTATCCAAAACCATTACTTAAAACAAAAAACAAAATTCTTGGAATTAGGTTTTGGTGAGAGGGGGTGACGGAGGAACAGGTGTTGCAGTTGCAATGAGCCAATCAATACAAATGTCCGTTGAGATAACCAAAAAAAAACAAACCCAACTTACAAACAACAAGAGCACTGAAGAGCGAAATATTTAATAAAAGATGTTAAAAAAATCAAAAACATCCTCAAAAAAGTAGAAAGATGTTCAAGATTTTTTTTGTAAACAAAACAAGTAATATCACTAATAATAGCATGAGAGTAAATATTCCTCTGATAAGTGTTTTGCTGTTATTATTTTGATACTGAGTCAAGTTATCAATTTATAATAACAGGCCCCAGCGCCATACCTAATTATAGACTTGTTTATTTTGCACAGATTAATGTTCTCATTCTTTCTTTTGTAGACCACTATTTTTGGCAGAGAATGACTTCTGTATTTGTTTGAAGGAAACATTTCCACAATTAAAAACTCACAAAATGAAGAGAGTGGAATGGTGTAAGATTAGAAGACTTATGGGAAAACCCAGAAGGTAGCTTTTTTTGTGGTCCCAATATAAAGAAGCGTGATGTGTACTTGAATAATTTTTCATTACTTATTCAGTATTATAAGTAACTTGTTAAGACTAGATGCAGACACTATTGATTGAGCATTTTTGATAGAAACAAGTATAAAACCATTAATTGTTGGATTGATTTGTACATTATGAAAAATTACACAAAGAGAATGTGAAAGAGCGTTTAAATTTATGTTTGTCTGAATTAAATCAATAAATATTTTAAAAAAATCAATGTCTTTTTTTTTCAGATGTTCTCCAGCTTTCTTTGATGAAGAAAGAAATGCTTTAGAAACAAGAAGAAACAAAATAAGATTATTACAACAAAGAAAATTATCAGAACTCAGTAATTTTAAGGATCTTCCCAATGAAATCCCAATGCATTTAGTAATCGGTACAAAAGTTACAGGTAAAATATTTGTATACACTATTTGTTTTGTCTTTTTTTTACCTTGTAGGGTCTTGTTTTATTTTAGATTTTCAAACAGTTAATTCTCGTGTCACGCCTTTGTTGAATAAGTAATCTTTTTTGACATCCAGTAAAGTTTTAAAAAATTTTTTTGGCAATATATACAATTTCTTTGCAATGTAATGGCTTTTGCAATATGATATAAAAAAGAGAGAGAGATTGATGAAATGCAAAATAAGAGACTATGGTATTATGCTTTAACACTAAGATTTTTTTTCATTAGAAATAGTATTCTCGTTCTGATTTGAAATAAGTACATCTGTTATGTAAATATACATTTGAAAGATATTTTTATAGCCCTTTTAATTTTTGATGACTTAGCTTATTTGTTTTTTCCAGCTCGTTTAAGGAAGCCCCAAGATGGTTTGTTTACTGGTGTTGTGGATGCTTTAGATACAGTATCAAACTCCTACAGAATAACATTTGACAGGCCTGGATTAGGAACTCATTCTATACCAGATTATGAAGTTTTAGTAGGTCTTAAAATTACTTTTATTTCATGTGACACAAAAGTTTAAAAAAAAATGTAAAACATGTTAGATACTTCAATGTATCATTGTAGTAAAAGTGTGCAGTTTGCTTTATACATGTTCACATTATACAAACTAATATAAGTCTTAACAAATCAACAGTTTGTACTTAAATGAAGAAAATAATCTTTTAAATGAGCACATTTTCATATTATAGAATAACTAATCCAAGAATTCAAATAGAGAAAAATATGCAACAAGTGATTGAACAACACATTAATTCATGAATACGGGTTGTGCATGATTTAGTTATCAGTGTTGTTCGGTCAAGAGTTGAATATTTTTCAATATTTGAATTCTTGGATTATTTATTCTTTTTATTACATTTGCCAATGAATGTTTTTTTTATGAAATTTTAGTAGAAAATGTAAGGAACTATATCTTTTTCTATGCATTCACAATTTGTTTTGATCTGAAGTTCTTGACAATGTCTTGACAACGCCTATGTTGTATGGCATCAGAGGAGTGAAATAGCCTTGTTTATTTTACATGTGAAATTATCGGTTTTTTAATTGACTGGGAAATCGATGTAATTCGTTGCAACCAATGTAATAATTATATATTGAATTGAAATTGTATCTGAGCTACTAACCTATTTTCAGAGTAATGATCCTGATGAGACGATACCATTATCAGCATTTCAACAAAAACACAGACCACGGCTACAGAATCCATTGTTTTCTCCTCCAAAGTTTGTTCCAAGTCTGGGATCACCAAACCCGGATTTAGTGAGTATTGATAAATTTGTACACAAATTGACAAGATAGTAATATAGGGAGTCCAGCCAGATTTTTTCAAACAATATGTTTAGCAGGCTAAGACATTCCACTGACTTAATATATAAAAAGTACCATTACCTTTATATTGGAAATCCTTCACCATGAGAAATTCTGATACCTTTATATTGGAAATCCTTCACCACAAGAAATTCTGATACCTTAATATTGGAAATCCTTCACCACGAGAAATTCTGATACCTTTATATTGAAAATCCTTCACCACGAGAAATTCTAATACCTTTATATTGGAAATCCTTCACCATGAGAAATTCTGATACCTTTATATTGGAAATCCTTCACCATGAGAAATTCTGATACCTTTATATTGGAAATCCTTCACCATGAGAAATTCTGATACCTTTATATTGGAAATCCTTCACCATGAGAAATTCTGATACCTTTATATCGGAAATCCTTCACCATGAGAAATTCTGATACCTTTATATTGGAAATCCTTCACCATGAGAAATTCTGATACCTTTATACTGGAAATCCTTCACCATGAAAAAATCTGAATTTGTACAGAAGAGATGGAATTTGAGGTTGGCAATTTAAGGGATTCATTAAAACTTATTGACTTTTCTTTTAGATATTATGATGGTTTAGATTTTTGATTCATAATTACTTTGCCAACAGTGTCAGACAGTAAAAGTACCAGTACATCTTTATCAGAGCCTTTCTGTGTTATATATTTACCCTAACTGTATGGTGTAGTGTGTTATTTGTTTTACAGGATAATGATCCTTTACTAAGTGGTTCACCGTTTAAAGGGAGACTAATGAGTTTAGAAGGAGGAACGTATGGGGGATTTCCTATCAAGTTTCTGGTACAAGTTGTAAGTATAACCAGGAAGAATGCTGAAGAAAATAAAACATTGACATATTATAATTCTATAACCATGAAAGTTAATTCATTGCTAAAAAAAATATTATAAAATTTACCTTAAAATTTGATAATTTTATTCATGAATCTTATTGGAAATCATCCTAGTCCTAGTTGTATGAATATATTCATAAAAAAATTATCAAACCAGATGCTTACTGCCTCAAAACACAGATGAAGTTTAAATTTGATTGGAGTCACTTTTATCATTCCAGAGTTATGCCCTTTTATAATGTTATATGCAAGCTGGGGCAACTATCATCTGTTATCATTTGACAAATTCTCCATTTATTTTTATTTCAATTTTCAGACAAAGTTGTCAAAACTTTTAACAATTAAGAAGCAATGGATACAGGAATTAAAGGATATGAATACTCAAGCTGAGAAGACGGTAGGTATATTATATGTTCAAAAAAATAGTTGGCTTTATAATCAGTTTTTGGTACATGAACTTTGCTTGAACTGAAATTTTCCATGATTTGAGACCACCAAAACTTTTTGTATTCATAGTGCTATAAATTATTGAAATCACTTATCTCCAGTACATGTAAATTTGAAAAGGATAAAAGGTTGTTTGTATATATCAATAAATTTCATAAAAACTACCTTTTAAAATTATCCCTATGAACTGATCTGAATGAGGAATAAATTCATCGTAGATACCAAGCTTAAAACTTTGTATTCCAGAAGCATTTTTATCAACAAAAGACTCATCAGTGACGCTCAAATAAAAAAAAAGTCAAAAAGTACAAAGTTGTTAATGTTTGAGGGCCTAATTCCAATTGCTATTTTACAAAATTGAATACATGGTATTGTTGTCTTTTAATTTTATTATTATGTTCAGAGAAATTCAAATTTAGATACAATACTAGAATTTCATTGTATAGGTTGAAACTATAGAAACTTACTGATTGTGATCAACTATGCAAGAAGATTCAATTTGCATTACATTTCCACAGAAAAGGCGTTGTTTTAAAAAAAAAAAATGTTTTGAAATTTTATACAATGTTTTAATGCGAAATAAAGGCAACTTTTATTTTGGAAAATTTGACAGTTGTTTTGTAGTTACCAGTGTTGTAGGAAATAGTTCTTTTGGAATTCTAGAATGACAAAATGAGAATATATTCATATATTATATATGTATTCATCAAATAAAATAATAAAATAAGTAATGTTATGTATATATACAACTCGTCTAAACATCAACCCAACAATGTTAGATCTGTAAATTTGCTCTCGCAAATTTTGGTTCTTCCCTCGCCGGGATTCGAACCTATGCTACTGTGATATCATGACACCAAATCGCCTGCACTGCAGCCGTCCCGCTAGACCACACAACCACCTGGGCTCTACAAAAATAGAGCTTTCGCTGGCCATGTGTTACCTTTCCTCGTCAGTTTTAATCTAGCGGCGTACTACAGTACATGATATATAAGGCATGAAGATGTTATTGTTACAGATCAGCTAAATTATCTATAGTAAAGGATCCTACAAATTAATGTAAGATACAGTCACAGAAAATAATTATATTTATAAGTACGTCTGAGTCAGTGACAACTCTACAACAAATGTATCCATCGGATCGCCATCAATGATGGTGATACATGGCTGTGTACATAATGTATATACAACTCGTCTAAACATCAACCCAACAATGTTAGATCTGTATATATATATATTGATTGTTTATAATCTAATTAACAGAAGTCTTTCCAGCAGCCTCTATCTCAGGACTTCCAACAGAAATATGCCAACATAGTGCTGGAGTTAGATACGGTCAATAAAGAATTAAATGAATACTTGATGGGTGTACAACACTATTGTCAAGAGGTAAGATTCAGTAATGCATAGCATTCAGCTATACTCTTATGTTGTGTTTATCATTTGCATAATTAAATGTTACACTATATAAGTTGTTTTTCTCTGACTATTTAGACTGAATATCATGCTCATAAATGTATGAGTTAATTGTTGTGCTCTATTTCTATAGTAATTGAAAAAGTATCTTGTAGAATACAAATGCATACCGTAACCAATTATATTTAGAGACAGGCAATACTGTAAATTCAAAGGCTAGAGAGTAGTTTTGGTGTAGTGGCAATTCTTTAAATTTTTATTTAGGAAGACCCTTTTGAGTAAAAATAATAGGGGATTGGGTGGGGTGTTAGAATAATTGTTCTTGTATATAAAAAAAAAAGGTGTGGTAGATCCCCCAGTAATTGTATTTGTTCCTGAATCACATGTTATAAAAAACTTCTGTTATAGTTAGTTGTATGTGCTGTATTGGTGATAAGAACAACTGGTCTCAAAATATACTTTAAAATCTTGTTTATTTAAAAAACAAAATTCATGTGAACATGCTATGATCTTTTAGTTAGCACCAGAGCAAGGATTAACACCATTTGATCAGCCATCAGAAATCAGAAAACGATGTGATGAACAGGCAGAGGAAATGGTGGACAGAATCAGTCAGGTTTGTAGATAATCTCTGTTACAACAAGATATGTATAGTTTTAAAATTAGCCCCATAACCTATTTTAAAAACATGGAACACATGCAGTTTGAATAGTGCTTATCTTAAGTACCGTGGATTCATTATTATTCGTGGGCTATCAATTTTTATGGTTTAATGGGTAAAGGCTTATCACAAATTCATATGATCAAAATTTCTTCATGCTTTCATGCAGAGTTGGGAAAATCAAATAATAAAATATCCACTAGAATTGCTAACCACTTAAATGAATGTTTGTTTATAATGATTTCTCAAATACTTTTTTGATTATTTGAATTATTAATGCTTCCATTAGATAGATGAAAATGAAAATTCATGCATGTTAATTTTATTTTATACCAGACAACATTTTAATGAAAAAGGTAAGAGCCATTTTCTGTATACACTTATGGTGTTATGTATTATGTGTATATTAACTATTGACAATACATTTATTTTCAGAATATGTTCCACAGTAAAAAGACAAAGAATCACAAAGTCATTGATCTCATTTCTAGTCTCACCTCTCTCATGCTACAAGTACAAGTAAGTCCACATGTAATATTTAGTATTTCACAAAAGTGACTTCCATATGTTAAAAAAAAGTGGTAAAAAAAAATCATAAATCAAAGAACATGAAGAAGACAAATTGTATAACTGACACCTTTTCAGTTGAATTTTTTTTTTAAAGAAAATGCATTGAATTTTTTGTTGAAAAAATAGAAGTTACAAATTTAGTTCTTTGCTTATCTGGCCAAAGTCATGTAAAGATGGTCCGAGACCACAATTATTTTGTAGTGCATTTCTTTTAGAACATGAATAAAAAAAAAAAAAATCCCACCGGCGCTTTCTCAATGAAATTTTTACAGTGTGTTGTTCTACTTTTGGGACAAATTATATCAAAATTATATAAAACTTCATCGGCGCCTAAAATATGGACAATTCTATGTTTAGGGCGTCTTGAAATCTTTAGACAGCTTCTGAAGAGCTAATTTTTAACATTTTTCAGCTGGACCAAATCATTACTTTCCCTTAAAATTCTGGACCCAAATTTTTGTACAGTGTAATTTCAACCCCTACTTGCGATTTGAGGCTTTAAACATGGAGAAATAAATTTGGTAGGGGTAAAAAAAAAATAGGCAAGTAACCCACTGTCAACACTAGGGACTATATTCGTGGACAACAATAATCTAGGCAGTAGGGACGACAGTTGTGGTCTCAGACCAGATGACCAAGATATTTTTAGGTACAGAAAACAAACCATATAAAAAAGAAGATGTGGTATGATTGCCAATGAGACAACTATCCACAAAAGACCAAAATGACACAGACATTAACAACTATAGGTCACTGTAGGGCCTTCAACAATGAGCAAAGCCCATACCGCATAGTCAGCTATAAAAGGCCCTGATAAGACAAATGTAAAACAATTCAAACCAGAAAACTATCGGCCTTATTTATGTAAAAAAATGAATGAAAAACAAATGTAACACATAAACAAACGACAACCACTGAATTACAGGCTCCTGACTTGGGGCAGGCACATACATAAATAATGTGGCGGGGTTCAACATGTTAACGGGATCCCAACCCTCCCCCTAACCTGGGACAGTGGTATAACAGTACAACATAAGAATGAAATAAAGATCAGTTGAAAAAGGCTTAACTCATCGGATGGACAAAAATACAAGTGGACGTGGCCGGGTACTTATACATCCCGACACAAAAAGACACAATGAACAAATCTGAGAGTACTCGTAGTTATCTGACAGCTAGTTTAAAGCCACTAACAACCAATAAAAAAATCATGCCTCTAAGACTCAAGTTTCAATCATAGTATGGGTACACTTGCTCTCAATGGATGTTGATTGACTAAGAAAGAAATCTTCACTGGTTTATATTTTATTGTCATTCAAATTTATATCATGTCACTGTTGATCTACTGAAACCTGTAACCTTTGCCATCAGATAAGGGACCATGCCTTTGTTATTTAGAAGAAGTAAAAAACAAGATTACTTAGACATGAATTAGTTTTAATATTGAAAACAAAATGTATTTTACACTGCATTTTGTAAATATCTTTTTTTTTCAGACATTTTCAGAAACAGAATTTAACTCATTTGAATTCAAATCATTGCAAGACACACTTCTTGATATTAAAGGCAAGCTGGATGGTAACAGTATTAAGTGAGTATATTAAATATATTGTCTTTTTCATTGTTTTGAACCTATATCATGTATATTGCTTTTCAAATGTCCTACCATGGTTTTATAAAATGTGACAAATTTTCACACTTATACAATACTGTATGTTTTATTTATGTTTTATCATATACTTAGACTAAATAACATATGATTTTTACCGTATGATAAAAGCGAATACATTAAAGTATATTACATATTTTTCGCATTGGTGCTTAGCGAGCTGATATGAAAAGTTTATCACATGCTTCGATTGTTATCACATGCCTTTCCGTAACGTTATCACATGGCATTCCAGTGATACATGGCAAATTCCGGAAAATACCCCTCAATGCTACGTTTTCAGTGAAAACATTACAAAGTAGTGTACCAAACAATTATTTGAATATTGAAAAGAATATTGTGTAAAAAAAATAATAAAATAAATAAAAAAAACAAAAAAAAACAAACAAATTATTCAATAAATGTTTTGGTCATTTTTTAAGTTTTTCTGAAACATAATTTAGAAAGTTACTTTTAAAAAGTTGACTTTTCCAAACAATGTTCATTATGTATTTTGTTGAATTATTTTTTTGTTGATTCGTCCATATTAAAAAAAAAAATCTTTTGAGGCATATGATACAAAGATTTCATATTGAATGTATCAAAGATTTGGTCCGTCGTCCGTAAACGTTTTTTACTCTTTGAACTTCTTTTCAGGAACCACGTAAAAGATCTATATGTGAATCTGTTATTTTTCTCTACTGTTGAAGCATATGATAAAAAGATCATAACATGTCATTTTTCATATCGCATGTATTATCAGCCCTCGGTCAATATCAGCCCTCGAGCCATGCGGCCCTTTGTCTGATATTGAATCTAGGGCTGATAATACATGAGATATGAAAAATGGCATGTAATAATCTGATAATTGCACAGATTATTTATGATATTAACTAAACCACTGATATAGACTCCAAAAATATTGAAGGCCTTTTAATTTTTTACATGAAATTGTTTCATGACAGTCATTTCAAAGGACTCCAGTCTTTAGCAGGACAATGTAGGGTGGGAAGGGGGGATGGGGGTTAGAAGGCGGTTTTTGTCAGCACCAGCCACCCAGACATTTGTAATTGAGAATTAAAGTGCATTATAGTGTGAAAAGTTGCTCTGATACCCATCACCCATGTATAATGTGCCTTCCAATCCCCCCGCCATACATTTTTTTTCTAGGTTAGCCCTAATTTGAAATAGAAATGTATATTTTACTATTGCAGTGTGATAACTATTGTATATTTTACTATTGTAGTGTTATAACTATTGTATATTTTACTATTGCAGTGCCTTTAAAAACAATGTAGAGATACATATCAACCATATACAGAGTGGACTTAGTCAGATGGGAAATCTTCATGCATTTGCTGCTACAAGTAAACTCAACCTTTAAACTTTATGCTAACAATGATCTTAAAGTAAAATGGATCTCTAACATGGAATACAGATTGAACTACATCACCTCCATGACAATTGTGATTACTGGTGATAATTTTTTTACATTATCAGAAATGACTGCTATCATTCATTGCTGATAGGCCTCATAATGAGAAGTGATTTTTCATCATTTCTCTAGGACTTAACTACCAACATGGTAAGAATGATTATCAAGTCAATTGATTTGTAGATATATTATGAAGAAACAAATACATATATAAATTGTGAATTATAAGATTATATAAAAGAACTAATCATGATATTTCCATCTCACAGTTATCATTTACATATAGAAATGATATAGACATGATGTTGTCACTTATCAAAGTATGTTGTTTGGAAAAAACAATCTCTTTTTGAAAAAAATGTGTGTACTAGAAATCAGGCAAAGAAATTTTCAAAAATCAAAGAGGAATTCAGGGCATTATTATTGACTTATTGTGAAACATTTGAGAGCAGAATTGTAAAATTTTTATGGAGTTTTTGACACTTTATATTTTTATACTTTCTAACATTGCTGCCATATTAAAACATTGCAATTTTTAAGATTCAAGATTCAAAAGCTTTATCAGTCTCAGACAAATTTGTGTACGTAATATAATAGTAAGCAAAATCATGATACACTTAGAAAAAATAAGAAATCTTAGTAATCTAATATATTTTGAATTAATTCAAAGTTTATAGTAAAGAACTGATGATATAATTATCTATTAACAAAAAAATCTTGATGTGCCAAAGAATTTATCTGTCCATCTTATTGTAAATTTGTTTCTGTAACTGCAAAAGAAATGAAACTTTCTACAAAATCATTTGCAGGATACCTGTAGATTTAAACTTTTGCAAGTTCACTTGTCCCATTGGATAACTACAATAGCTATTGTTCTCCGTGGAGTTTTTCACTGGAACTTTAGATTTTTATGCCCCACCTACGATAGTAGAGGGGCATTATGTTTTCTGGTCTGTGCATCCGTTCATCTGTCTGTCTGTTTGTCTGTCTGTCCCGCTTCAGGTTAAAGTTTTTGGTCAAGGTAGTTTTTTGATGAAGCTGAAGTTCAATCAAGTTGAAACTTAGTTCACATGTTCCTTATGATATGATCTTTCTAATTTTACAGCCAAATTAAACTTTTGACCCCAATTTCACAGTTCACTGAACATAGAAAATGAAAGTGTGAAGTTTCAGGTTAAAGTTTTTGGCCAAGGTAGTTTTTGATGAAGCTGAAGTCCAATCAACTTTAAACTTAGTACACATGTTTCTAATGATATGATCTTTCTAATTTTACAGCCAAATTAGATTAACCCAATTTCAGGGTCCATTGAACATGTAAAATAATAGCGCAAGTGGGGCATCCGTGTACTTTGGACACATTCTTGTTTTCTAAGTGACAATCCATCACTCATTGATAAATATATTATCTTCTAAGTAGATGAAAAATCATTAATCAACTCACAAAATTGCTCATGATGTTGCATTGGTTTTTTTTTTTATTTTATCTTTTCGTGTGTTTCATCAGTAAAAACTGGCAAATGCTAAGTTTAATTTAAGGCTGACTTAAATTTATTCCATGAGTAAACAACCACTGTTTCAAATCTTCTTTTACAGTCTTTATCACCAGTACTTCTATATGCTCAAAGAAAGTATTTAGAACTGTTGAACATACATAATACAATATTATAGTTATTTTTTGTAGGGGTCTTGCCATTTTTTGGCATGGTAAATTAGGCAGCCACTAGTAGACCTTTTTTTTTATTCCCACTATGTAGGGTTTAATTCTTTCTTAGTCATTAATTATCAGTGTTGGATTCTATGCTCTTAAAAGGATATGCCCATTTGAATTGTTGTTAATAATTATATAGTAGATATGTTATCTTTATAAAAAATGTACTTATTGTGGATTTATAGATTATCGTTGGTCATCTCAACTAGATTGATTTTCTAGCTTGAGCCGGTACGGGAAAGTGAGAAAAGCAATCTGTATATTCTTTAGTTTTACAGGTATATTAGACCTGACCATAAGTAAGGGTTGTAACATTTTCATCAATACTGTATTATTGTGAATCACCCAAGATTGATTTTTGATAGAGGCACCTTGTGTGTACTAAATGTTACAATTAGTTATCTCCCCTGCAACGTCGTAGAAATTAATCAAACTAAAAAAAATATCCTCATTTAGAAAATGGAAGGTTATGTAAGTAATTGATCCTCCTACATGTCCTATCCATCATTGAAGAAATTTGACAAGTTCGCAATCTTTCCTGTTCACAATGGCAGGTTGAATAAGTAATTGTATGACTTTAATAATAATTGAGAAAGGAGTAGGGGCAATAAGGCCCTTATTTGGCCCACAAATTACTTCAAATTTAAAAGTTATCATACATATTCTTAATTTACTGAAAACTTAGCTACGGTATAAGATACTAAGAAAAACAAAACAAATTTGACATCGAGCAAGTTACCATGGCAACAAATCATGACTTAATTTGCAGATTTTGTAAAATTTCGTGATTTTCCTTTTTTTTTCATCGAATTTTAAGTATATTTTAGATTGAAAAATTATGTGCGCACCCAAGAAACAACTTTATATTTGGTGAGTTTATGTCAATAGTTATAATAAAGCTTCTGTTAAATTATGTTGTTGTTTCTTGGCTGCGCAGGATGTTTCCGCAGCAGAAATAAAGATAGAAAACTGCATAAATTCTGTACTTTTCATCGTTTTTGTGAATACAGTACATATTATGACGTAATTGTGACGTCATCACATATAAAACTTAATGTTTTTCATTTATATTTCTTGACCCTATGCATTTCTAAACATTATGTGCCAATTCGAAAAGACTATCAAACATTTTATTTTCTTGGGCCAGAACTAGGCCTTAATGCCCCTACTCCTTTTAATTAGTTTAGTTATGTCTCAAAATACCTATTTCCCTAATAAATAACTGAATTTTAGTTTTTGCAAGTCCACTATACATGCTATAGGACACTTCAGAACCTTTTTTTTTTTTTTATCAAAGTGTATGTATATCAAGTTGTAGATAAAAACCTGCTACCAGAAATAGATTTCCATATGTATAGAATCCAATACTGTAAAAAAATTACCATTAAAACAGTCATGTGTTTTATATGTTCTATATTTTGTTAAGTTTGATGTACCGTATGTTTCGTTCATTATACATGCAATAAATGGTGAATAAAATAATAATCTCTGTTTTGTTTGATTTCTTCTATCACTCAGTTGGTCAGGTAAGATTTACATCTTCATTAAAAACCACCTTTTTTCTTTATTGAACTCTGTTTACAGAAGACAGCCATTGTATATGTTTTTATAACCTTACAGCTTCACATACTTAAGAATGGCTGTTTAAATGATTGATTGATTCTTGGTGCTGAACCACTTTCTACACACTTGAACAGTCAATCTATACACCAGTTGTCCTTTGGCAAACTATATCAAAGAGTTCACAAGCTGAAACATCTCACCTACTAAACTGACCATTATTGATAGTTGATAGTCTTACATATAAAGTTTTACTACAAGTAACACATTAACATTTATGAACCAAGAAAATCAAGATAAACCAAGTCTGAAATACAAGTACACCATTAATACAATCATTTCAAACACAGAATATAGATGACCTATTGTTTATTGTATAAAAGAATCATACCAAACATTGGAAATTTTATATTTACCAATTATCCATGAAAATGAGATCAATGTTAGATGAACCCTACCAGACAGACATGTACATCTTAAAATTCATTCGATGTATCAAGTATAGTTGACCAATTGCTTATAGATTCTAAAAAAAAAAGTTCACCAGGAAAACTGAATATTGACCAGTGATCCATGAAAAAATGGTGATGGTCAGATGTCACCTGCCAAACATATACATGTATATATTCATATTATATACCTGACAATCATTCAATACACCAAATATAGTTGACCTATTGCTTAAAGTTAAAGAAAAATAGACCAAACCACAAAAACTTTATATTAAGCAATGAACAATGAAAAGAGGTCAAGGTCAAAATATTTCCATACATCAAAAATAGTTGACCTGTTGCACAGTATTAGAAAAATAGACGAAAATATAAAATCTTAACAATGAGCAATGAACTGAGAAACTCTGGTCAAGGTAAAATAAATCCAACCAGAACAACAGATATAAGAAGATGTGGTATGAGACAACTCTCCATCCATACAGTCTTCAACACAGAGCCTTGGCTCACACTGAACAGCAAGCTATATAAAAGGGCCCCCAAAAAAACTATGGTATAACCATTCAAAAAGAAAAACTGATGGTCTAATCAATATAAAAAAAACAAGAAACACTTATGAACCACATCGACAAACGACAACCACTGAACATCAGGTTCCTGACTTAGGACAGGTGCAAACAAATGCAGCAAGTTTAAAAGTTTTCATTCGTACTAACCTTCACCCTTACCTGAAACAATAGTGTAAATATAGTTGACCTATTGCATACAGTATTGAAAAAACAAACCAAAACACAAAAACCTTACTTTTGCCATTTAACCAATATATATGAGGTCAAGGTCAGGTGACACCTGCCACTTAGACATGTACACCTTACCATTTTCATATACACCAAATATAGTAGACCTATTGCTTATCACGCTTATAGTTTCTAACTTCTTCACTGATCCAAGAAATCAGGTTGAGGTCGACTGAAAACTGATCAACCTGCATGAAGATCAAATATAAATGTCCTACTAGTCATAATTAGAGAGAAATTAACATTATAAAACTTTTTTTCAAGTAGTCACTGAACCACTAGGTACAAATTATGATGCATCCAGATCTTCTACCTTCTAAAATATTGAGCTTTTTGAACAGAAGTTAATTAACACCACCGCTGGATTACTACTCATTGGTCAAGCTTATTTTCACAGAGGTCACAGGCTTGACAAAAACTTAACAATGACTAATGAACCCTTGTAAGGAATTTAAGGTTAAATGAACATGTACATCTTCCAAACACCAATTACAGCTTACTGACCAATGAAAATATAGCTACACTGCATATAATGGTCAAACACATTTGTACATTCACTGCTACAATCTGTTGATAACTGTATTTGGTATTGCATAAGGGTAATATATATTTCTATGACTGTTATTGACATCTTTACACTAAATCCATTGGATGTGTAATTGATATTTAAGTCGCAGATGCATGACTTTTTTGTTAGTTGTTATTGGGTTTGAACTAGCTGTAATTACTACAATACTCACAATAATTTAGTAAAAATAAGTACATGATATCAAACATGTTGTTTTAAAAATGAGTTATTAAATTTATTATTTTTAAATAGCTGACTGGAGACCATTTAATTTAATGTGAGACCTCTAAATCAATGTTGGAGTTTATTACCTAGAATATTAAAAAAAAAATCATAATTATTTTTTATTACTTTTTCTGAGTTAACATTTGAAGCATTTTTAAATAGTCATACTTTTGATCTGAGTTAACTATTTAAAAAATCATTCCAGTCAGCTAAGAGGTGTTTTTGAAAAATTAATTCTGTTTTGTAATTATGTTTGTGTATGTGTTGCTTTGTTTGAATGTAATATATCGTACCTTGTTTTGTGGAGAGGGCTTATAGAGGCTATGCCTGTTGCCCAATCCAATACAATTTATTTGAATAAAATATTATTTAAACTAAACAAGTATGTACTTGGTGTCTTTTTTGTTGTAGGGTTTGTAAATATCCTGCCACATCGGTTTGTGTTTTTGTTTCTCGTTTTTCTGATGAGCCCTTTTCATTCGATTCATTTTTGATTCACATGTTATGCTGTAACACCACTGTCCCAGTTTAGGGAGGGGTAGGCACATGCAAACTTGATTAACCATACCCCTGCCCATTATATCCTTAGTCAGGTACATGAAGTTTAGTGGTTGTCATTGGTTCATGTCTGTCATATTTGTTTTGTAAATTGTTTTGTTAAATATTATGCTGTTTGTTTTCTTAATTGAATTATTTCATTTTCTTTCTGATAGGGTCTTTTATAAAGTCATACATTTGTCTATAATTGCATGCATCCACTTCATTTGAAATTAGGTGGATAGTTGTCTCATTGGCAATCATACCACATCTCTTATTTTTATAAGTTCAGATGAACCATCAACATAGACATGTACATCTACAATCATTCAACACATCACATATAGTTGACCTATTGCTCATAGTAGTTGAGAAAAGAACAGAACTTTGACCAAGGAACCATGAAAATGCAGTCACTTAATTAGCATCCCTATGTCTCACACTCTGCAAATTCCATTCCATGAGAAACAAAAAAAGACCATCATTTCGAATCATCCATCAAATATCATTGGGATTACACCAAAAGCATATGTAAGTTTATGCCTGAAATCTTTGCATAAACATACAGCTGAAAATAGATTTAGGAAAACCATTATACTTCTAGTTGATTACATACCTGGCAACTTTTCAAAATGCCCATGGAGGTTTTACGTACAAGATGGCTCTTGTAGTCCAACAAAACCTTCAAGGGGGCCTTCAAATACATTTTAATGTTGGCTTTTTGGCTTCTTCATACTTTTACAAGCCTATAGCCATTGTAAAATTAATTATTTTGTTTAAAATTTTGGACAAAATTGCTCTTTCAAAATTTCCATTTGGTAGCCTCCATGAGGGAAATCCCCCGCAAATAGTGACAGTTGGCAGGTATGTGATTGGCATGTAAAAAATGAACCAGGAATTTGAATAAAATGGTTTATTTGTAATGTTGCAATGATTCTTTGTAATGATATACTGTATGAACAATCTTTTACTTTTTGACAATGTCAAGCACATAACAGTGAAAGCTTTGATCCATAACCAAAAGGAAATTATTTCATCTGGAACTGAAAAATCTCAACATCAATATCATAAAAAAATATTTTACATGTCAGATTTAACTACATTATTGTAAGGAATATAATACAAAACTGTTTTGTGACTGAAGTATAACTTCACTGCATATCATCATGTACAAAATTACCAGTACAGGAAATATAACTTCTTTACTTTAATGAACATTTTTATGGGAAAACCAAAATTATAGGCAAATATCATTCAATCTATTCAATATCAGCTGTTACAATTTAATGATTGACCAGGTGAAAATAAAAATCCATAAAAATTTCAATGAAGCATCATATTTAGCTAGCTGCCTAAATCCAAATGAAAACATTAATGATGTCTTGGCAAAATCTATCGTTAAAATAAACAAATAATGAGAGTCCTCTTCGTAAAGAATTACAATGACAATGTCATTAAATCAGATCCATTTCAATTCCTTGTATTTTGGGAATGGACATGGGGATTTGATAACATCAACATATGTTACCAGTATTCAAATTGTATGAAATGGTTTGTTTTAGGTTTCCTTCAAAACAATTAGTAAGTGACAAGTACATTCAATAAACATAAACAAATTGAATTATAAATTTACAAAACACATCAAATGTACGGTATTGTATCAAATATTCTTACTTGATCTTATTAATCATTTCATTGTTATCAACTCAATTTTTCTCTAAATGAATCTGTCAACTTTATTACAAACAGTTCTGTAGTATATAAACTCAGCAAAGTATCATACACACAGTTCATTATGTAGTACACCTTTCAACAGGTATTTTCCTATCATTCCAATAAAAAAATATTTCAATTTGAACATTCTACAAAATGTTTTTGAACTTTAGTATTTGATATTGAAAGTATGATGTTATATGTTTTCATGTTACTAAATTAATTCTTCTTTTTATTTTATCATCTTAAAGAATGTAAATCAGTTCAACTAGAAAATATCATATTTTTATCAACATAAATATGTATTGAATTTATAAGACAATGTACATGAACACACTTTTCTTCCTAATTCTGTCCAATGAGACTGTTTTAGTCACTATCCTCCCCTGGGGAACCTCCAGGACTGCGTGCACCGCCACTCCTTGCTGGTGATCCACTTCCTGATCGAGCTGGTGACACACTTCTTGACCTTGGTGAACCACTACCTGAACGAGCTGGAGATCCACTTCCTGAACGACGAGCAGGTGATCCACTTCCTGAGCGTGCAGGAGAGATACTTTTTGACCTTGACCTAGATCTTGATCGACTTCCAGATCTAGACCTTGATCTGCTTCCAGACTTTGATCTTGATCTGCTTCTAGACTTTGATCTTGACCGTGATCGACTTTTAGAACCTGATTTACGACTTCCAGATCTGGATCTAGATCTACTCCTTGATTTCGATCTACTTCCTGATCTTGAACGTGATCCACTTTTGGATCTTGACCTTGACCTACTACCTGATCTAGATCGACTACGTGACTTTGATCTATCTGATCCAGATTTTCCACCACCACTAGAACTTTCTGACATTATTCTTCGTCTTTTACCAACATGTCCATCATCACTACCACTTTCCCTGTAAAAAAATATACCCAATTAATATATATGCTTAATACAGAATTATACATACTCAATCACCTTTAGTGTGTAAAAACAGTAGGTCCTAAAAGTCATCTAGATACTTTCCTTGAACTATACCTAATCTGTATGCAAAAGAGGGTAACAGTTTCAAGGGAGACAATCTGAACTCTGAATTAAACAACAGACAACTCCATAGCCAAAAGGAAAACAAAGAAAAGACATACAACTTAAAAAAAAAAGAAGATGTGGTATGTCCACAGTCCACATAACACTACACAGAAAACTCAAGATTGAGCAAAACAAAAACATAGATGAACTTTCATGATCAAACAGGGCAAGATGTTACTCCAATAAACAGGTTACTTGTAGTGCATGACAAGTGAAACACCATAGATAAGTTGAATAAGTACTGTCACATTTTATCAATTACGAGACCTATACTCTTTATTCGAGTCCTTCTGGAATGTTGCTACATATAGCAATAGGAAGTTCACAATTGAATGAAAAATGTATATCATCCCCTTTGTTGTCATGGTTAGTAATTTATATAATCCCCTTTGTTGTCATGGTTAGTTCTCAACTAATCTCCAATGCCAATGTCTAGATGTGATTCAAGATGTGAAGCAGATTTTACTGTAACTAAAGTATCTTTATTTCAACTTCAATGAGATATCAAAATCACAAAAGTTTGAATTATTCAGTGAGAGAATATCAGCTATATAGAAGAATGTGAAAATTAAATAATAATGTTTGATTCTTTTCATTCTCCTTGAAAAGATCCTGAATGATGTTTGCCTCATAGAAGAAAAGGCAGGAAGACAAACACAGTTGGTTTCCATAGGATTTGTGGACAATCTGTTGAAAAATATTTCCACCAAACGTAGCAAATATGTTGTCAATAAAAAAAGGAAGCTTATTGATGATTTCCAATTAAGACATTTATTGTTTAAACCAGAGAGGATTTAACTCTTAACTTCTACGAAATATATCCATATCAAGGTTAAGTTTTTTATAACAAACTTCTAGATAATTGAAGTTTTACTTTTATTTTAATAACTTACTCATCAATTCTAAGTTTCTTGGCTCCTTCTGAATCTGAGCCTTCACTAGAGGAGATCATTGCCTTGGATACGACCTTTTTACGTTGTTTAGCAGACAATCCTTCATCAGTTTCTGGGTTCCTATTCTTTCCATCCTTCCTCTTCCTTCCTTTACGTTCCTTCCTGCCTTGTCCAGTATCCTCATCACTGTCGCCATCATCCCTCTTTCCCCTAAAAGTACAAACAATTTCAATGATGTGTCTTTTGATAATTCAATTATAGACTTTTTTGAAGGTTTTGAATAAGATGTGGATTTAAATTTTTATTAGACTGACATTGACAAAATACTATATACCCCTCCCCATTTAACTTAATGATTATGTGCATATTCCTCACCAATGTGTGTTTGTGCAACTATGCAGAAAGTTGTATTTTGCAAAATGAAAAAAAAACCAACATTTTCATGAAAATAAAAGAACAGAGTTTCAATGTCCCCATGTTGCACATATTTTCTCTGCCCATGGACAATAACTTAAAAAACAACTTTTTGGTTGTTTAAAAGGATTATAAATATCTCAATTAAATAACGAGAATTGAAATCAAGCAATATCCACTACTCAAGAGTGTTGTTAAACCTATTTCTCTTATAGTTAACTCTCTTTTTGTGTTTAGTAACAAATTGTGTGAATGATTAATTTAGTCTTTTGACCTAGCTATACCTCCTCTTCTTGCGTTTCTTTGATCTTTCGTCATCTGAGCCGTGACGTTTCTTCTTTCTCCTTGGAGCATCGTCTCCACTTCCATCAGAAACAAAGTCATCATCATCAGCCTTCTTACCCCTCTACAAGTCAAAATATTTAGTTACATTAAAACAAAGTCATCGTCATCAGCCTTCTTACCCCTCTACAAGTCAAAATATTTAGTTACATTAAAACCACAATCATTATTGATCTCTAACAGTTAGAAATGTTATGTTTCATTAAAATTCTCATCATTGACCTCTATATATATCAAAATTGTTATATTTTAACAAAATCATCATTCTCTTTGACTTCTACAAGATTATTTTTTTATTAATATAAAATTTCATTTGAAATGAGGAAATGATAATTCGGGAAAATCATTCCATGATAGGAACTAAGCTGACTAAATATCATGTAACCTCATCAATCTAGTTGATGGCTAGTTGTTTCTTTTTAAGGGCATCTGAGATCACCCAAAGCTTTGGTGGTGGACATGTTGCTCAGTTTTTAGTTTTCTTTGTTGTACTTTGTGAACTATTATTTGTCTGTTAGTCTTATGAGTTAAAATGTTCTTCTGGTATCTTTTGCCTCATCTTAATGACAGAATAACAGAGATACTTTGAAAGTTTTTTTAATTACTTTTTTTTTTAGAAATTACTGATTACTCATCTATATGTATCTTTACCTATATGTTGAAGCATCACACTTTCTCATTTCTCAGCAAATAGTTGTCTTTTACATCCACTCCCTTCCTTTCTTTGTTTTACTACGGTAATTAAATTGTATAGACAATTTGATTAAATTTACAAACAAACCAACCTTTCCCCCTCCTGATTTCCGTGGTTTATCTTCCATCTCTGGTTCTAATGCTATAGCTTTAGCCTTGGCCACATATTTAGCTCTCTGTTCCATCATCTTAGCCTCCATTTCAGATTTAATTCTCTGTTTCTCCATCTGAAATGTACAAGTTTATAATAGGGTCATTGTACTTATTTAAGTACATAAAGGTTTTTGGTTCAGTTTTGTATTTTTCTCATCAATTTGTTAAGGGATTGTATTGAGACTTTTAGAAAACAATACTTGGAATAAGAAAAGCAAACAAGGAGATAATTATTGTCTATATTAATTATGATTCCATATAACCTAAACTACAATGTGTTTTAAACTATTTGAATAGGGTTTTACAATCATCATTCAAAGGCTGGTGATAATACGGAAAAAAATACGTCAGAATAACTCTGGTAACAATGTGTAATCAAGTTGACAATATGCTATATATGCTCTGACTTTGAGATGAACAACAACAATTAAAGCATTGTTCATTTGATTTTTGTGTTGTTGCTGTGCATTTACAGATTTTGTGTCATGAAAGGATATTTCATAAACTTTGTTTTTCTATCACACAATTTATACTATATGTTAGCAGGGTATAATTTCAAACTGCAATTTTCCAAAATAAATCTGTTGATGCATTGTTAAAAAAGTAACCTGTTGTTCTTGAACTTTCTGTCTGATTGCATTTCTGTCTTCCTCTTGTTTCTGTCGTCTCTCTTGGTCAGCTTCATCAATTTTACGTGCTCGTGCCACATGATACTGAGCCTGACTCAACAAATCAGAACACTGCCTAAAATCATACAAATTCTAAGGTTTTTAATTCATGTCAAAAGTTCAAATAAATGAGCATAAACATTATTTGTGATTCATAACAGAGTATTTTTTTCCCTGGTGGTCCTTGAAGAAAATCTGCTGGCCCTTACTATTATCTTTATTGAAAAATACTACAATTGTGTGTGTCCTTCGCAAAATTTTAGTGCTCATAACCTTTCGACCATTTTTAAATGCTTTCCTTTTCATAATTTTCATCCTTAAATTAGTTAATTCTGAGACAGTTGTATCCTTATAATTACACCCAATAATTCATTGTATATTACCTTGCCTCTGCCGCAGCTTGTGCCAAATCAAATTTCATTCTGTCACCATAGGTACTCAAATGACTAAAATACCTGTTAAATAAATCAATTAGAAAAATCAGCACTGAATTTGGTATAAAAAGATATTTGATTTATAAAAAAAAACAACATATGTTTAATAAAAAGCTGAAATACAGTGTAATACTTTAAATTGTCAATAATTGCTTTTGCTATTTATATTTTTAAAAATATTTTCATTCCAATCAGGTTTTGCTAATTGTTAGATCAGTACAGTGACCTATGTTTGTTAAATTCTTCATCATTTGGTATCTGGTAAAGTGTTGTCTCATTGGCAATTTATACCACATATTCATTTTTTTTAATTTATACAACGTACTTATGAGCAAGTTCCAAGTCTCTGACAGCACTTAGTACAGTCTTTAAGTTACTCTTCTCATCCTTCAGAATAGATGTGGCTAATTTCTGCTGAACTAAAGCTACGTTATATAGAAGTACTGTGTCACTGGGAACAACATGTCGAGCCTGTAAGAAAGGAAAAAGTATTATAACAAAAATATCAAACTCGAAGGAAAATTCAAAACAGAAAATTTTTTATCAAATGGCAAAATCAAAAGCTCAAACGCATAAAATGAACGGAAAACAGCTGAAAGTTGTAATATTCCTAAATTGATAAGTTGGCGGTCTTTGTTTTTTTCTCTCAAGTGTATGTGTGCTATTAGATTACCAACCATATTCAAAAAGTGCAGAAATTTAAAATTAGTAAAAAGAATGGATGAAGTTTTATAGTGTGATATTGGTCATTAGTTAAAAGATAATCTGCTTTCAGTATTAAATTTCCTTGGTAAGTCCTGATTTTGCTTAAAGGCCAGTCATTGTTTTGTTATTATACATTGACCAAGTCTGCATTTCACAAAAAATTTTGCAACTAAATTTGTAATCATACTGAACTTATGATCACATATTTTCTGTGATACGAGGACCATCCCTGCCTTATTAACAAAATTAAATAAGCAACAATTATTGCCCTATTTTTCTGAATTTAAAGTGGATATTGTGATGTCCATACATAGAAAAGGATAATTCAAATAAAATGACCAGTTATTTTATTGTTTGTTTTTAGTTCTAATGGTACTACAAAAAAAAGATATGTTCTGACTAACATTTTCATTAATTTTAAACATTTGGAGCATTCAAGTAACGACATTAAGTTTTGTGTTCGGTAATTCAAAGATTAATCACAAAAAAAAGTATTTACTTAAAGATCTTATTGTAAATTATATGCAGTTTAATCTGTTTTCCCCAAAAACATTGTAAAATTTAATGTGTCATTTAAAAAAACATATAATAAACAACCTAATTTCATAATGATATCACAAAAAAATACTAAGTTGTACCGTAAGTTTAATTTTACTAAAAGGCATTAACCCAAGGACTACATCATAATGATATATTGCTATATTTATAAAACAAGAATTTAAATTTTGCTATCTAAGGGTCTAAGTTAAGCTGCTAGATTTCTTTCGTAAAAAATATTACATTCCAAATAGAATTTGAAGTCATGCAAGGAAAACTTGCATTAATGCAACATGGAAAATTATTCTATTGATTCAAGAATATGTATTATACAAAATTACAATATTTAATTATTTTCTTAGTACTTTGGAAAGCCTTAACATCAGAAATCTATTCCAGTATATATAATCTCATAATGAAACAATATTTCTGATTATAATAGAATTCTAAATTCAATATATATCTTAATTATAAAGTTAAAACATCAATAATGTAATATTTGAGTAAAAGGGACAATGACAGGGTTTTATCAATGATATGAGAAGTAAATCAGACAATTAAAAGACCACACTTAAGATTAGACCTAACATGTACACCTATCAGGTCTGAGATTTATACGAAAGAGTGTTCTTGCTCCCTAAGCCCTCAGACATTCACTTTTTTATGTAGATTTGCTCACTATTGAAGGCATGCTTTTTAGTATTAATTCATTTTCCTAAATCTATGTAGATTCAAACCTGACAAAATAATGACAAAGTCATCCTGTATATGCTTACATGTCTAGCTTGAGTAGTATGTTAATTCTTGAGCTAATTCATGTGCGAATGAATGAAAAAGATCAAAACATAAAATCCAATAACTTAAAGGCAAAGTCATGAAAGCACAGATTTCCCACCTACATTGCTGAGTACAAAAAAAAAGGTTTGGAACCACTTTATAAACATTCCTTCCATTCCATTGCAGTTTGATTTATTGGTAGAAGAAGCAAAGTTCCTGGATAAATCACACACATTCAGTGATGCAATTCTTCAAATCAGTTTTATGGACACTTATTCAGGGTTTCGCCTGGGTCAATTTTCTTTTTGACCACCTCTTTTTCCAAATCAATATATTTTTTGCCATTTTCAATTCTCTTTGTCAACTAACATAAACATATTTTTCTTACAATTTTCCTTTCTAAATAAATAAGATCTGTTTGTCCCATTGCTGTCTATGATAAATCTTTTATTTTAATCTACATTGAAATAAACAATCACGCATTATTTACTTTTCAAAAGATACCAGACAATTGAAATAGAGATCATGATATGATTTTTTATTTCTGGGACTTAAATAAGTTTATCCGATATATATTTTCCAACTAGTTAGAGGAAAAACATTGTTCAGTTATAAAATCAAACTGTTATATTTCTTTCGCTAAATTCTTTGCAATTAATGAATTTTAATAGCCACAATTCTTATTATTTGCAAAATGCGAAATAATGTGAACGCCAGCCAAAACCCTGTTTATTTTTAGAGGCCACCTTTCAATGGTTATGTGACTTATGGGCAAACTTAATGTTATAAACAAAACAGGTAATTAATGTTTAGTCTTTATTGCCATGTTGATGCTATTTAATGAACTTCTCCCAGGTGTTTATTTATAATAATTATTTACCTTATATCTTATCTTTTTTAACTACCGGTACACTTAACATAATTCAAATAGATATAAATTAAATGCATAATGAAGATGCATTACATATTAATGTAGTTCTATTGGGATATCTTTCTGAAAATCTCAGATTTTTTTTCCAGACATTTGGCAGATGCCCTTTAATAGATTTAAGGTCTCTTTTATAGAAACCTCTTAGGCATACCTTTAATAGAATGTTCTTGCACTCCTTCAATCGACCACATTTAAAGTACGCCCGAGCTAAATACACCATCACTTCAACATTATTGTACTTGAAAAACTTCTTCAAACAGTTCTCGTACTGAAAAGACAATATAATATGTTTTGTTATGTATATATTTGCACCTAAAGGCATTTCTTTTTTAAATAAACTATTTATTCTAGGCTTACATGGTCAGCATTTCAGTAATGAAATTAAAGACCAAATGTGGGTTTTTTTGTAAAGAAATTTCTTGTTTTCATACTAATAATAAATAGCCTAGGTGTGTTGTACAGAAACTGCTTAAACCTACCAGGCCTCTTGGATTTGCCCCTTAAGTTTTAAATGAGGATCATTTTACTTATTTCAAAGTGTTCTGTCATCTTTTTCTAATGTTTGCCTATTTTTTGTTTGTTGGTTGTAAAAATCTGTCTTTCCTTGCTGATTTTAGATTCCAAATTATGTTCTATTTCCTAGTTGACAAGAACTCCAACATGTACAGGAAATGTAAATTTAACCTTAAGCATTATCGAATAAAATTAAAATACAAAATTGTCAAATAACCAATCCAATTGAAAAAAAAGAACATGTTAAGTTTTTTCACTCACAAAATTAGTATTTTTTAGCTATATTTAACAAATGGAAACCTGTCTTATTCTTACCATCTGAACAGCAGCCACATATTGTTTCTGTTCTACATAGATATGTGCTATATTTAGCCATACGTCACAAAAATCAGCTGTTGCCTCCCTTACTTGGGCAAATATATCTCTTGCTTCATTGATACAACCTTTATGAGCCAGTACACATCCTAAAAGATAAAGGATAATTTGGTAGTCTTTAAATTCATAATTAGTCTGCATTTTGATAGATTTAACTTTAACATTTTACTACTTGCAAAATGGCAACAACTATTTTTTTCTTCTTCAAATTACAGTTCAGTCCACCATCTGAAATATTAGGGAACTGATGCACTGTGCCTTTTGACAGTTGTGCTGTTTTATTAAACTTAACTTATTAAAGCCATAATTATTTCGAAAATATAAAGCTGCGATCACACATCATTAGAATTTGATTCGCATTAACAGATTCCAATGATTTGAATTTGCATTCGAAACATAATGACATCAGAACATCAAATATAATTCGAATTGCAATGCGCTTTACGGTCCTAACAACGATAACTTTTAATTTCCATTATCAATTTACTTATCATAATTTAATTTGAATTACAATTAAGAAAGAGTCCATACGGTTGTTGAAACCAAATTAAAAAATCATATTAAAGAAATACACAATTTCTAATGCAATTGGATAAGTGAATTAGCCAATTTCGAATTTGATTCAAATTAAAACTAGATGTGTCGAAAGGACACGAATGGCCCCATCTCAATAAGTTGAAAAATCTGCAATTTCAACAACACATGTGGACAGAAACATAATGGTAGTCTCACATATCAAAAATCAGCTCAAATCTGAAGGCATATAGAAAAAAAGTGTATACATGTAACTGTGATTTTAACAATTTTCAAAGTCATGAACCCTTAATTATTATATAATAATAAAATTTAGAGGACCATAACGAAACATGAATTTGATCTTTAACTCATCATGTTTAACTCACATACCAAAAATCAGTCCAATTTCTGAAGGCGTTCAGAACAAAAGTCTGTATAAAGGTTTGTTGCAGAATGAGGGAAATCAGAATGGCGGAATGACGGACAAGGGTAAAACTATATGGCCCGACAACTAACTGTAATCAATGTACCTGTGAACGGTTAATATAGTAAATAGATTGAATAATATTTCAGCTAACCAAATTGGAGATTTTCATCCAATTATAACAGAAAAGATTTTATAGCAGCATCAATTGCACTCCGGTCTATTCTGGGAAATATGTTTAGAGAACGTAATATATATTCAAGGAGTACTGACAATGTATGACAACTAGAGGCTCTAAAGAGCCTGTGTCGCTCACCTTGGTCTATGTGCATATTAAACAAAGGACACAAATGGATTCATGACAAAATTGTATTTTGGTGATGGTGATGTGTTTGAAGTTCTTACTTTACTGAACGATTTTGCTTCTTACAATTATATCTATCATGAACTTTGCCCATTAGTAACAGAGAACTATATTTGGTAAAAATTTACATAAATTTACCAAATTAATGAAAATTGTTAAAAATTGACTATAAAGGGCAATAACTCCTTAAGGGGTCAATTGACCATTTAGGTCATGTTGACTTATTTGTAGATCTTACTTTGCTGAACATTATTGCTGTTTACAGTTTATCGCTATCTATAATAGTATTCAAGATAACCAAAAACGGCAAAATTTCTTTAAAAATTACCAATTGGAGGGCAGCAACCCAACAACCAGTTGTCCAATTCATCTGAAAAATTCAGGGCAGATAGATATTGACTTGATTAACAATTTAACTTCTTGTCAGATTTGCTCTAGATGCTTTGGTTTCATAGTTATAAGCAAAAAACTGCATTTTACCCCTATGTTCTATTTTTAGCCGTGGCTGGCCATCTTGGTTGAATGGCCAGGTCAGCGGACACATTTTTCAAACTAGATACCCCAAAGATGATTGTGGCCTAGTAGTTTCAGTGGAGATTTTGTAAAAGATTACTTAGATTTATGAAAAATGGTTAAAGATTGACTATAAAGGGCAATAACTCCTAAAGGGGTCAACTGACCATTTTGGTCATGTTGACTTATTTGTAGATCTTACTTTGCTGAACATTATTGCTGTTTACAATTTATCTCTATCTATAATAATATTCAAGATAATAACCAAAAACAGCAAAATTTCCTCAAAATTACCAATTCAGGGGCAGCAACCCAACAACCGATTGACCGATTCATCTGAAAATTTCAGGGCAGATAGTTCTTGACCTGATAAACATTTTTATCCCATGTCAGATTTCCTCAAAATGCTAGTTTTTTGAGTTATAAGCCAAAAACTGCATTTTACCCTTATGTTCTATTTTTAGCGGTGGCGGCCATCTTGGTTGGTTGACCAGGTCACGCCACACATTTTTTAAACTAGATACCCCAAAGATGATTGTGGCCAAGTTTGGATTAATTTGGCCAAGTAGTTTCAGAGGAGAAGATTTTTGTAAAAGATTACTTTAATTTACGAAAAATGGTTAAAAATTGACTATAAAGGGCAATAACTCCTAAACGGGTCAACTGACCATTTTGGTCATGTTGACTTATTTGTAGATCTTACTTTGCTGAACATTATTGCTGTTTACAGTTTATCTCTATCTATAATAATATTCAAGATAATAACCAAAAACAGCAAAATTTCCTCAAAATTACCAATTCAGGGGCAGCAACCTAACAACCGATTGACCGATTCATCTGAAAATTTTAGGGCAGATAGATCTTGACCTGATAAACATTTTTATCCCATGTCAGATTTCCTCAAAATGCTTTGGTTTTTGAGTTATAAGCCAAAAACTGCATTTTACCCCTTTGTTCTATTTTTAGCCGTGGCGGCCATCTTGGTTGGTTGACCAGGTCACGCCACACATTTTTTAAACTAGATACCCCAAAGATGATTGTGGCCAAGTTTGGATTAATTTGGCCAAGTAGTTTCAGAGGAGAAGATTTTTGTAAAAGATTACTTTAATTAACGAAAAATGGTTAATAATTGACTATAAAGGGCAACAACTCCTAAACGGGTCAACTGACCATTTTGGTCATGTTGACTTATTTGTAGATCTTACTTTGCTGAACATTATTGCTGTTTACAGTTTATCTCTAACTATAATAATATTCAAGATAATAACCAAAAACAGCAAAATTTCTTCAAAATTACCAATTCAGGGGCAGCAACCCAACAACTGATTGACCGATTCATCTGAAAATTTCAGGGCAGATAGATCTTGACCTGATAAACATTTTTACCCCTGTCAGATTTGCTCTAAATGCTTTGGTTTTTGAGTTATAAGCCAAAAACTGCATTTTACCCCTATGTTCTATTTTTAGCCGTGGCGGCCATCTTGGTTGGTTGACCGGGTCACGCCACACATTTTTTAAACTAGATACCCCAATGATGATTGTGGCTAAGTTTGGTTTGATTTGGCCCAGTAGTTTCAGAGGAGAAGATTTTTGTAAAAGTTAACGACGACGGACGACGACGACGACGGACGACGGACGACGACGGACGACGGACGCCAAGTGATGAGAAAAGCTCACTTGGCCCTTCGGGCCAGGTGAGCTAAAAAGGATAGGTCAGGTAAATATCAAAGAGTCAGTCATCTAAAAACATAGGTTCTACAAAAGTAGACATATAAAGAGTTTCTACTTTACTTGATTATTGTAAATTCACAAATTATTGCAAGGTTTTTTAATAAAGTCAAAATGTGACTAATAGAATATGGAAAAAATAAGAATTGGCATTCTGGTTTTTGATACATAAACATGTGCATCTTTTCCGAAAATGACAATTACTTAACTAGCATTTCTTCTATTCTCCAAAAATTGCAATAATTTCTGATTTAATAGCATACATGACCAAATGAAGAAATTCTGACATATTTCATCCCTTCATTTCATTTGATAATTTTTCTCCATTTTTATAGACGAATATCTATTCAAATATAATTGCTCCATCAAAATCATATTTTACCAAGATCAAGGCAAAGATCATATTAAACCTGGAATTTCCCAAAAAGTTTTTAATTGATTCATTTTTGCCTTAGTAACTGTATTAATGACCTAAATCATCAAAGCTTAATTTAGAAAGATGTAGGATGACAGGACTTTCTAAAGAAACACCTGTCTTTATTCACTAACTTCCCAGCTAATTTCACTTTTTTGCAAGTTCTGCATACATTTTAATTGTTTTTAAAGTATAACACTGTTCAATATTTTATGTCAAGTAATTTTGACATCATAAAACTATAGACTTCCTTAATGAAAAGCAAATAATTTACATTTCGTTATACAATATTTGAAAACAATTACTGCTGTTTGCTAATGTTTCATTCCATTTGACAAAACATATTTCTGTTAAAAACTTCAAATACGTAATGAAATAGATTTCCACTTGAAATAATTAAATTAAAACTTCAATTGCTATCAACTATTTTGCATTCAGCTAAAAGAATTAACACCTGAATATTTGAATTTTCATCTATGTTTACTCCTCCACCTCAAAGTACTGCATTTTATAACAATATCCCCAAAACTAATTACCCTAAGTCAATACCAAGCATCCTTCAAAATTAAAAAACTCATCAGTATTCTTTCACATCAGAAGTGCTTCAAAGACATTGAAGAAATTTTACGTTTTTTTCATTCAAATTGAAAATCTTTCACTTCTAAATAGGTTTCTGTGTTTAAATTACTCTTTCATGTTTTTCAAAAATCAAAATTTCTATTGTCGTTTGCAAATTAAAATGAAAAATTGTGTGTGGAATAATTTTTTCAAATATTTATATGCACTGGATTACCTCACAGCGGGAGATTAAAAAGCAACAACAGTTACAGTACGTAGGACAACGCCTCAGAACAATATCCAAAAGATTGTAGTGTGAAATTCTATAAAGTCAAGTCCCCATTTCCATTTAATTCTTCAAAAAAGAATATTCTGTCGTTAATTTCTACCTTAAATAGGTTGAAAGGTGTTATATGGAAACTTTCCTTGTAAACATTTACAAATACTTTTGAAGGGTTCTTCAATTTTAATATGCACTGAAGTAAACCGCGAGTCACCCGGTACAGGACTGCAATAGAGGACAATTAGCTGAATATTTAGATAATTTAAGAGTGCTGTATTGTATGTTAAGTACCGACTACAGAATGACGAGAGGTGGTAATATTTACTATTTAAGACCTTTAATCAGGGAATTATAATATATATTGATACTATGTATTGTGTATCTCCCTCCGTTATTCTCTAATGTTAAACACCAAATTAGAAAGGTCAAACACGAGAGATTCTTATATTTGTATAACTTTAATTGTATAGGAAAACTTTAAAGCACAAGCATATAACTACAAATCTTTTCACAGCGATCTGCCATTTATAGATATTTTGTACCAGAATTTTGGCTTTTTTACGGTATGAATTAAATGTGACCTTAGTTACACCGATCGATTCAAAAGAATCTGTTTGTGCATTATTGTATACCTTGAGTGCATACAATACAGAATTATTGTACAAATAATGAACTCTGCTAGTGGTATTTAGTGTAAGCCCACACTTAACTATCTATCCGTGATGTAACTTCTCCCTTAGTCAGATTAATGTTTACAGTAATTAGTTTGCAGAATTAATCCTGCAGTTTTTTTCTTTCTTTTATTCAAATTTTTCAAATCAATTAAAAAAACATGATTAAAACTCATTGACTAAAAGAGCCTATGATCCTCCTGTCTACGGTTTTAGCCATATAAACCGTCGATGGTAAAGTAAAGTCTAAACCAATCACAAATTTCATTTAAATTTTCCAAAAGTGTTCTTTTTCCCCCGTACAAAAGACTTGTATCAGATGCACTTGGCTTCACTGTTCACTTATTTCACTAAAGCTTGTGTGTGTACTATGGAGTCATTCATTTCTGGGGGTACCAATTTTTTTTAGGATTCCTGAATATTGTATTTTCGTGGATATTGATTTTGTGGTCTAAAAAAAGTCTGCCTAGAAGCCTATAAAAATTAGTACCTTGATGATCATTTAAATTCTAGGTTCCCATTTACCCATGAAATAAAAAAAAAATTTATAATGAATCCTCAGCATATTCATTATTTAAAAAAAATGTGTAATCATCAAAGGTGATTAGTGGTGAGCAACAACAAACATGTTTAACCCTGCCACATTCCTTCAGTGCCCGCCCCTTTTCAGTAGCCTGTTGTTCAATGGCTGTTGTTGGTTCATGTCTGTCAGATTTGTTTTATGTAAATTGTTTTATTACAAATTAGGCCTTTAGTTTTTTTCAATTGAATTTTTCATATTTTTCATGTACAGGGCTTTTAAAGCTGACTATACAGTATGGGTTATTCTCATTGTTGAAGTTCATACAGTTGCCTATAATTGCTATCCTCCACTTCACTTAAACTTTGGTGGATAGTTGTCTTTATTGTCAATCATACCCCATCTCCTTATTTTTATAGTAAAGGCTTATGTAGATCTGGTACATATAAGAAGGTCTACTCTTCCTCACAAATTATTTGAAATTTATAGAGTAGCAGTTGTTATTGTTTAAAAACAGAAATTTTCTTCTTATCAATTCCATTGAAATAAAAGGACGCCTCAGGGTGAGTGAGTTTCTCGCTGCATTGAAGATCCATTGGTTGCTTTTCGGCTGTTGTCTACTCTATGGTCGGGTTGTTGTTTCTTTGACACATTCCCCATTTCCATTCTCAATTTTAATTTTATCAATTCCTTTCATTCAATATTTTTCTAAAAGATAATGCATGCAAATCAGAAAAATTTACACCTACTTTTATATAGCTTAAAGTTTATTTTCAAATTTAATTGTACATAAACTACCTTCAAAACAGCAAGGGAGGGGAATGTTATAACATATTAGTTTATAGGAATCAAGTTTTCCAGAAAAATAAATAAAGTGACCTGATCATCACTAAACTATGTCTGAATCAATTAAAAAAGACAAAAAAAACATCAGAATGACATGCACACATAACAATCATTCTAAACCAAATATATTAGTCCTATTACTTTTAATCACTTAAAATAATCAATAAACCATGAAATTGGTGCAAAAGCCAGGTAAATCCTGACATACAGATGTGTGTGCATTACAATAATTAATGTCAAAACATGCTTGACCAACAGAAATAATTTGTAAGGGTTCCGCGGAACCCAGTGTCTCGCCTACTTTTGCTGTAACTCCCAGGCTCAACAAAAATGAAGAAAACAATCAATAAAAATATTCCTCTTGATATTATCTTTTGATTGTAAGAAATTTCTGTCCAAGTTTGGTAAAAATCCAGGATAGTTTATGAATTTAATAAATGTTTTAAAAACTTTAACTGCAGACTGTATGTAATGTTAATTGGAAGAAAAACTAAGTCCATTTATAAGTAAAATACAGATACACAGGTACAAAATATTAACAAAATTTGCTTTCTAGATACTAGCTTTTGATCATAAACAAGCTTCTGTCCAAGTTTGGTACAAATTTAAAATAGTATAAGAAAGTTTTTTTTTTTTTTAATTTAACCACAGAGTGAATGTGTTGTTTCCTAGCAGAAAACCTAAGTCCATTTAGAAGTAAAATACTGAAAAATAGATTTATTTTTTTACAAACTTTACTTTTGGATACTATCTTATGATCATAAACAAGCTACTGTCCAAGTTTGGTACAAACCCAGGATAGTTTAAGAAAGTTATTAAAATTTTAAAAACTTTAACAACAGAGTGAATGTTATGTTTCCCAGCAGAAAAACTAAGTCCATTTATAAGTCAAATACAGAAAAAATTGAATTTAATTTTTGCAATTTATACCTCTGGATACTATTTTATTATCATAAAGAAGCTTCTGTCCAAGTTTGGTAGAAATCCAGTATAGTTTAAGAAATTTATTGAATTTTCAAAAACTTTAACCAGAGTGAATATTTGTGAACGCAGCCGCCGCGGACGACGAGGACGACGGAATGTAGGATCGCTAAGTCTCGCTTTTTCGACTAAAGTCGAAAGGCTCGACAATAATCATTGTATGACAACAACAAAAATTTCTTAGAAACAAAATGATAAACTTTTAAGGAATCTTGCAAAATATGGATTGTCAAGCTCTTCTTTTTTTACAGAAGAACTTTGTAGGCTTAACTTCTTGAACTAGAATTTAAAGAATAATTTGGTCATAACTTGAACAATACATAAAGATTCTACCACTTCATCAAGTGAGTAATTTATCTACCAGACAGTTAAATTTTCAAATTCAAAACGCAAGGCTCGCTCAGCGTTTTATATATTTATAATTTAATTGTCAAGAGTGATAAATATGGTCTTGCACTAGATTTAGTTGTTTTGATGATTTTTAGAGAAGCATAGTTGCATTTTTATTTTTTTATCATACTGTGGATTCTTTTATTTTCGTGGGTATCAATTTTTCGTGGATGGTTGAAAACTTGCATATTCGTAGATATTTGATTTCGTGGTTTTGACCTTCTCTGTATACAAAGCCTATTAAAAATATGCATTTCGTTGAACATTAGATTTCGTGGTTCACCTGTACCCTCGAAACCCACGAAAATTGGTATCCAACGAATAATAATGAATCCACAGTAATAGGAATTTCAGAGGAAAGCAAAAAATTTTGACGTGATAATTGAATTTTGACCAATGGAGAAATGAGATCAAATAAACCACACTTTGATAAAATATAAACAATCAACAGGTTAGGAAAAGGATTAATTAAGTAAGAATTAAAGAAATGTATTTATCACTATTTACTCAAATTTTGCTCTGAGAAGATGATTGTGATAATTTTTTTAAATCATGCTACTGCAGTAAAAAAAAATCTGTTTTGAAGAAAGAGATTTTTTTATGTATTGAGGTTGCGGAGAACAGCTATATACAGATCATCATTGGTCTGTCAAACTCAAGGATATTGCTAGCCTATATCTGATCTAAAGACTGTCACTCCTTCGGAGATATGGCAGCTGAGGAACACCCTTTCATTTGAAAAACCATGGTAATCTATAAATCTTGCATTCCAATTATATTTAATATGTTATAAAATTAAGAAAATAAAAGGGAAATATCTAACTTACAAGATATCAGAATAAAGATTGATTTTTAAAATTCAAATACAAATAGCTCTCATTTCTAAGTTGGCAAACACAGGGCTTGTATGGGATTTTCAAAAAGAACTGAAGAGGTCTACATTTATTTAACTTGTGGTCTGCAAAATTGTTTTAAATAAATTCCCACTACTTATTATCACAAAATATAAGACATGGCAGCTCTTTTATTCATATTTAGTTCAAAAATTGATAAATGAGGTCTTTAATCAGTACTTTAAAATACTTAAAGGTATCAAATTTAACTTTGTACAAATTAAAGTAGCAATTAATCTACTTCAAAATTTCAAAAATATGAAAATATATAACTAATTATTCTTCATATAACAATTCCCATATAAAAACATTAAATACAAGACACTTCAAAGTAAAATTTGCCACAAAAAGATCAAAAGAGAATGAAGGAGCCGGGTTGGTTAAAGCGACCTTCAATCATCCAACGATACTGAATCTAATTCTTTAACTGACAATACCATTACACAATAGCCGATCACAAATAATCTAATTAACTCTCACGCTCACAAGATTGGTCACATGACTTTAACAACTAGGAAAGAGTGTTTACTTTTGACAAAAAGGAACAAAAACGAGAGAATACAGATTATTATAGAAGGGGTGTTGATTTTTTAAATATGATATTGAATGTATTACAAATGTCCAACAAATATTCAATAAAAGTAATATTTACAGTTCCTGATGAGTTTTTTTCAATTATGCAAAATTTTTCTACCGATTTATGATGCGTATATATTCTGTGGGGTAACAGAAGACTACGCATTCATTCTGCATGTATGTTGGTAACTCACGACAGAGATGAACATTTTGGATTTGCATGTTAACTGTCATGTAGCTTTACATCCAAAACAGTTAGAACATTTAGATACAAATCAACGTTATGGTTATAAAAATAATTCAGTGATAAAAGAAAATACAACACAAACTCAAACTATTCCAAATATGGATTACGAAGAATCGGCATTCAAATATCAACCATTCAAAAGGTCTTCAAATGATTTGGAATCTAGCTCCGTCAACTATCATCAAACTTCACCATTGTACAATGTTTATGACAAATGGCATTATTATTCTATGAATCCACCAGATAGATATGGTGCATCCGAATACCATAATGGAATAATTCCATTCGGACATTCTTCATATTCAGATCAAAATGGTGCAAATTCGTATGTGGATGTTGGCTACCGCCGTTATGCTTCTGACATTTATGGACAAATGTATGATCAACAATTACCAGAATCTAGTTTTTATCCATATTCATCAAACTTTAATCCATATCTGAACCTTTGTGACAACAGCCATCAGGCAAGCAGTTCTTACTATCAACACAAATCACGATATCCACTTACTCAGAATGCATATAGGAATATACATGAAACTGACTTTGGGTCGCAGAGTGACCAGAAAACAGACAGTCACTGGTACATGATACCATCATCAAGGACTCCTGGTACTACATCTGGTCGTGAACAGGGCTATGACTATGACTCTCAATCAAGTTATCCTCAGCCGATAAATTCAGGGCATCAGGATAAAAGTACAAAAGCTACAGCTAATGGCTGTAGTTATGAACATAAAATGGCAAGTCAATATGGAAAAATAAAACAAAATGGCACAGGAAAAGGAACGTCTAGTTTTACACTTCATGTACGAAAACAGGAAAGAAAATTAAAGAAGAGATTAAAAGAATTACAAGGTAGAAACTGTGATAAGGCAACACAGCTACAGGAATATTATCATTACAAGGTTATAATGATTGAAAAACAGGCTCAACAACGGCAGCAATCAGATCAAATAATAGGCAGCGTAGAATCAAGTGAAGAAACCGATGTTCAAATACTTCAACTCGTTCATGAAATGGACGAGAGGATCAATGCACTCCAGTTCACGCTTAACGATGACATAACTGACAAATATGGGCAGGTTTGTGGCGAAGTTAGAAAAACAAGACTTTTACCGAAACATGCAATAAAAACTTTAGAGAACTGGTATGAGGATAACTTAAGTAACCCTTATCCTTCCCGTGATCAGACTGTCCGATTAGCATTAGATTGTGGACTAACTATCGAACAAGTTAGAAAGTGGTTTGCAAACAAAAGGAACAGATCTCGGAACAATAAGCTTCATCTATTGAAGTAGTTATAAAGTTATTACTAATTGGGAAAGGACAGTTTTCTTATCAATTTATCTACTTGATAAAAATTATTGTATTGTGACTGGCAGTTTTAAAATCAAATATTGACTTTAGACTGAAACAGAAAACCACATTTTCACAAAAATTATCTGTTATATGATATGAAATCAAATTTTGTCATATATTTATCTACAACTTTTTATATTAAATTTGAAAACATCAAAGATATTTTTGTATTTAATTCTATATGAATGATTATCTGTGTGATATATTACTCCTTGAATTATAAAAGAGATGTGCAAATAAATTTTTTAAACTGATAATTGCACAGTATCTTTGGGAGTGTCAAATTTTGTGTACTTCAGTCCTTCTAGATTTATGAGGTTCCAAGTACACAATTATACAGCCAATTTATACAAACAATTAAGATTGTATCAAATATTCTGAAATTTGGTAATATTGAACAGCAAGCTAATTTGATATTGAATGTGTTAATGCTACTTATACTTAAAATAATATAATTTCCAATACTAAATTATTTTTAATAAAATAGGATTGTTCTTATCATGTGAATCAGCAGGATTCTAATTCTTATTTGTAAATAAAAAAAAACCATCTCAAATCATTTTTTTATTTCATTTAATTTTATATGAACTTTTATTTATCTATGTTTATTTTTCTTAACAATTTGGAGCAAAATTTCAGAATTTCAATTCAAGTAAAAGCATAAATACTCACTTTCAGTTATTTTAATTACATTTACTTTCCTAACTATAATATCATTTAATAATATTGTATCAGTATTCATTGCTCTTCTAGAAATAATTAATTATACAAATTAAAAAATAATTATGCTATTTGTTGATTTGTTTTATATATAGATTTTTAAAAAAATAGACAGGGATATTTCCCCTTTTCTGGTTCAGATAATTGCAATCTAATGAATTGGATATAAAAAAAAATTCAATACTACCAAAAAAACAGATCACAATTGTAGATAGGATACAGTGTAAATGAAAACTTATACAAAAATGTATTTTAATTTCAACTAATTTAAGAAAAAAATCTAAATTTCTTACACATTTTATCATATTTTTCTAAAGCAAAAGTTAATAATTTGATAAAAATTTTAGGAATTTTTTATTCAACAAATATTTAAAGAAACTTAGTTGTACTTTGTTGTTTATCAGTAAATAATTAATCAAATTTAACAACGATCTCGTCAAAACATTTTTGTAAAAAACACAAGCTGAGAAAATTAGATCATCTCATTGTCTTCTTACACCATAATTAGCAAATTGAATTACATCTACAGCTTCTGAAGCTTGATTTAAAAAAACACTTTCTATTTTAATGTTATGAAACCAATAAAAAATTTAATTCAACAAAATATTAAAGCCATTTGATGGAAGAAACTCCAAATCTCTATTAACCTGCATAACTTCAATACACAATCTTATAAAATAATAACAAGATGTGGGTATATGATATTGAGGTGGAAAAATCAACAAAAAAGTCAGAAAGATTTTATTGATATACCAAATAGCATTAGAAAGTATTAATATATAACTTCAGTATCAGTTTTGCTATGTACATACAGTTGTTCAAAAATCACTTTGTTGTTGTGAATAAATATTATCATGTTTTTTTTCTCTTACTTAGGCCATCATTTCAAGACTTAGCATTAAGCTTACAGAAAAAAAACTAGAATGTGCACTTCAAATATAGTATCGATAGATATTTCATTTATATATCTATACAAGATAAATACCCAGTAAGAAGTATTTGTTTCCTTTAGGTTTTTGTTATGCTTCCTAAACAGCTTCAGTCCAATTTTAATAATGATCCAAAACTTAACAATCACGATGTGGTCAGTATATAATTTTTAAGGAAATCAATGGGCAACTGTTTCTAAATTTCTTAGTCTGAGAAAAAAAAGATGTATTCAATAAAAAAAATTAATGCGATGTTGGTTGATTTGCAATGAGACCAAAAGATCAACGGATGTAAGCAACAACAGGACAATTTGATAATTCATTCTCAATAAATGAATTCAAGAAATTCAAATGACAACCATCTCATAACTGACTATATTGTAAACCTTATACACATGTACCATAATTTTATAAATTAAAGCTTTGGATAATTTTAATATAAATATTAAAAAAATATATATTCAAAGAAATCTATCAGCAGAATACTCAAACACAAACATAATTTTTATCAACTATATTCTAAAAACTTTTTAAAAAATAGTTAAAATATACCATTAATCATATGAGAAAAAAAAATACTTGTATGACCACAACTGTTTGTCAATACATGTATCAAAGAAAAAGAGTGTTATTAGCTTGGTAACAATTTCTTCAAGTGAATATGTTTTTTTCATATAAAAAAAAAAATTTATATATGCAAAAATTGAATTCAAAGCCAACGTTTATCCTCTTGTCCTTTTTAATTAAGAAATAGCCATATGAAGAAAATAATTTATAGGTTAAACATAGGATAACTTGATATAAGATTTGGAATACTCCTCTCTTCATTATTATTCACTTTGGATAAAGAAAGCAAATATACTTGATAAAAACTTCATCACATTTTTTATGTGTTTTTAGTTTCTTTGCTTTATTAATTTTCATATATTTTAAAAATTTAAAGGTAATCTATATGAATCTAAAAAAAAAAATTTTAAAAAACTTAATTAAATTTTACAATTAAAAATATACCCTTTCATTTGTTTTTATCTTAAAACAAAAAAGAAATCATATTCTCAAGTTCTAAAAATCAAAACTATAAACTTTCAAATTTAATAAAAAAAAAAAATAATAATTCAATCATAAATATATTTTAAATTTTTAACTTTTACATCAAAGTATAACACTGTAATGAGATCTTCTGCAATAAATGACCAGATTAGTGACTAATTAGATAATTTAATTAGCTGCCACCTTTCTCTAAACATTAATCAAAGATTTGATGAAGCCAATGAGTAACAATGATTGCCCAAGCTAATCATGATCATATTCAGTGATTACTAATTCACCCTTCCTTTCAAATTCTTCAAACAATAAGTGAAGCCATTCTTTACTACTGATTAAACAAACATATCATGATTATTAACCAATGAAATCATGATTTTTTTAATCAGAGTTATCACATGGAAGGAAAAGGCCAATCAGAAAATGAGTCTAGTTGAGTTGGCCCAAGCCAATCTTTGAAAATCTCAAATAAAACCCATGACATGACAGTTTCAACTCATAGTCAAATCGAGTAAACCTTGCCAAAATATCCACAATGAATGATTCATGCTTCATCCAGATGACACCATCTACTACATTGTCAGATGTCATAGCTGCTACTATCCATGATATACCAGTTGATGATGACTCCAACAGCAGTCTAGAACAGTACCTAGACTACAGCCAAACTACTACTACTACTCAAGATGGACCAACATACTCAAGCTACCCATCAACTACTCAGTCATCATACCAAACACCAATCAAGGCCAATGGAAAGCCTGCACTCACTATACAGACACCAGGCCACTACTTCAGTCCTGCAGGAGACAGTCGTTTTAACGACTCTTTGTCAGGTCTCCTTGGTTCACCACCACCAGACAGTCCACTAGCCAGAAATCCATTCTTCAGTGATCTTCAGGCAGTCCTAGCAAATGACTGCAAGGCCAGCAACTCTCTGTCAGAATGTCTACTCACTACCATGACAACTCAACCACATCAAGATGTCTTCATCAGAGAGCAGAGTCTTCAACTCAGATTCAACTCACTTCAAGGGTCCTTCCCAGAGGACATCAGACAGCTGTCTAACTTCTACCGTTACCAAGCAGCCATTGTTGAGACAGAAAGATTTCGTCATGTTCAGCCAACCAACTACCCAGATCACTACAAGAAATCACTCAACAACCACTACGATAGCCAACTACATCAGATCATGGACCGTGTGGAGAGAAGTCTGTCACTACTTGAAGAATCCACTCACATGAAACCAGTAGCATCATCAGTGAACTGCATCAAACAACGCCCACTTCTCTCCAAGAAAGCAGTACGTCACATGGAAGACTGGTATGACCAACATCTAGAACATCCATATCCTAACAACATCGTCATTGACCAGCTGGCAGTCAAGGGTAACATTCAGGTAGAACAGGTCAAGAAATGGTTTGCCAACAAACGCAACAGAAATAACAACACCCGTACACTCACAGAGATTGCCAGAAAGAAGCGTAAACTTGCCATGCAGCATTCTTGTTAACTTGTGAACTTTGAACTTTGAACTATGTGAACAATGCTAAGATATTTAGTGCTATGTACAGTAATTGTTTTGTTATTGTTTTTGTTATGTTTGTAATGATTATCAATCTGTAATGTCTGAACATGAATGCATATTTAAACTTAGAAAAAAATCATTTGTTTATTTTCTGTTGAACATATTTATTAACATGAAAGTTGTTCTTGTTTTGGTTATTAACATGAAGAAAAACAATAACTACTGAGTCTACAAATACACAAAACAAGAGAGCTTCAATGTCTAGTAGAGAATAAAATCAAACTACAGAAATAACTCAAAAGGAAAACTTCAACCTACATTTTTATAGAATGAAATATTGTCACACAAATAAAGTATGGGTGATCCAAAATTTAAAATATATACATCCTTTGTTACAATGTTTACAGGGTTGACTTTGGTATGATGCATCTCTTCTGTATGTTCCCTTCTTGATTTCTTGGGGTTGTTTGACATAAGGGTGCTGTCTCATTGACATAAACCAAAAGTCTTTATCAAATTAGAAATATCAGACATACAAGAACATTATCATCATTATCCTCTCAACTTAAACTGGTGTACAAATATATAACAATGTAAAAAGAGATGTGGTATGATTCCATATGATAAACCTATATAAAAAAAAAAGAAGGCCAAATTGATGGGTAAATGTAGATGTAAGCAGCTATAGGTCTTCAATGCCTAACTTGAAAAAAAACTGTAAAATCATTAAAACAAGGAAAAACCACATTCTGATATATGAAAAAAATCATTCTCATGAATAACAAAATGCATTGTGTTGAGGCATTAATTCAGTAGGCAAGGTTTATAACAGTGTAAAGTTAATCTTATTCAGGTAAATCATACTTCAAAAGGACAATTAAAAAAACAACCAAGTGTTTGTCAGAATCATTTCCACATATTGCAAAATAGATATTTATATGTTGGTCAATACACACAGAAATAGGTAAATGTGGTATGGGTGCCAAAAAGACATCTCTCCATCCAAGTCACAATGTGTAAAAAAGTTAACAATTATAGGTCAAAGAACAATTTTCAACATAGAGCCTTGGCTCAAACCCATTTTTTCTGACGGCTTAATTCCTTTAATGTGCAACACTAGTTTACAACATTTTACTCAAGTGCATTCAAACTGTACAGCAAGCTGTCAATTGTTCATAAAGTATGAAATCTCACTACATGTATTAGCTTTTCACTTTCCATCATGTGCTTGGTTCAAATTGTCCAAGTATCTATTTTACTGGACCTAGACAATTTAAATTTTAGAGTTCAACAAAACACCAACAAAAAGGTGTCCTTGACAAGTCTAATTACTGGTTTCATCATATCTTCAGGGAATACTCCATAGTAGAAACTAATTTCACCTGTGGTACTGTTATTGTTTGTGATTGGCAGATGTTAACTTCAATACAAGGGAAGTAACTCAAAACGTTCAGTAGAGTAGCTCTATTAAGAACCATTTAAACCATTGTCACCCCGTATAACCCCGATACAAATGAATCTGGACGTTGACGCGTTCGAAGCGATAATCAGGACAACATTTGGGATGACAATAACTTTGAATGCCTCTCTAGAACTTATTTGAGTATATATGAATATGTCAATGAGCATGTTAGTATCTTTATTCAATTATACAGTTGTTGTAAGTTTTAGATATTGTATAAAATGTTTGATTAAACTGCTAGATGCAAAACGCACAGACATGGTGCAATTTCATACGGTTTACGATGTAAACAATGCTGAATATCTTTTCGTGCATACACCTTTGAGTATTAATACCTTAAGCAATACTAAATAACTATACATTGAATTACTACGTGCCTTCAAATGTGCCCTAGAACTTAGAATAAACGCAATATCATAAAAAATAAATTTTCCCTGACTGTATTGTTCGTTTCACCAAATGTGTCGCGTTCGTTGTGCGTTTTGAAATAATCACTGTACAGTTCGTTGACAAAAACCGTGACAAACACTTTCTTGTCAAGGTTTTAAAGATGGTTTCGGCGACCCTTTTTCTGTATTTTATTGCAAATGTTTATCTGGTAACTTAGTCAAACTAGTTGAACTTAAAATATCTGTCATACAAAGCCAAAATTGAAATATGTAACTCGAGTACATCTGCTTGGAATGTTTCTATTGAAAATTGAGACTTTCAATGTTTTTCCAGATGAAATGAACAGTTAATAAATATATTCCAGAGGAAAGAAAGTTTCAAAAAGTATAGTACAGTCATTAAAACTTTAATGACTTCCTTTTCACAATTTGAGACTCTTCCAAATGCCGATGTTGGTCAAAATTCGCCTAGACGAAAGCAGACATACATGAAGGAGCTCGTTGAACTTAATTTGCCGAATGCCATAGATGGCATTCCAACTGCTTTAATTTTTTTATTAATTTTTTTTTACATGCGGAGCTTTGTAGATGTGGTGTGATGGCCAGTGAGACAACTGTCCATCAAAGTTTAAATGAAGTTGGCGTATAAACTATTATAGTCCAATGTACAACATTTAACAATGAGGAAAACCTATACCATACAGTCGCCTAAAAAAGGCCCCGATATGAAAAAAAAATATGAAAAAAACGATTACACTAACGGTTAATAATTTATAACTTATGAAATGACAGATCTATATAACCAATGTACTGCAGGATTCTGACGTTGGACCGACAAAACAAAGTGCGGCAGGTTTAAACATGTGAGCCCCCAACCCTCTCCTTAACATAGAACACTGGTGTAACAGCACAACATTATAAAAAAGTTCTGTTGCAATTGGCTAAACTCAAAATGTCGGTACAAGGCACAAAAACCATATACATAGAATATCGACAAAGGAGTAGTTGTAGTAACTGATAGTTATTTCAAAGCGAATTACAACTAAGAAGTAAATCGTGTATCCAAAGTGTTTTAATCAGTATATCCTACGCTTTTAGGTAAAGACGTAATAAAACGCACGAACTTGTGCAATGCCAAATATGAACAGTATCGAGAAGATGTACGGTATTTTGAGTTCTCATAAGTGTGCATAAATTGTAATAATGTTAAGTGATGTTTTGATTTAACAGGTAGAGCAAAACTTTCTATATTGTGGCCAATTGTTTTTTTTTATTTATGAAAGAATTTGGTGAAGGGTGACTCTGAGATATACTATAAGTTATGATCACTTTGGTCTTTTTCCGATCGGCAGTAAAAACTGACTGAAGTTGGCCACCCATTTAGTTGTGTGGGATGTAACAGTACACAGTCACGGTCTGTCCGAATGGGAATATAAAATCCAATGTCTCGTGTAAAGAGAGTACCACGCTAACTACATAGTACGAACCCCTGCAAAAACTTCAAGAGATGTCTATAAATAGCCTGTTGAAGGGCACCATTTGTGTCCTTATAAAATATACATCATTTTATCCAGTGGCAATCCAAACGTCCCTGACGTAATTCCGGAGGGTCTCCTCACAGGACTTACATGTATGTGTTGCTACTTTGTGCTTATCCTGAACATGCATGGCATATTTGCAAGTGATCGTTAAGCAACCAACAATCAGCCATTACGTACGCGTGTCATAAACAAATAAAAGGGTCCATATATTGTTAAGTTCAAACAGTAAAGAAGAAACACAGCAAATGTCTAAGGTTAGGTTGGTGATTGATGCTTTGCTAACCCATAATTTACCAATGACGCCAAGGGTAACTGGGGAATATAAATATGGTCCCTGTGGTCTTCTGTGAAATAAATCAAAATTTGAATGAAATGCATATGGGTGAGTATAGACTTTAAAGGTGTTTATAATAACCAGAATGACCTGACCAATCATTTAGATTTTTGCACCACAGTAGAAAGACTGTAATGTTCGAGGAATTTAAGCATAATCTTTATACCATAAAAATTAAACAAACACAAAAACATAATTAAAGAAAGCAAACCAGTTAATGTTGAGTGTTTTCTCTTCATCTTTATATCTTCACATTAAAGTAACTGTATTACTATTGATGGCTATCAGTTACATGTTCCTTGCATAGACCTATTCTTGAGCCTTAATGTAACTCTATGGTAAGCTATGACCCCCTTGGACCCGCCTCTGAGATTCAGGCCAAAAGGCTTAACCTATAATCCATTGATTATATTTGATTACTTTCTATATCAAATAGAAGATGCGGTATTGAAACAGCTCTTCGCAAGAGACCAAACGAAACAAAAATGAATAACTATAGGTCACCGTACGGCCTTTAACAATGAAAAAGCCCACACCGCTATTAAGCACACCGAAATAACAAATGTAGTCAGTGCATACGAGAAAACTAACGGCTCAATTTTTGCACAAAAGTGTGAACAAAAAAATATATACAACCACTGAATTACAGGCTCCTGGCTTTGAACAGGCACATACAGAATTGACGGGATTAAACATGTTAGCAGGCACCCAACCCACCACTAACCGTACGTTGCTGTTGTATGGTAAACACTTTCAAATATGCTATGAGATTAGAAATCGGACTTGTGTATCTGTATGCTTTGTCATAGTTGCATCTATTGAGTTATTGTATTTTCCTACCAATTCACACTTTTGTATACATGAGGATTTTTTTAAATGTAGAAATGTCCTGCAAGTGTTTTTCGACAATACAACTGACATTATGGGTTGCTGTCTGCATGTTATGATGGTAAATTATTATTTTCAAACTTGCATATTGGTTATAATCATATCAAAGCATAATCTAATACATGCAAAATTCATTCACAAACGCAATATTTTGTCAACGAAGCGTACAGTATAAAAAGGTGTAATGACAACGAAGCGTACACAACATGAAAAAAAGAGACATTTTAAAACGTGTATTTTTTTGTTTCTAGATACAACATAAACAAACGATCTTTATAAGTTTGTTAATTTATACTATGAAGTTTTCAAAAATGTATGTTTTAAAAACTATGAGGTACGAGAAACATTAAGTTTTGAATGTTTAAAAATACCAAGCACGTTTTATCATTAATATCGTCGTGCGTTTTTTGATGTTTGTATAAAAAAATGTCACATTTTCTAAAAACCTTTTAGTAACTCATGAGTATTATGGCAAAGAATATATTGGCGCAAAATATACGAAGAATAGATATTGGATTGCCTTTAAAAGTATGAATTCCTTACTGTCTGAACTCAGTGCTAAACGGTGTGCTCGACTCGAACGCGTCAACGTCCGGTTTTATCTGTATCGGGGTTATACAGGGTGATTGTATAAAGTCACTAAAAACCATTGCATAACAACATAGCTCAAAGGGTCTCTCTGGGAGACAAATTCCAAAACATTATAACAATGTGGATAAAAGCTAGTGTTGAAGAACTTCTCACAATATAGTCAAAACAACAAAAAAAAGATTTACAATATAATACATTTGTCCATTATAAACTAGTAACAAAGTTCTTTTTATCCATGCAGTCTTTATTATGATCTACATATTGTCATATCTGATATGAAGGAGCACTTTGTAAGAAAAATAAGAATTAAATGTCCAGGTTCATGTCACAATATCTAATGTCCAGGTGAAATGAACTGTGATAACACGTAATAATGAACATGTGCAGTTTAATTCCTGAAGAAAGACCTTACTTAAACTTAATTTGAGATGGATGAAACAAGTCAAAGAAACAAAATAAAAATTAACTATAGGGTTGTATTTATATAATGATAAAAGCAAATTCTAATGCAACAACGTTTGTATGCTATGGAACATACGCGCAAGGGCAGACGACAGATTTTAATTACATGTTTTAACACTGTTTTCTGTCAGTTTCATTAGAATGGAGATAACAATATTGTATTTTAAGCTCCAACGGCATCAATTGGGGATTTGATGGTCGCAAATACCCGTTCACTGTCTCCGCTAACATGTGGCCCGTAAACTTAATTTGCGACCATCAAATCCCAAATTGATGTTGCAGAGCTTAAAATACAATACAGTTATCTTCTAAATATCAGGTATCCAAATACACCAAAATTAATGAGTTCCAGTTGATAGTTATATCATAAATTTTAACAAATAAAATGGAAAATGGAAAAGGGGAATGTGTCAAAGAGACAACAACCCGACTATAGAACAGACAACAGCATTTGTATTTCATTATTAAAGTAAACTTAATATCTAATCTGAATCAAACTAATAACATTTCTGGCCTTTGATTATATTAAAACCAAAATTTGACTTTAAAGAAGTTTTGTATATGATGGTTCTACCTACCGATGCCATTAGCAGCCCATATATTTCTGTCATCATTTCTCAGTACTTGTTTGTACATAGCCAGTGCACGATCTTGATGTCTTTTTTCCTAAAAACGTAGGAGATTTTAAAATAAAGATTGAAATCTTACATCTCTTTATATAATAATTTCATGTAGTTAAACAACTTTTTTCACATCATAGCCTTTGATTATCTGGTATTGGTTTTGTTGATAGTTGAAGGCTGTATGGGTTTTGTTGATAGTTGAAGGCTGTATGGGTTTTGTTGATAGTTGAAGGCTGTATGGTGATCTAAAGTTATTTACATCCATTTCATTGGGACTTAATTGGATAGTTGTGTTGTATAAGCATTTTTGTATAGTCTATATATCAGTACATATTAATGTAATTTATCTGCTATAATAGGCAGTAAAATAAAATAATTGATGCTGTTCCTTGACTGAGGTAAAAGTATAACAGAATCCAGAAATGACTAAAACATGGATATTTGTTAAGAATTGTGTATATTACATATATGCTAAAGGAGTAAGTCCGGAAGGACCAATTTTGGCCTCAAATTTCAGGTTCATCTGACGAAAGATTTTGACCACTTTTCAAACACTTAAGTGTCTATTTCATTTGATTCAATTAGTTTAAATGAAAGATTTCAACTGATTTAGTAATTAAAAACGATCCAATATGAAAAATCTACTAAATATGCAGAAAAATGTCACTTTTCAGATGATTTTTCTCAAAAATGAAAGTGGCCGCATCCGTGTTCATCCACAACCTTTATATATGTTATGCATTATCATCAAATACAACTTACATTTCAATATTAAGGATGAACACGAATGGGGCTACTTTCGTTTTACACGGAAACCATCTAAAATTTAACTAAAATACTAGAATTGTGGAGATTTCAGTATAAATTTAGCATGACTTAATGGTGCTACTACCCGATATATGTGCATTGTATTGTATAAAACAGCCCATATTAATGTAGCAGAAGCATTCTTCTGTCTAATAAATATCTAAAAGTTTACATTTTAACAATTTTGTAAAACTGCTATATTTTGGGGCCAAAAAGGGGTCTTACTGGACCTACTCCTTTAAATTTAAATGATTTTTTTTCTCTCCAAAAAACAAAATATATTTATCCATTATTTCAAACACTATAAAAGCTATACTCTGAATATTCTTCTGTTTGTTTGATTGACTGTTTTTAAAATAAATGGGGAATGTGTCCACAAAACACAGATGATGCCCCCACTTGTAAGTTGTGGTAATTAGCATTGTGTATAAGTTTCATGACATTTGGTTGAGGCAAGCTAAAGACAGATAATGGAAACTGGAAACCAACTTTGGGACGGGACGTACATATGGACATAGGTACCTACAGATGGATAATGGTAAAAATTAATGCGAACTCTGCTACGGCAGAGGCATAAAAGTATCTCTGAATAACAAAGCTGAAAGAAAGAAGCTTTGTTTTTAAATGCCATGAAACACTGGTTGCTTCCTAAATAAAGATATGTCCAGAGTAATGTGCAGTGCACATTGAAGTAAAGGTTAATTATTTCAGGTAAATTTACCTTATCCTTGTCTCTCATTGGTTGATGTAGTGTCTGTAACCAAACATTACCCAATGCAATCAATGAATATGCATCATCTTTGGTTTGTGGTCGACCAATAATTCTCTCAAATTTCTTCTGTCCTGGTCCCCACTCCTGCTTAGCTAAATGGAGATTGCCAATCAAAGACCAAGCATCTGGATGATCCTGTAAAAGAAATTAAATATTGATGCAAGAAGATAAAAGCTTCTTATGGCTTATTTTTTAATGAATCTGTTTCGAATCAGAATACTATATTTTCATAATTGTTTACTCACTATGAAAACAATTTACTACAGTTTAAAGAAATAAATTACCTCATTTCACACATTGTTAACAAAAAAAATATGCCAGGCCTGCAGTGTAGCCACATCACAAAACTTACTAATTGTTTGCCCCGCCAGCAGCAACATAGGAAACAGATTGTTTTTGTTTCACTTCAATGACATTTGTGGCAAACAGGAATAAAGTTTTAGACAAGTAACTTCAACTGACCATAGAATTAACTAAATTTCCAACTGAACATCAACAATAAATGATTTCGTTCAGATAGACAGCTTTCTACATGTTATTTTTCTATCATTTAATAAATATATCTTACAGCAACTAAATTACCTGGCAGAATATTGCATTTTGTTGATAATTACCTGATTAATCTGGAGAGCTTCTTTAAACCAATCAGAAGCTTCATAAATCTGTCCTCTATCTCTGGCCATACATCCCAATCGTAGATAACCTGAAATACAAATTTGTATGTTCAAACATTTCAAGTAACAAGGTCAACCTCAGATGTCTTCTAACCCACTAACAACAGACAATGACTGCTTTGGTGACAAGGTATACATGTAGAGCAAGCTTTGACATAAATGACTCCTTGTGTCACTTTTAATTGGTAAAATGTGTCAATGTTAGGAAAACAGTCCAGCCACAAAAGCTTCCCTGACACTCAACTTTCTCTGAATCATATAAATATTTGACAAGTTCAAGTTTAATCAAATTCTAGTTGAATATTTATTGTGTCTAGAAATATGACTGTCTTGACAACATTGATATCTCATGATCCAAATTTAATAACTTTAAACATCTTGATGAATTTATAGATACCTATTGAGTTCTGACAATATTTGTCTGGTAAATATGCTGATTCTTGTGTTGTTTCTAAGTAGTTCAAACATTCTATTGATAAATCTATTGATTTTTTATTGTACATGTTGTTGGACAGATTGAGATAAATACTGTACCCAAATTAGCTAATGTGTTAAATATTTCCACTTACAGTCTACATAATTAGGATGTTCTCTAAGAATACTCTTGTATAATCTTTCTGCATCATCATACTCATGTGTAGCCTCATACAAAACAGCAAGGTTATAGGTCGTTGTCACAGAGATAGCACTGTAGTATGTTTCGTCATGCTGGGCTTCACCTCTAGATCTTTCCAAAGACGACTCATAAAATCTCTGTTGATAATGATTGAACATTTATTAATTTCTACTCTTACAGGAAATAATAGTTAACCATACAACTTATGAAACATCATAGAATATTTTGTCTCAAAAAAAAAAGAATGGGATCAGATATTTTTGTTGTTTTTTTAAATTAAAACAAGAAATCTTACTTTCAGCCAGTTAGATGTGATAAACAGTTTTGCACCTGGCCGAAGTCAGGCGTCTTTGTTAGTCTTGTATGTTTTTATTATTCTAGTTCAGTTATATGTTACGGAGATATTTGTAATGTTCATTTTAACTGAACTGGTTCACATTTTTTAAGGGGCCAGCTAAAACCTGCCTGTGGCTGCAGGGTTTTCTAGCTGTGTTGAAGGCGCATCGGTGGCCTTGGGCTGTTTTCTGCTCTTTGAGCGGTTTGTTGTTTCTTTGACACATTCCAAATTTGCATTCTCAATTATTTTTATTTTTTTTTATAGCACAGCATCTTCATAATGGGTTGAATGAGTGTTATTTCTAACAATGTTTGACTGTATGTGTTACACATCATATTGATGATTGTCTCCTCAAATTTTCAGGCTTTGTATACCTAAACAGTCATAATCATATATTCAAGGCAAATATTGCTATGAGAAACCAACCTTAGCTTCTTGAAGGTTTCCTAGCCTGAAGTGAAGGGCTGCTACATTGTTAAGTATTTCTGGAGGAACATCAGCCTCAATCTTCTCTTTCAGTATAGTAGTGGCTTTACCATAGGCTGATAAAGCTCCCTGAAACAAAAAAGGCTCAATTAAAACAGTACCAAAAATAGTTTTGTGTGGTGTGCATAAATATTAATAGTTATGATTTTCTGGCAGGTAATGGAATACCATACTTATGAAGAAAGAATGTAAAATAAAAAGGGCTCTCTTTAATAATGTAGTGTTTTTATTTTGGCGATGACAAGAAATTTCCTCACAAAGGGAACTAATAAAAAAGTTACTTTAAAGTAAAGCAAATCAAGATTATGTTGGTAAATTGGATATGATGTACTGCCAGAACTAAACATTATATTGTATAAATACAAATATACATAGCAGATGTATCATTCTGAGCAAAAAATCTAACATTGTATGAAATATCTACTAAAACCAGTGACAATAGGTCCGTCCACTTAAAGAAAAGGTCTCAAAGTTTTTGTAAGATTTGCTGATCATGTTAGGGTAGATAGTATCATAAATCAAAGTATAATGTATGAAATTCTTCAATGCATATTTCTGAATCTAGCATCATCAGTTTTATAGGAAAATATTGAAAACACAAGGATAATACATGATGTGTATCTGCTTTGTTTTGTTTCCTGTCATTTGCAGGACTTAACACATTGTGAATGCATTCTTCCATACCTGTACATCATTCTGTTCAAGAATTTGAGCCAGTTCTATCCAAGCCTCCACATCATCAGGGAACTGTTCTGATACTTTCTTTAAATGGTGCTGAAATTGATAAAACAAAAAATATGGGAATGAAGTAAAATTAAATCTCCCATGCTTCTTATGATACATTTTGTAGTTAAAGGTGAAGCCCTCTTTATTTGAAATCAAATCAAACCTCACAGCTCATATCCTATGAAAACTGTGTTTAAGGTGGTACCCAACACCTTAACTAAAATCAATTTGGCTCATTTAATTTTCATAAAATTTTGAAAAAGCATTTACTTTGACTCTTCAATAAAAATATAAAAATTTCAAAACATTTGAACCAACCAATTTATCGGAAAAATTACACTGGTTATATAGCAGGTTGACAAACACTAATTTTGATCATTGAGATGCTTAATATTTACTTTACAACAAAACATAATTAAAACGTTTAGCTGATTTTACAGAGTTATCTTCCTGTAGTGTTACCACCTTAAACAGTATGTTAAATGTTACCAATATCTGGTTCTTTTGAAGAACCTATCAAGTCCAAATGATCATATGCACTGAATAAGAGATGGAGGTTTAATATAGTTTTTTTCCATGCAGTAAGCTTTAAAAAACTTTTAGCACAAAAAGGTATCAAGCCTGAATCAAATTGTTTTGGTAAAAGCTGTGGCATACGAGAGAAACCTGAAAACATCATCTATATAAAGTTGATAAAGAATACATTTCAATTGATTTTTTTATAAACTTATTAATAAATCAAGTTCATTTATTCAACAACAACAAAACTTGACCAGGTTGAAGGAAATCTAGACAAAAATTTCCATTTATTAACTTCAGCATCGAAAAGCTTGCATAATTCAAGTGATTAAGAGAATACTATGACATTAAATATGAACTGTATAAATATAATATCATGAATAAGACTTACCTTAGCTGTATCTCTTTTAGTCAAATCAAATGAGTTGGCATATAAAGAACCTAAAATTTTCATTGTCTCATAGTTTCCTGGTTGAGCTTTTAATACTTTCTCAAAACATTGTGAAGCCTAAATATACAAGTAAGATCTATTATTAGATATGTATAATTTACATAATACATTTTCTGGTTGTTACTTTGTCAAATAACTCCAATACAAAATGTCAAAAAAGGCATTTTTCATTTCTCATATAAAAACTGAAAAAGACTTCAATAGAACACACAAAAACCATCAAAAAATGATAACACCTTAAGAAATGAATCTTTTTCCACAAAGTAAATTTACAAAAATAAGGCTAAATGTACTTTATATATATGTAGTTACTATTTTATAGGTGACAAGATGAAAGATATTCATAGTTGACACTGTGAAAAGTTATTTTCATAGTTGACAATGTCTCTTACATCAATGGGTTACATTTAATTGAATTCATTGGTTACATTACAAACTGTAGAAAATTCACTTAATATTCACCACCCAATATTACAAGGGGCACCTTTTCAAAGATAATTTTGACATAACATCTTTAGAAAACTTACATTTTCATTGTCTCCTCTGTTGATATACATCTGTCCTAACCCAAAGAATGGTAAAACAAAATTGATAGGGGCAAACTGGGTAGACTGGTAATAATACTGGAAAGCTTGGTCAAAGTCATTCTGAAATGTAAAAATATCAGTCAAAATTAAAATGTAAAAATTCCTAATACTAAACTACTGAATTATAGTATGTATGGAAATTACATTATCAAAAGAAAACTGTGTACATGTATGTGGAATGAAAATAATACAGGAATGCTTCTACTGTCTAAAATATTATCAGATTACACATATAGACATCATAATCTGATGTACAGTAGTTTTTGTCTGTTTATGCAGTTCATGCATGTTTCTCGTTTCTCATTTTTATGTAGATAAGACTGTTGGTTTTCCCATTTAAATGGTTTTACACTAGTAATTTTTGGGGCCCTTTATAGCATGCTGTTTGTGTGAGCTAAGGCTCCTTGTTGAAATCCATACCTTGGCCCATAATGGTTTACTTTTATATATTGTTATTTGGATGGAGATTTGTCTCATTGGCACTCATAACACATCTTCCTATATCAATATCATAGTTGCATCTACATAAGAATACGTATATCTTGCCTTTGACATATTTGATGATCATATAACTAACCTGAACATGAAATGATCTAGCTAATTGATAACAGCTCTCAGCTCTCATTCCTTCATTCTCTGTATTATGGAAAGCATGTAAAGCCAAATGTTGTACTTTTTGATAATCCTGAAATATAAATCAAAAGTTTGTTTAAGGAACATCTTTTAACTTTCATTGACAGTTATGTTGCTTCCAGACTACTGGAAGACAAATACTACTATGAAAAAAATACAAGTCAAACGATCATCTTAATGGAACACAAACAAATGTATACAAATTTGTATCAAATATGCTGAATAGCGAATGCATTTTAACTCATAACTGTTATTCCAATGATGTATAGTTTCAAGTGATACAATTTTTATACATAGTTATTTATTGTTCACAACAAAAAGGATATATATAATCTCTTCCAATGGAATCATATGTCAGTTTTGAACAGTGGAAATGTAAGTTAAAAGAACATTTAGAAGGGCTTCTATTACGGTTGGTTTTAATTACTAAATAAACAATAGCATCACATCAGAAGTGCAATATCAGGATTGATGCCTGAAAGAAATGTAAATGTGAAAGTTTTAGAAATACTGGTACGTGTTACAAACCTTTTTATAAAAGAAATGATTTGCAAGATGATTTAGGACCATAGGGTTAGCAGAATCAATGGTATAAGCTTTAGACAGAAGTTGTACTCCATTCTTGATTGAATCTTGTGTTTTGGTATTCAGTTCTAGAATTGCCAGTCCCACTAAGGCTCCTACACATGATGCATCTAACTGCAGAGCTCTTTCAAAAGCTAACCTACAAGTAGAATAAATATTCATACATTTGTTACATATATTGAAGAAATATAAATTATGTTTGGAATAAACCTTAATTGTTGTATATATACATGTCAGCATGTCATGACTATGCAGCTCTGTCAATGACTATGATATCAGGCAGTCAGTATTATTCAAGATAAGAACAAAAAAATGTCAGTGATTTGACTGTGTTTTCAGAAACTCAAGATTAAAACATTTGCACTGATTTTTGTTTTACCAAGGACCTTGTCATAGCTCATAAATGCCTTGAAATGTTGAAATTTGAACGGTGTATGGTTTGAATATCAGTGTTTTATGTAAAACATTAACCATTTCATGACTTTTTAATTTTCTCAATGTATGATTTGTAGAAAATGTGTGTATATGAAACAGTTCTAGAAAAGTATATTTTTTTATTCATTAGTTTCTTAGTTTAGCAATGAGCGTTAAGCCAATTAAAATTAATTGATAAATTTTCATCCCTGCTCGCCCCTCTGAAATCCTCCAGCCCTGATTTTTTCTATTTGAAAAAAAATATGATTTCCGCATTTTGTTCATGTTTGTTTCCGGTAATCATAGATAATTTCGTTTCATTCAAAACTTCCTGTTTCAAATTTGGGTTTGTATTTCTTCGAGAATTTAACAAAAATGATTAAGTCGACATATTCTGCTGCTCTATGATGACAACATCATCTACAGAGAATAGAGATTGATTAAAAGAAGGGCATGAAATATTCAAGTTACGGGCAAAATGCTGTGTCCAAGAACATAAACTGCGGTATGTCATAAATGATTAGAAAACCGTATATTTTTTTATTTGTACAATGAATTTGTGTCAGGAAATTTGGACTGTGAATGATATACAAAGGGAAAGGATCGTGGAATAAATTGGTATAAAAACATGACTGGATTAAAGAAATTGACACAAACACAAACTTGTTAGATTTATGACTGTATATTGAGCAAAAGAAAAAAAGTCAACAAACATACGCATTTTATTAAGTAAAATAAAGTTACTTTATTGAGAGTAATTTTTATTCATTTCTAATTTTAAATGTCAATATGATTACACACAAGATCTTACAGTCACTCATTTCATAAATACATTGTACTTGCATTATACTCATATTGCTCAATAATCACTGAATAAATGTATAGTTTTCATGATGAGGCCTTTTACAAACAATTATAAGTTTAATTTTTCTCACTGTTGAAAGGTGTATGATGACCAATAATTGCTTATATCCCAATCATTTGAACTGTGGTTGGAAATTGTCTCTTTTGCAATCATACCACATCTTCTTATTTTTATTTAACAAAAATATTCCCTTAAACTTCTTTACCTGGCTCTTTCTATTTTCTGAAGTTTAACAAAACAATGTCCCATTCCTAATCTGACTGATGCAGGACAACTAGGATTTGTCCTTAAGGCTTTCTTATAGTAGGCTAGGGCTCCTCTATAATCCTTCTTATTAAAGGCAATGCAGGCTTTACCTAGGAGTGATGGGATGTTGTTAGCCTGAAAATAAATTGTCCACATCAAACATTATGTATTATATTAACAATCCTACATATGCATGTAGATATCAAAATACAGAAAAATAATTTTTGTTTTGTTCAGAGAATATCACTCTGTGTCAATCATAGCTAAACAAATTTTTAGTTTAAAAAATTGTTCATTTAACAACAACAACAAAATATCTCATGGAAAAAAGTTAGTTATTTGGTTTTTTTTCAAAAGGTAAGAAAATATTAGATGTATGCCATTTCTTGGGTTTTTTTTCAGTAGAGAAAAAGAGGTTATGCCATTTCAACATATTTTTAAATGTTTTTGTGTGAGTTTCAATTCTCAATAGTTTTAAACACTTTTAAGAAGTACAGAACATTACCTATCAAATCATTGTATAAACTTGATATTATATTCATTATCAATAAAGCCATTACCTGTCCCAACACGAAATTAAACTGGGCATCAGCCTGGTCCATCTTGTCTCCTTCTAACAAACAGAAATAGGCTCTGCCTAACAAGTGGTTCTAAAAAATAAAGAATATAATTGTTTATTTCATTTCATAAACCAATTTTATTATACAAAAATCTTTTCCTTCTTGTTCGGCAATGTGCTGTGTGGATGAAGAGGTGAGTGGTAAATACTGAAAGATATGATTTACATCTGAAACTTTACAAAATCTGAATCTTATGCCATTTGAGATTAAAAAGGTATAGTGAGACATTTCCCTGAACATAATTTACGCACTGAATACAATTTAAAAAAGGTCATCTCTTGTCTTAACAACATGTATTGTGTACTATTTTTTTTGTAACATGAAGCACACTTTCAAATCTTCTTTTAATCAATTTCACATTGTTAGAATTAACCTCATGCCAAATACTGTTTACAATCTTACCTGGTCGTACATTATGATTTTGTCAGCAGTTGTATATAGAAGTGTTGCCTGTGTAAATAGGTCCCTCTTCTTGTCTTTATTTTTCTCCTTATGAGCTTTCTGTACATAATAAGCTGCCAAGGTATCCAGTGCTCGCATCTGGTCCTTCTCAAAGTTAGGATAGTCCAGTCCTGCATCAGTACGGGAAGCATCCAGAATCTTGACAAAGTCTTCCACATAGCCTTGCTTATAGTATTCCAACTGAAATAACATAAAATATTTTTCTAAATTAATAAAAGAATGAATGTATCTGTCTAAGGACAATAACTATTTTTTTTGTTCTTTACAACCTCTTATGAATATCTTTTACAGAAATAAAGGCTTAAGAGCAAATTATTAATACAATGCATTTTTTCATGTAATTAATATTTCCAAGGGACATAACTATATAACAATGTGTCACAAAGGGGAAAATAAATACAGAATGGAACTGTTTGTCTTCTTTTCTTTGCAAAATTTAACACAGTAGATGAGCATTTGTTAAATATATCACTACACTTTTTGAAGATTACAAAATGTAAGAACAGCAAAATACATGTTTTATAGTACCGGTAGTTTTTCTGATATTTTGTATGACACAGTGGACTGTGTCACATCCAACCATAATCCGTATGATTTAATGCATGTATGACATGTATGCATCAGTGTTGTATGGGTCAGAAATATATATGTCAGAACATCAATATCAATATATATATATATATATAAATTGAACCATTATATGCACACATGTAATTTTCATAAAACATGTGACATTTTGTGCATCTATATGGATTCTGGATTTTTTTCTCTATGATTTAAATGTATTTTATATACCCTTATCAATATACAACTAATGCACAGCTATGAGATTACACATAAACGTCTCAGAAGAATATTTAACTTAATCTCCACGACTTACAGCTAAAGTAACCCAGAGATGTAATGGAGCAACTTCCTGTCTTAAAATACTGAGGACTTCTTCTCCTTCAGGTAGTTGATCCAAATCTAATTCTATCACCTGAAATAAATAAGTCAGTCTTGTTTAGAAAATATTTGATAATTTATGCTCTACAAGATATTCACAACTGATTTTTAAAGTTGTATTTTCTTGATTTTTAATATCAATAATTTATTTTGGATACTAAAACAGGCATGACAGTTTGGAAAAAAATATTTAACAGTAACCTTGATACAGTGGTCATCTGCCTTTCCGGCAGTCCCAAAAAACTTCTCTATATCATTCAACTCTTTGCATGAAATCATAATCACAAAAACAAAGATCCTTTTAAGTTTTAAACATGTTTTAAAACAACCAAAATATAATCCTGACACAAATATATGTAATAGAAATAAGAAAAAAAGATATGGGGTATCCATCCATGACACAAAATCAGTTCATGCACAGCAAATTAAAAAAAAACACAAAAAGGAATAGAACAACTCTTTTATTGCTGTTCTTCATCTCAAAGTCACAGTGAGGTGTTCAGTGTAGAGGACAAAATAAATATTGGAATTTTTGTGCCTCTGAGATGGTGAATAGAATGATAATCTGTGATTCAATTACAATGTAGGTGATGAAATGACTAAGCCGGTGCAGATTTAGTGGGTCTCATTGGGGTCTAAGCGTGATGCGGGATTGCTGTTTTTTTTTAAGTGTGACACGTGAAAATCAAATAATTGAAAACGGGAAATGAGGTCTTGCCGGACCGGGGAAATGACTAACAAATGAGAATTGCTTACAAACATACAGTACGCCCAGAGAGTATGTAATCGCGAACTCTAATCACCGATTTCCGTGTGTAGCGGATTGACACTGCGAATCACGGATTATACTCCCAATTTCCTCCAAAGATTCCCTCCCAACACCGCGTGGCTGTTAATTGGTTTATTGCCCATCGTAAGAACTGAAAATTAATGACGCGTGACAACATCATCGGATTAGCCAGATTTATTACCTTTGTACATTTAATCGATCTTGATTGCACCTGTGTTCTTTAAAATACGGTATTTAAATGTCATTTCATTGTCAGATAAAAGTGTGACATTTTTATTTAAAATAAGATAATTATTTTTGTATGTTTATGCCCATGTCATTGTCTTATGACAGGCAACATACAACGTACAAAAATACGAATAAAACACTTATTTTGTATTTTCATTATAGTCCGATCCGGTCATATTTTTTGTTTTTTTCAACAAAGATGATTTTACCACAATCAGAACCTTTTATGACCTACTCAGTGAGCAATATTCGGTTCATTAATAGTTCAATATTATATAATTAATATCAACTGGCTTAAATCAAAATGATGTTTTTACGGTTATATGTGTGAGCAATATTCGGTTCCTTAATAGTTCAATATTATATAATTAATATCAACTGGCTTAAAACAGAATGATGTTTTTACGGTTATATGTTCAATCTAAATTAAACCCAAGAGTTAATTAATCAGATCAACAAGTGAACTCTGCTTAAAACTTTCAATTTATTTTGAAATGTAAAATATTATGTTTCACTAGCTCGGTAGATTACCGACTTGAAATATTTGAATTTAAAAAAGAAATTGTAAAGTGACAAATAGTTTTGTATGTATGCAATGTGGCAGCCCTATATTCATAAATACTGAGATACATTCGCCGCCTAGACACAACACAATAATAACAACCTTATGTATTTATATGGAGAAAAAAATCATGTGTTTTTATCCGTAATGATCTGTTATTGATCTTTAATTATTTAAAATAAAATTGGATTAGCGCAATCCGTCCGTATTTAACTGCTTGTTAAAATCCTCGGCGAAATATAAAAAGAAGTATTTCAACAATTTATAAAATAGAATATTCAAATGAAATTATATCGTATTTCAAGAAAGAAATATGTAAAAAAACAAATTGTGGATCGGATTTTTACGATATCGACAAATTTTCACAGAGGATCTCTACCAACGCCCATTAGGAACTGAACGACATGCATCCTGTTTTCATCTACCATTAATATATAGTGTTGACTATGAACGTATAAATATATAATGTCCGGTTTTATGTCCTCTGTTGACTGAGAAACGTAAAAATAAAAGACTGATGTTGGTTTATTCAGAAAAGGAATATAATTTAGAATCTGGTTAATCTATTGTAAAAGGACCTTCTAGAGCCTCAATCTTAACGCACACACATTTATGTCAATTTTTTACAAAGCAAGTATAAACCTTGAAGGAACTTTCCCACGGTTATCCAGAAAGGTCACCTGAGTTTACTGTTACATGATACTATTTCCCGCCAAATAAAAATCTCGTGGACAAAATTGATGTCACTATTTTTAGCATTCAATATTGTGAGCGAAGTCAAGTTCAAGTTCAAGTACGCACTGTTGATCACTGAGATGCGTATTTTCTTCCCACAGCAATTAATTGCTTTAAAAATATTTAAAGATCACTCTTCTAAATACAACACAAAAGTTTACATTCATTGTGCGTAAATGAATATTATGCAACGACGAGTCGATGCAGCTATAGAAGTAATCCTGTTGTAGCCGAAATGTATTATTTTATCCTAAAGTAGTGCTAACAAACCGTGAAGAGAAAATGTAGTAGACTTAATAAGCATAAGGAATGGTGAATAGTATTTTCTTTTTTTCTTGCATATTGCATATACAAGTTTTAAAACGTTATTTTCTTTCTTTCTCACATTTTATACCTTCAGCGTTAATTTCCGTTTATTTTTACGCAAGTATCTTTTCATAACTTAAGTTATATAAATTACCGATAAAATAAATCGAGATCATAATCAAGTATAGATTTTTTTTATAAAACTTTAATGCAATTGTAAGCATTAATAACAACCTTTTGCTTTTTAAAACTTTTATTTTGTAATCGTAAAATGGAAATTGCGTAGACTTATTAGCATAACAGATAGTGAATAATACTTTCATTTTTACTTGAATTGTATAAACAATTTTGAGACCTGTAATTTTTCTTAACACTGCCTTAATTTATTCAGCGTTAGTCTCTGTTTATTGTTACACAATTATACTTTTAGTAAATTAAATATTTATTAACTGATAAAAAACGGAAGTCAAAATCAAATATAGTTTGTTTTTTAAAACTTGATTTAAATGTACAGAGTCAGTGCAATTAAAAGAGTTAACAACAACATTTTGATTTTTATTTAATCTTTCAATTGTTTCAAGCAATCAGATATAAACTGATAATCAATAGACAGGAAATGCAATTGTTTAATTACATAAGAAATCTCGCATACCTTGACTGTCGCTTGCCGGCATAGATCAGAAGGATTATGGCAATTAATTACCTGGTGTGACACCGCGTCACTCCAGACTGGGAGAGATGTCGCTAATACAATAAACAAAAGGTAACGGATTTACGCGAAAGTCGGAGGGAATACTCCCAAATTTCTCGGAGAATTTAGGGAGTGATGTCGGAGTTTCCTGGTGTAACACCAGGAAAAAACTCGGTGTATGGAGTATTGGATGGCTTTCGCGAAAACTGTACTGTAGTGTAAGAGGGATACAGGAATCTGACAAAACAGTAAGCGGGATCCGGGATCGGACCCCTCCCCCCTAATAAGACCCCCGATTTAGCCAGAGACCGATTTTAACTAGGATCCAAAGTGATCTTTCAAGACATCACAATAATTAGGAGAATTAATATTAATAGTAAGTATGAGGAAAAAGGTTAAACTAGACCAGATTACTCTGACATCCAAAAGGGTAATCAGAGCTCGTCCCATATAAAAAAAAAGTGGATATTTGCCTGTCCAAAATGCTTTGTTACTTCAGAGGCTGACGACATCGGATCCATAAAAATTGGCCCTCAATTTATTCATTTTTTATTTATTTCTTCATTTATGTTAAGTTTCATTTACTTGCCATCCTTTATTTTTTCTTATTTGGATATTTTTACAGGGACCCATAGATTCCTACATTTTAACTTTCACTTTGAAAGATTGTCAAGTGACCAGTGAGAAAAATGTAAGTGCAATGCATTATCAGAGCTGATTTATGCAAATGATTCAATACATAATCAAACACCTTGTTCATTTGATGCAAGTAAGCTGAATGGTCAAGTGTGTTCAGATTGTTATCATGGTTGGCTACTAAAGTTAATTGCTGATGAAATAAGCATAAACATTTGCATACTTCAATCTCAAGGCTGTGAAGTCTGTCATTATTTGATGTTCATTTCAAAATAAAGTTAGAATGCAGGAAACAATGGGTCACTGACAATACACCTTAAAGCTATTTGTCCTCCATAACTGGACATCACACAGGTTCCCATAAAATTTCGACATCTTAATTCAAAGTATACATGTACAAATGTATGATGCCACAATGGAAAAGTGATTGTTGTATGACATCAAGAGTTCAAGCTGTACAGATTCCTGGGTCATCCTGGAATAGTGATAAGGTGTATATGAAAAATGTCTACAGACATTATCATGAGGGGGCGGGGGTAGGAGGAGTCCTGATCCTGAAATCTTGGGCTTAAAAAACATGAAATCCTGCGGTCCCCAAATTAAATAAATTTAAATCCTGACATCCTGAAATTTGTAAAAAGAATTCCCAGATCCCGAAAGGGTCAATTCCGGAAATTCTGAGCTTAAAAACACCACATCCCCGAGTTCTGATAAAGGTCCTATCCCCCCTCATTTATCTCCAAAATATAAAGACTTACTAAAGTGAAGCAAGCGTGCATAAACAACTTATTAAAACTCAATTACATTTGGGAGCTCACTAAGTAAATGTAGCACCTGCCTAAAATCATTTATATTTATATTATAGGTGTTTGCTTTCCCACAGAATAACGTGCTAATTTGAGTTATTCCCCCATGTAAACACTTAAAACAGGTAAAAGGTAAATTTGGGATCAAGATCCAATCCCCTATGCTATGTCAACGGTGGATTTTGGATCATGCTGTAACATAAACGCACATACCTCGTCTGTATCCCTTAAAGGGATTTCAATAGAACCCGACATGGCTCGGTCAGCAGCGTTCTACTTTTTCAGAATCCCAAACCATGAACAAATTTACAAATTCAGCATTCGGCTACTTTTTAGTATACTTCCGGTTCCGTTGTGACTCTATCTTTAAACCAAATAGTAGTTAGTATGCAATAACGCACTACAACGGCTTAAGTTTTCAAATTCGAACAGACAGGCGTAATTTTCAAGTGCTCGAAAAGTTTATTCCTATCATTTGATATCTATGACTCAAACCTGTTTGCTAACAACATTATTTTTTGTATTAAGATGTATTAAGGTAGATAGGGGGTCTTCTTCTATCTTGGATCTTGAAAAATCAGATAACTTCGGTCTACATCATTTACACATGAACTTCCAAGCTCCACATTTTATATATATATATATCTCCTCTTTGTTAACTATTTTTATTTTGGTTGAACAATTGCCGTTACCGCCGTTTACCGCTTTATTTTTTTTTTATTTTCCATTCTCCCATTTAAGTTTCTCAAATATGTTAGTACATGTAGTCAGTGAAGGCATTTTTCCACACAAAAGGGGGACCATGGCCCCCAGGGCCCCTTGGATCCGCCTATATAAAACATGTACATTCTGACTCTTTTTGTATTGATATTATCGGTAATTCAAACTTTTAACAATCAGATACCAGTTGGATAAGCTTTACCCACGTATACATGTTAGATAAAAACAAGGGGTGAGACCTATTAAAATAATTTCTACTCGGTTTGACTGTTGCATATTCAATTCGAATTACGGGGGCTTTCAAATAAAGAAGATATAAACCAGTAATAGTTTAATTTTGGCAGCTTGAATTAACATATAAGATACATAAATAAATATAATTTACGCACAAAATATTCATATAATACAATACAAAAGATACACATACGAATAATCTTAATAAAGCGGGCCTAAAAGAAATAACAAAATGCGCCCAAAATGCGAAAACTCTACAACTGCTCACTCAAATAGCAAACTTCAATTTTGTAAAATGGGTTTGGGTGGGTGGGTGAAAATTTAACGTCTAACTCGAACAATCTAAATCAAATAATAAGGATATAATATAACAGTGTGAGCAGGTTTCACTCACTTACAAATTTATTTACATTTTATACCTTAAGGCTATCCAGTCAAATTTGCAGACGAATTTCAGCCAAGTAATTACTGGTTTTTAAATTATAAAAACAAACCAATTACGGGGGCTTTCAAATAAAGAAGATATAAACCAGTAATAGTTTAATTTTGGCAGCTTGAATTAACATATAAGATACATAAATAAATATAATTTACGCACAAAATATTCATATAATACAATACAAAAGATACACATACGAATAATCTTAATAAAGCGGGCCTAAAATAAATAACAAAATGCGCCAAACAACCCGCCAAAAAAGATTAATAAACACAAATTACACACACACACGCAATAGAAGAATTGAAACCCAAGGAATGAAACACTTCCTTGTAAGTTTCAGTTGAATAAAAAGGAATAAGAAACTTCCTTTATACGACACACTCAGAGAATATGACGGACTCCCCTGTAAGTGCACTAACTTCAAGTAAGCTTATGATCCCAAAGAATAGTACACTTCTTTGTAAGATCAAAATCCTAAGGGATAAATTACTCCCTTATAAGATTAACATCGATGACCTCCTATCAATATACAAAGCATACAAACAAACCATAAGGTGATTATCATACAACAAAAAATACATAATACAAATTATATATGACTGATAACATGTTGAAAGCATCTGCGAAGCTCGTATAGACCAGCTTCATTAAGATGCAACCCTCCGTCCTTAAAGGCAAAAAGAGACCTAATAGGACGCCCTCTTACAAGAAACCTTTTATATGATTTTATAAAAATAATGTTATATTTAGAACATACAGAAAGTAATTGCTTATTAATATTAGCACATTTAAAACCAGTTAAATCAAAATCTACAGGTCTTGGTAAAATAGAAGATATATAAAGCTTGATATGCGGAGACAAATATTTAAATTTTACAAATAACTCTCTAAAATCAGCAATAATTCGATCTACAGAAAAGTCTCTAACATCGTTAGTTCCAACATGAATAAGACAGTATGAATAGTTACTCAAGTTTATTTCACCTTGATCCAGTTTCTTCTTAATAGTGGAAATACGAGCACCACTGTAAGCTTGAAGGTCCATGTTAGAAATGCCAGATAAATGTTTACAGATTGAATCGGATAACACCAGTACATGTTTGTTGGTTATGTCTGAAAAAATATTATAAAAGTTTGGCAGTATCCAAACGTTGATGCTTTGGTTGAAATTATTAAAAGCAAGGGTCCTGGTTGCCTTTGTTTCAAACGGGATTTGAGTCGTGCTTACCGCCAAATAAATATAGATCCACACGATGTTCATTTAGTAGGGTACCGCTGGAGAGACCATTTGTATTTTGACCGTGTGTTATCTATGGGTCTATGTTCAGCAGCGCAAATTTGCCAACGTTTTACCAATGCAGTCGCATATATATTTAGATTAACAGGTTTTGACATTATTAACTATCTTGACGATTTCGCGGGTGCAGAAACGTCTGAAAACGCCTTTATAGCTTTTAAGGAGCTGGAAACTTTATTTTTGTCTTGTGGTATAGAGGAATCTACTCATAAGGCCTTCTCACCATCTCATAGAATGGAATTTTTAGGTATTATTTGCGATACAGTCAAGTTAACTTTAGAAATCCCTGACGATAAATTAAAGGATATTCGAAGTATTCTTGGATCGTGGGAGGGTAGACAATCAGCTAAACTAAGGGATATACAGTCCCTTATAGGGAAATTGAACTTTTTAGCAACTTGTGTGCGTCCTGGAAGGGTCTTCATGTCTCGTTTACTTAACTGGTTACGTGAGGTATATAACAGAAAGGGTTACATTTCTATTCCGTCGAGCATTATCAAAGATATCGTATGGTGGCAAAAGTTCGTCCCGTTATATAATGGCATCTCTATGATGTCGTTGGAAGAGTGGTCTAAACCAGATGAAATTTTCTCCTCTGATTCATGTATTACTGGTTGTGGTGGATGGTTCAGCGGTCGTTTTTTTCACAGAACCTTTCCAAATTTTATCCTAGAATATAACCTTCACATTAACTGTCTGGAGTTATTGGCAATTGTAATTTGTTTAAAGCTCTGGGGTCAATTTTTCAAGGGCCGAAAAATACGAATCTTGTGTGATAATCAAGTGTCGGTTACAGTGATAAACACAGGAAGATCCCGAAATGAGTACTTACAAATGTGTCTGAGAGAAATATGTTACTTATGTGCACTATCAGAATTCGAGGTGCGAGCATGTCATGTGCCCGGAAGTGAGAATAGAATCAGTGATTATTTGTCTCGTTGGCATTTGTCTGATTTGCATCGAACTCAATTTTTTAACTCTGTTTCCTCGAATTTAGAGGAATTTGAAGTTGAAGACAGTCTATTTGCTTTTAGTCACAGTTGGTAGTTTTTATATATTTGCATATATATAATTCCTTTTTTCAGATGCTCAGTTTAAACAGTTAGAGAAAGATGTTAAAACGTCTACTAAGTCTGCGTTTGCAGTAGGAACTCAGAAAAATTTAGTTTCACAATGGAGAGCCTTTTTGCTCTTTTGTTTTTATTTTGATGTTGCTCCCATTCCTGTCACTTTTAAAACGATTAGCTGTTATGCGCAATTTTTAAGTCGATCATTCAAATCGACGGATTCCATTAGGAATTATATCAATGGTGTAAAAATTATGCATTTTTATTTAGATCTTCCATTTCCCCCTTTAGATAATTTTGAATTTAAGTTGTTAATGGCGGGAATTTCTAGAGTCAAACAACACTGTCCTAGACAAGCTAGGCCTATTACTCCCGATTTGCTAAAAGAGATGCTTAATTTTTTAGACCTTGATAATTGTATAGATATTGTGTATTGGTGTTTATTTTTATTTGCCTTTTTTCTTATGTCTCGTAAGTCTAATTTAGTGCCAGATTCTGTAGATTCTTTTGATTGTAAAAGACAACTTACTAGAGGCAAAGTTTTTATGCATGAAAGAGTAGCTATTGTGGTATTTGAATGGACTAAAACTATACAATGTGGTGAACGAAAATTTAACGTCTAACTCGAACAATCTAAATCAAATAATAAGGATATAATATAACAGTGTGAGCAGGTTTCACTCACTTACAAATTTATTTACATTTTATACCTTAAGGCTATCCAGTCAAATTTGCAGACGAATTTCAGCCAAGTAATTACTGGTTTTTAAATTATAAAAACAAACCAATTCGAACTATATCAGATGCCCTAGAAGACGAACTAGATATATATGTTAAACTGTTTGCAATTCTTTACGCAGACGATACTGTATTAATGGCTGAATCAGCCACAGAACTTAATTTGTTATTAGAAAAATTCGAATCATATTGTGATGTTTGGAAAATGAAAGTCAATGTAGATAAGACTAAAATCATGATTTTTTGCAATGGTAGACAACCTGCTGATCTTAAATTTAATTATGGTAATACTGATTTAGAAATTGTAAATGAGTTTAATTATCTTGGGATTTATTTTTCAAAAAATGGCTCATTTAAAGCAAACAAGAAGCATCTCGCAGAAAAGGCGACGAGAGCCATGTATGAAGTTATCAAAAAGGGGAGAAAGCATGGCTTATCCATAAGCTGTCAATTAGATTTATTTGATAAATTGGTTAAACCTGTTTTACTTTATGGCTGTGAAATTTGGGGATTTGGAAATAATGATATATTAGAAAGGGTTCATTTGAAATTTTGTAAACTTCTACTTCATCTTAAATCTTCTACCCCGAATTGTGTTATATATGGAGAATTATGACGTTATCCTATTAGTTTAGATATCAAGGTTCGCATGATTTCATACTGGGCGAAACTGATTTTTAGCAAACCCAGTAAATTATCAGCAATTGCATACAAATTAATGTTTAGTTTATATCATGGAAATAATGTTAAACTTTATTGGATGAAATGTATAGAATTTATCCTTAATGAAACTGGTTTATCTTATGTATGGTTATCTCAAACTTGTGTAAATGAAATTTGGTTAAAGACTGTTGTAAGAACATCTCTCCAAGATCAATTTAAACAAACATGGTACTCAGATATTCAAACGAGCTCAAAAACATTAAATTATCGCCTTTTTACGGAACTTTTCGGATTCGAAAAGTATTTAGACATTTTGGAACCCCGTGATATTTATACTTTGTGTCAATTTAGACTCATTAACCACAGATTACCTATAGAAAGTGGAAGATGGGAAAAAATTCAGAGAGATAAAAGAATATGCGAACTATGTGACTTAAAAGATCTTGGAGATGAATTCCACTATGTAATGAAGTGTAAATTTGTGGCTATAGAAAGACAAAAGTATATCGCTAAAAAGTATATTGATTATCCAAATATAATTAAATTTAAGGAAATAATGAATATGAAAAAACAATCATATTTAAAAAAGCTATGTACATTTATAAGGCATATTAATTCATGTGTGTGTTCTCCTGGCTAAACTCAACTTATACATGTATTTGTAAATAGTGTACATATTATGTTTTCTCTAATTTATAACTGTGTTATTTATTACATGTAACTTCTGTATACCATTGTATTTACGAAGGTTTGTCAGAATAAAGATATATACAATGACATTTCACTCCTTTTAAAATCAATCAATCAATCAATAACTTAAGTAATCAATTGTGTAATTTAGGCTTGGCAATCTGGCTTCTAATAACACGAGCAACAAGACGGGTGCCACATGTTGAGCAGGATCTGCCTACCCTTCCGGAGCACCTGAGATCACCCCGAGTTTTTGGTGGGGTTTGTGTTGCTTAGTCTTTAGTTTTCTATGTTGTGTATTGTGTAATATAATTTGTCTGTCTGGTGTTTTTTTGGTTTTTTTTTTATCTATGGCGTTGTTAGTTTATTTTCTATCTATGAGTCTGAATTTTCCTCTTGTATCATTTGCCCCTATTTAAGACCCGGCGCATTAACAAAACAGTTCAAAATCAAGTCAACAGAGCTTTTAAAGCCAACATAGATAAGGACGCAACGTTAGATATTGCTACTACTGCGAAAAATAGCGTTAAGTAAATATTTGACGGGATTTTTTTTATAGAAATGCTGAAATAAATATTTCAAATCATACATGAAAATAAAGATTGATTCTTAAATTTTCACATAATGATAGAGAAAAAATAAAAATATAATATTCATAGGCTTAGGAAGTCAAAGAGTATCCGACAAAACGTTCACTTAGCGTTGTCCCATGTAACAAACTCGAAACATAAAACTGGAACAATTCGCGAAATGTGCACGCAACTCTTCGAAATTTTGCATGACAATTCAATGACGTGATATATTTCAGTATTGGTTAACATGGCTGTCTCCATTTAAAATTTGCATACATATTTTCAAAAGAATATGATGTACGGAATTGTCCCATCGGAAATTGAATTTGGAAACTTAAAACATTTCAGTTCAAAAATAAAATTTTGACAGACAATTCATTGAATAGTAAGCAAAATCGTTTTGTACTAAGTGTTAGCTACCGAAATTCGAATTGAAAAATAAATTGAGCTACATAATAAATTCAAAACAATAGATTTGCAATGTCTTGCGGAATTGTCCGAGTTCAACTTTCATGCCTTCACAAAAGTTTTACGGGGGAAAAACCAGAGATTTGATTTCGTGAAGATTATTTTTCGGCCTTGATAACTATACCAATAAAAAGTACTTTTAAAGTTGAAGTTGGTACACCCAATAACATTAAGATTACAGGGTTATCTATAAAAAAATACGGATTAATGAAAATGTCTTGCAAGTTTGTCCGTTATCATAATTTGACGTCGCTACAAGCGTAATATGCTAGGGACGGCATGCATTGTGTGTTCCTTCCTGCATTAAATATAAATGTCCTGCTTTCAACAAAACGAAATGAGGCACACATTACAAAAATACATATCTATAAGACGGTCAAAAAGTAAGAAAACTTCAGTAACAGAAGTATAAGCTATTGTATGTCACTGCTTGAATAAACCATACTCGGGTTGAATATATAATGCAGCAATATTCCTCCAAAAACACACAATTACCAGCAGTAAAATTGAATATCCTATGTTAGTTATAGAATCATATATTGGATTGGATTCTCACGGCATTATACTTGTGTGTTATAATTTGCATTTACCCAAAAAGGAAAGCAGGAAGAATTAGATAAAGCGCGTTTCCAATTTAACGTCATTTTTATGTTACACTAAATGGTAGCAATATCTGACGTTGCGTCACTATACAAATAAATCAGCAAATTACACACATACGGTAAAACATAGTGTTACAACATCATGCACAATACATCACCGGTAACAAACCAATACTTTTCCAAACCAGAACCATATAATTCTATAACCAAAACGGGATGTATAAGGTCGACACAGCTGGCAAAAAAGAAAATAAAGAAAAAAACCGCTAATCACAATAACTTAAGATTTTTCATTGTTTTAAAGGTTCAGTTATACGATTTTCCGCTACTTGACACCATTGACCCCTTAGTTGCAAAACACTTCGAACTTTCCCCGATAACTGTTGCAGAAAACAACAATATGCTTTTGCGATGTCATCATTATTGTTGGTTATATGGAACTGATTGAATTAAAAACACAAATAGCGCTAACAAAAACAGATGATTTGTTTTCTCTCTGAGGAGCCAAAGAATAAAACATTTTGTTTTAAATTGCTCGAACACAATGTTATCTAGATGGAGTTGTCTAATTAGCACTCATATCCCATCTTCTTATATCCAAGTACTGAGGTAAAGTCATGAATATGCATAATATAACAGAACTAGCAAAACGTTTAGGAAACGTCAAATCAATTTAACAGCAACGCATATCTAACGTCACAATGAACACGTAGTAACAAGTTTTCTTGCTATCTGCACAAACGGGTTGGCGACTCTCTGAACACTATGGTAAGATTTATATATATATCAATCGTCTGTAGACGTAAATTAAAAATTCGAATTACCTCTGAGAAATAACTATAAACGACCGATTACCAAACATTGAGATCGGCAGGTTTACTTTGACTGAAGTAGTGAAACCTTCGAAGTTTACAATATTGACTTACATAAAAATATTAATTTGTAAGCTAATGTTAAGCTCTGATGCTCCTTAGATGGTTTTGCGTTTACGGTTTATTGCAGCATGGAGCTTTGGAGACCCGGTGATCTGGATATACAAGCAAGAAACGGCCAACATTAACTTTCCCCACTATTCTCATTTTCGTTTTCGTTTTCGTTTTCGTTTTCGTCTTCTTTTCCTTTTATTTGGGGAGGGGGGTTGTAAATGAAGGAGTTTACTGATGTAAGTCTTTTTTGTGTGCACATTGAAGTGGTTTATTTCAAGGTATGGTGTTATTTTGACCAATAAAAATTGATTTTGACTAACGAATTTTCAATCACATTATACGGAAACCGGTAATTAACTCTTAACTAGACATTTCCACTTAATACACTTATCTGTTCAAGCAAGATTTGAATTAAATCTCATCAATGAAAAGTTAATGATGAAAACTGATTGCTATCGTTACAATTAATCAACAAGCTTTTGCAATCGATATCATCATCAACAAAGTATGTACATATCTAATCATGTTATTTTCTGTAGAGACTTGCATCTTTACTCATACGGTTATAGATTTCATTGATTCGATTCCAGAAGGAACAGGCAGTGCCATCCGAGGGAGAACCAGAACAAGGTGTACAGCCAGACACAGAAAATGGAGGAAACTCGGATGCTGAAACTTTATTCCAGGTAATTTTGAGATTTAATAATCTACTATATGTGTTTATCGTCTTGAGTTTATTCTCTCTATCTTTATTTTTTGGCGCATGAAATCTCGGGTTATTTTGCTCTTTTGATATTTAAATATGATAACACGATTTCAAGTCAGACATAATCAGTAATGTGTAAAAGTCAAAATCAAGATCTAATTCAAAAGATGATACGGACTAACTTTCTCCAATTTAAGTTTCATTTAGTTTTGGTAATGAGAATCTGAGGCACTTAATTTGTTGAAATGACGATTTCACCACTCTGTGAATCAAAATTTACAAATTGTAAAACTACAAATATATTTATATTTGTTTTTATGAAACACAATTCCTAGATTATCCTCTACATGTAAACGGATTTTTTTCATATGCATTAACTCGTAACTCGTATCGTAGATCTATAGTAAAGTATCGCCAACTTTTGGTAATGTATCGCCAATCTTTGGTGATGTATCGTCAAACTTTAGTAATGTATCGACAATCTTTAGTCATGTATCGACACACTTCGGAGATGTATCGTCAATCTTTAGTAATGTATCGCCAGTCTTTGGTGATATATCGACAATCGTTAGTAATGTATCGCTAATCTGATGATGCATCGTCCATCTTTAGTAATGTATCGTCAATCTTAAGTAGTGTATCGCCAATCTTTAGTAATGTATCGCTCATCTTAGATGATATGTCATCCATCTTTAGTAATGTATTGACAATCTTTGGTGATGTATCGTCAATCTTAAGTAATGTATCGCCAATCTTTAGTAATGAATCGCTAATCTTAGATGATATGTCATCCATCTTTAGTAATGTATTGACAATCTTTGGTGATGTATCGTCAATCTTAAGTAATGTATCGCCAATCTTTAGTAATGAATCGCTAATCTTAGATGATATGTCATCCATCTTTAGTAATGTATTGACAATCTTTGGTGATGTATCGTCAATCTTTAGTAATGTATCGCCAATATTTGATGATATATCGTCTATCTTTAGTAATATATCGCCTACCTTTAGTAATGTATTATGTTTATCTTTTTTTTTTTTTATTTAACTTATGTCTTGATATTTTCTGTTCATTGTTTAATTTTTTTGACACTTGGTTTCTTCTTATTTTTCTTATTGGTCGTTTATATTTAATAAAATCTCTTGTCATTGATAGTTAACTGGCATGCTACGGTGCGGTTGTCCATTCTTTGGGGCTACAAGGAGAATTTGATTAGGCAAACTAAGTGACGGAAAACGATTACTTATTTGTTATCTTCCTTACTATATGTACCATTTCATCATGGAAATTCAGAAAACCCCATAAGGTTAACCATAGATAAAAAGCAAAACTAGAATTATATTTTTCTTTTGGAATAACTCTATTTATTGCAAGTTTGTCATTTTTAGTGTACAAGTTATTGTAACCATAGTAAACAACATTTTTTTAGGAACCATCTTGTCTGGTGCTCTTTTGTCAGGTTGTTTTCCTTTTGGTATATTTCTTGTTAACATTCTCAACTCTATTATTATTTTCTAAATGGTAAGAAAAAAAACATAATATTGATTTTAAGCAAACATTTTTGCAAATATGAAAATTTGACCTCCTTGTTAAGCTTTATCTGGAAAAAAATAAGCTCCACAGTTTACTCTTGATGTTACATTCTGAACCTAAACTTATTTGAGATAAATGATCTGTTTGCCTGAACAATCACTAAGCTAATTATAATGTATGGCTTTTGCTTATTTTTTATGGCTTTACAATGATATATACAGTATAATTGCCTGCATCCAGAGCATTTAGACTAGTTGTGTCATTGTCAATTATACCACATCTCCTTAATTTGATAATAGTATTTGTGCACACGCAAGTAGGATGTGATTATTTTAAAATAATATTGGTTTTAAGCAAACATTTTTGCAAATATGAAAATTTGACCTCCATGTTATTTGTGCACACGCAAGTAGGATGTGATTATTTTAAAAGATGTGTTTAAAGTTATCAAGATTCTTTATAAAAATAAGGATAGTAAGCAATTATATGCAACAGTACTGCCTTCAATAATGAGGAAAACCATATCATATAGTGGGCTTCAAAAGGCTCTGACATGAAAAATATGAAACAATTCAATTGCAAAAAAAATTACGGTTAACCAAAAACAAAGTAAAAGACATGAAACAATGACAACCACTGAACTACAGGCGGCTGACGTGGGACAAACACAAAAGGAATGTGTCGGGGTTAAACATGTTTTTGAAACCCTCCTCTTACCTGGCACCGTGGTGTAAGTATGTTTCAATACCGCAGTACAGCTAAAATGACTTGCTTATTGACGATTGTTGAAGCTTATTTGTATAGATTTAAAATGTTTCATCATGGAGTGTATGGTTTAGAGACACAAATACAAATAAAAACATACGATTGCCTAATACTTGGTAAAAGTAGAAACTGCATAGTTAGGGAAAATTTGCCCTATACTTGTTTCACTCACAAAATCAACCTTTTTTTTAAGAATGTTGTCACATTTTTTAAAAATGTTGTCGAATCCTATTGGAATTTGAAAATTAAAGAATCTTTATTGTATAATTACAACATTGTTTCACACATTTCCATAAAATCAAAATTCTTTCCAGCGCAGCATGTTGTAATTGAATGGATTTTCAAACAGAATAATAGTTTTTACGTTAAAATTTTGCATCAAAGGATCACTGAGATGGCCAAAATGAATCAATTCATATGCGACACCAATATTTAACGATTCTTCCAACATAAATCTGGTTTTGAACTTGATGCATACTCAAATCTATCTTAATTCATGCCTTTATAATTTGATGATCTGTTTAGAAATAAACCATACCATTATTACAACCTCAAAATACCCATACTGGGCTGTAATATTATGATCATTGAAGTATTATCTTGACATTGTACGTCCATGCTATGATTGAAAGACTTTTTAAAAAATGTCCATAGTGTGATAAAAAAAAATCAGAATAAATTGGCCCTACCACTTTTATAATATTGAATAATATTTTATGTCTGGCTAAAACATTCTTAAAGTGTTTTTTTCTTCAATGGTTGATTACTGGAAAACGTAGATCAATACTATTGTAGATGATTAACGTTTTGTATACATCATGAACATACCACGCTGGCTAATCACACGAATGTGACAGTCTCACGACATATGGTCATTGTATTTATCGTTCTAGGGCTAATTAAGTAAGTAATCAGTTTGTAGCAATATGCCGTACATATGTCACATTATACCAATTTTAATAGTTATTGCATTTCAAAGACATTACATACACGTATTCAGTCTTAGTGAAACATTTCCATGGCCAAACACCTAAAATGAGTTTATCTGGATTTCATTTTGGAACAAAATCACAAGGAGCATATGAAGGTTTCAACGGTAATATTTGAATTAAGTCAGAAGTGTGGACACATATTAGTGTGGATAGTAATTGATTTTTAAAAAGTGTTAGCAATTTTTTACTGTCTTATCATTACAGATACTTTGATTATGCTCCCACATAATGTTGCTATTTCTTTATTTTTCACATTGGGTTTTATGTCAATTTGTGTTCCATGGTGAAGGTTGAACAAATTAATAAAAGGACACGGAACATTTTTTGAATATTCTGTTTCTGTTGATACCGATTTCGTTTAAAAGATATTTGGAGTGTTTTGAAAAGAAAAAAGACAAACAGTTCTTAAAAAATACTTACGAAATCATACTTGTATAATGCTTTTCGTAGGCTATTATTTTCACATGACCCTTGTCCATATAACTCCTATAGCGTTGCTGAGTGTTTATGCATGACTGGTTTTCAAATGTTTGGGTTTGAGTGTTCCCAATGGATTCAGAAAACCCATAGGAGCGCATTAAATTCATAAACGGTTCTTTTCATTTGAATTACAGCTGAGATCGTTAGGCGACTTACTCAGAGACAGCATCGAAGCTGGAGAATTAGTGACGAAAAAGAACTGGTGGAGTAAAAAATCGAAATCTCCACCACATGATCCCAAAGATTTTGGCATAGAAGATACCACAGGATCATTTATGTCATGGAACAAAGGTAGGATTACAAAACAGTTTTTTCTTTCTAATAAATATTTTATAAAAATCTAAAGCGACAGATGATACATGAGAAATAGGCATAGACGATGTCATAGGATCGTTTATCTCGGGAGCAAGGGTATAGGATAACAAAAACGTTTGATTTCTGCAATGAAATTAAAACTTCTGTAATTACCATTTCTTTTGCTTGACTTGGCAGCCTAAGCTCTTGCTTACAGTGGTGGAGTGTCTATTTCTATAGGAGCTATCAAAATATGAAATGATTTGCTTTTTATACATTTTCTTGTCAATTTAGTAATCGTAGTTTATATATGACCTTTACGGAGGGAAGTGAAGTTATTCATAACAGGACATTTTTCTTATTTTATCACTCGCATTTTTTTTTACAGGAAATAGTTGTGGAAAGACTAACAAAGCAAGAAAAATGAAAACACAGACGATAACAAAAGATCATAAAGGTAGCTGTTCTATGCTATTCTGATTTTGATATAGTTTGTTTGTATGAAAGAAGGTTATAATGTTCTGGATTATGATGCATTGTAGCAGTGAAGGGAACATGACATGCCCAGTCAGTATCGGTCATTTGTTTTTATACCATCTGCGTGTTTTTCTCCTGCATGGAAAGCATAATGAGCAATGTTTCATTCAACCAAAAACTTGTGCTCAAATGCATATCATTATGAAACGGATATTTGTTTTATTCAGATCACAATTTGGGGAGAAATTCCTATGAAATCGCTAGTTATGACCAAAAAACAAATCACCAAGAAAAGCCATGGGACTCATGTGACATTGAACCTCTCTTATGATACTTCAGTTTTATATTTTTTATTTTGACTTCAAGCCACGAATAACCTGTTAAAATACATTCAGCTTTTCCTATGTTTAGTACCCAAAATCTCCATATTTAACAATTTCGGATTAAATATTATGAGGAATGTTTTGGACACGATTCTACTGAGAAATATGTATAATGACATTAACGCCAAACAACAAGTTCCGATAGTCACTGTCTCGTTTTCTTGGTAAGATACCGATATTAGTCGTGGGTTTATTGTCAACACGGCAAACGCTTCTTACCAAGAATTATCGGTGTTTCATTGTGAGTGTCCTACTCAATTAAGTTGTTCTTTCGTGTATTATTCAAGAAAGGTCCAGAACCTTTTGGACAAATTACTTCTTCTGACCAACAATGTAGCCCATGTTTACACAATTACATCAACTGAGTAAATGAATAGAAGATATCGAGTGTAAATAATAATGCCTGGGATATATAGCTTTGTCAACTTATTAAAGCAATTGACCCCATAGTAATTAGCCGTTGCGAAGTGTTGTAGAAGTGATAAGTGTCAATGTCAAAAGATGAAATTTCCGATGCCAAAATTCAATCACCTGCTAAAACGAATGATAAATAACTAACTTTTGTATTTCGTAATAAGATGAACTGTATGGTCATTTAATAGCTTTTCTATGGTGGTGCGTTTCAATGCTTTTTTAATCAAAATCCATTTTATAAAATTTTGTACAAGTTATATGAGAATTTTCGTCAAATATTGTGCAGATTACAATTTGTACAGGCACGTTTTATACAAATTACAATTTGTACAAAGTCAAAATACAAATTATAATTTGTACTTTTTTTTGTACAAATTGTAATTTGTACAAAATGATAACTTGTACACAACATATATATATGCCTTAATTAGAAATTATTAGTTACCAGAATATATATATATATACTAATAATAAACAATAAATAAATATAATAATAATAATAATATATATATATGTAAATGGCGATAATGCTATAACATTTTCCGTGTGTTTGTTTGTGTTGCAGATGATTTCCAGAACAATCAAGAAACAAACGAAAGAAATAGATTAAATTCAAAATTGCCACATATTCTTCATAAGCAAAAAAAGTTAGAAGAATTTGACAAAGCTGAAAAATTGAGAATAGCTAATCAAGATAAGGTAAGATGTCCATTCAAATTATAAATATTTTTTTTTCTATAACTAAAGTAATTAAAGCCAGACACATGGCAGGTAAAAAAAATGCACAAACAAATATACCAATAAAAAATACATCGTTTCAGGATATTAAGTAATCTGGAATATGAAAGTATTTCCGTCAAAACAGGTAAGCAGTTGGTCATCGATAATTTAGTAAATGAGTCAGTGGCCAAGAACAAAAGAAAAAATGCAAAGTACAAAACGTTATATAGAATTCCAAGACTAGTAAAAACCATTAAAATACAGAGATGATCTAATCTGCTTCAAATTGGTAAGCAGATCTCGTTCTAATAATTGGAATCATCTCACGACAAGTACAACATTTTAGAAAAATGAGGACAAGGTTATGGGTACGACACAAAGTACAAAATCCAAATTTCAAACTATAGTGTTGAAAAAGTCAGTAACAAAATGTATACATCCGCGGTGTAATGTTATATCTGTTTTAATGTACAGACAACGCAATTACCATCAATACCTTAGATTCTTGCCTTAATCAAAAAAGCCGGATCGTAGGGCATCTGAATTCTTCTATAGAATATAGAAATGTATAGAAATATCTCTTTTTGTTCATTCAAATACAATGATGAAACAAATGAATTCTTTTCAAATTAGTCTTCATGAAACAATTAAGAACATCTAATTGCTAAATTCGGAACTGATATAAATAATTTTGTTAAGGAAGAATGGAGGTTGCCACGAAACAGGTGCGTTCGGCTCCAATCTAAATTGACTATGATTATCAGTTTTCTTAACCAATGTCGTTGATTCTCTCCAGGGACACCAGCTTCCAATGAATCAATCAATCAATAAGAGTTTGTGTTATCTCACTTTAAATTGATTCTAAAATGTCTTTTCAAAACTTTTATAACGTGTAAAATGACATTTGATATGTTGTATTTCAGGCACTTGATGAAATTGACACTTTATTGGCAAAGTTAGAAAATGAAGAACAAAAGAATATAAAGAAACCATATCTTACAAAGCAAAAGAAGACACACACTAAGGATGATTTGTGGACATGGGAGGACGACCGTACAAACCTTCAGAAACCAGTCACATATCATGATTCTTTAACCGACAGTTTGGATAAACTTCTTGAAGATATCGAACAGCAAATGGATGATAGAATATAAATCGTTTTAAAATTTGTTAAATACAGTTTTGTTACTTATTGATGTTTAATGATAAAATTGTCCCCTTCACTGCAACTTTTCTGTTTGAAAGAGACAGGCGAAGGTTACTAAAGGGAAATTTAAACTCATACGTCGAAAATAAACTGACAACGCAAATGGAGATAATGGAAGAGATCTCAATACATACATCAGTACACATAGCATTATATAGAAAACTAAAGACTGAATAACACCACAAAAAAACGGTGGTGATCACAAGTGCTCTGGACATTTTCATGTTTTTCTTTTGTTTCTTGATCTGTGTAGTATTATCTATGGACTCTTCGTTAATTTTCTAAATTATTTTTAACTCGTCAAACCATATAAATTTTGAAGCCATAAACAAGGTTCAACCCAACAATTATTTTCTTAAAATGTACTGCATGTACAAGTCAGGAATATGCAGCAGTTGTTATCAAATACTAGTAGTCCGTTTCTATTTATGTTAGAGTTATTTTTGTAGCAGGTTATTCTTCCTGTTGTACCGTTATTTTACACTTATAGTTCATGTGTTTTCCTTGGTTTTTTGGTTTGTGACCCGGATTTGTTTTCGCTTAATTAAATACGACTATTGAACAGCGGTAAACTACTGTTGCTTTTATTGTACAAAGATAAATTGTATTTAAGCTTTTTGTTGGTGTTAAAGACACTGGGAAGATAAATTAAACGTTTAGTTGTATCATTTGTAATCAAACAAAGGAAAATATACAAAAAACACCAATTAAGAACTGTAACTTGACTAGCATCTTTCGGGGTTCAAACACGATTGTATTAGTGAAGTGTCTATCAGCTGAATAATCTCCGATATCTATATATCATTTGTCAGAAAGCAAATCAATCGCAGTAAGCCTACAAATTTAAAAGACCACTTATTGGGGTGTGAATGTTTGAAAAAGAACATGATTTAGGAACAAGAGTCAAAACGTGTTTAATGCTTCTTGTACCTTATTAAGACAACAGAAGCTATTCGTTAATGGCTGCTGATGATGGAAATAAAGAAAAAAGGAAAAAAGAACACTTTACACAGATAATTAAGTCTTAGATCAGCTGAAATCTTTAATAATTGTTAGGGGACATTGTTTTACTTAAGATCTTGTGTTAGTCTTTTCAATTTTGTTCCCAGTAATTTTTCTGTATAAATGTTGAATTGTCAATCCTGAACTGTGGTAATAAGAGTGAAACATTTGTTAGTCTTCATTCCACAAACAAAGGTAAATATTCAACATTTATTTTCTAACCAAACAAAGAAGAACCTAAATAGTTTTTGGAGAATTACCAGGACCAAATACATATCATACTAGGGACATCTGAGATTACTTCACCATGTACAACATGTACCAGTCTAATATTTATTGTTATCTTCCATGTCGTTAATAAGTCCAGGATTATTACGACGCCACTTTACATGGTAAAACCTAGTCAGTATGAATCCAATTACAGCTCCGACAATCAACATTGCTATAGCAATTCCAGCTGCTCCTCCTAAAATTCATAAAAATGACATATTAAAAAAATCAACAGAATCCTAACTTGTATAGCATATATAAGTCTATTTAAAATAGTCCTACTAATTCGCTTGGACTTGTTTTTTTTATCTTGTAAGATGTTCTTTTGATGTTTGAAGACTGTCCCTCAATATCATGTCTAAGGATTTCATAAAAACATTACTCATTCGATAGTTCTATTCTGTGTGTCTGCTGCCAATTGTGCACCAACCCTACGTTATTAATTAAATATACTTTATATATTTAAAAAGCATCTTACAATATTCACTAAGTCATTATCTTGAAAACTTAAATACCGTCATACATTTAATTAAATCAATTTCAAACATTCTAGGAAGGTCTTAAGTAAAGCAATTACTGAGAAGAAACCTGTTTTAAGAGAGAGAGAAAGAGAGAGAGAAGGTCATCAAACGTTACAAAAATCTGTTATAAATGTCATCCTTAGCTTCACCAACGTGCACGCCAGGAAGCAAACTCATAAGGTTACTAGGATTCAAAATGTTTGGTTCAATATATTTATACTTGGAAATGTAAACTGTTTTATCGAAATTTGTTTAAAAAAAACCCAGTTTCAATTCGCAGATCTTTGATATCAAATAGCTGGTTACAATCTCTACAACACGGTTCTATAATGACGATTTATGCTTTTCGTGTTGGTATGGTCGGTCATGCTCCCATTGAGTTTATGCTATGCCTTCTGTTTTTTTTTTTACTTGGTTAGTGTATTCAAATTTGTTCTATGAATTTTGAACATGATTTAACTACTGTTGCCACTAAGTAGAATCAATAGAGGAGTTTATAACGTTTTGCATGTACCTATATATTTAAGTTGTAAGCGATTTACCGGGGTGTAGACACCTGAATCCTATGAGTTTTGAACATGGTTTAACTTCTGTCGTCACTTGATAGTAACATGAGAGGAGTTTATAATGTTTTGCATTTACCCATATGTTCAAGTATTAAGCGATTTCTACTGAAGGATCTATGCCATTACTAACTCATGGTTCATGGTGTATAGATGAGTTTACAACGTTTTACCCGTACCGTTATTCTAATGTAACAAGCTATTGGTGCTGGAGGATCTATACCTTTAATAGCAACCTCCCACTGTGTACCTTTACTAACACCCATGCATGGTGTAGAGGAGTTTGTAATGTTTTTACCTGTACCTCTTTTTCAAGTTAAAAGTGATTTCTACTGAAGCATCTATACCTTTACTAACTCCCGGGGTGAAGAGGTGTTTATAAAGTTTTACCTGTACCTCTATTTCAAGTTACAAGTGATTTCTACTGAAGCATCTATACCTTTACTAACTCCCGGGGTGAAGATGTGTTTATAAAGTTTTACCTGTACCTCTATTTCAAGTTACAAGTGATTTCTACTGAAACATCTATACATATACTAACTCCCGGGGTGTAGAGGAGTTAATAAAATTTTACCTGTACCTCTATTTCAAGTTACAAGTGATTTCTACTAAAAGATCTATACCTTTACTAACTCCGGTGGTGCTCTGCTTTGCGTTGTCTGCCGCCAGTTGCATCTGTCTTATTAAAGCAGAACAGTTCTGAATACTTTTTGTTGGTTGCTTTAACGTTACTGTAGATTGTTTTATTGGCATTTCTGTTTTCAGCTTAGTAGGCTTAGCTGTTGGTTGTTGTACTGTTGGTGGACAAGTTGACGGAGGTAGAGGTGTTTGTGTCTGAGCAGTTGGACATGTAATTTTTGGACACATACATGGTTTGGGGGTTGCAGCTGTAAAAAAACCCACTACAATTGAATTTTCTTATTTATCGAGTAATGTTTACGGGTTAAAAGTAAAAATGCTATTATTCCAACATTTTACATTGTCCGTTCGTTCATAATTTAAATTTTAATTTTCATTTACAAATGGTGCTTTATTACGCTTTACGATATACAATTAATTAAACGAAAAAAACAAACAAAAAACCATTATAAACAGTAAAACGTTTTTTTTCTTTTTAAAATTATCAGCTATAAAATATTGTAAAATTTGAACAAATATTAACTTTAAAATGCGAATTAAAATTTTCTTTGCACTGAAGACGTTTAAAGACCTTTTATCTTTATTTTAACAACAAAGTAGACACGATCAAATAATTTCTATTCTATGCGACATACATTCCATTACATACAATTAAGCTATTTCATTTGCAAAAGTTTGATATTGTTTCTTACTTACTTGGTTTCGAGGTTCTTGAGTGAGTATTTTTTGTTGTCAATGTAGACGAAACAGTCGGAGGAGTAGTAGGGATGAAAGGAGTTGTAGTCGTTATTTTAGTCGTTACCGAGGGCGGTATAGGTGGGGTATGGACTTTTGTCGTGTGAGGTGTTGTGGGATGTGGAAGTGTTGGGACATTGTATGGGAGGGTAGGGGTAGTTGGCGCTGTCGTTGTTGTTAACTCTGCTTGATAGTTAAGTTGTACAATGTTCACTCCGGAAAATGTTACATGCTGTATTAATGAAAAAAACAGTTTCATCATTTTCTCTGGACAATAAGTATTGCATTAGTAAGAATGATTAATCAAAAATATATACTTCAGGACAGAAAGTTATCAATGTCATATTATGTTTGACATTTTGCCGTTTAATACTTTCCCTTTACAGATGATAAATCCCAGAGGATATTGATGACACAGACTGCGAAAAGTCTGGTAACCAAAATGAAAAAGACAAATAAAAAATATTTGAATGATATTTTATAGTGTGTTTTCTATATTGTGATGTTAAACTATTGTTTCAGAAAAGGAAGAAGGTCTGGTACCATTAAAACGTTTAATCCCGTTGCAAATGTTTGTACCTGCCCTAAGTCAGCAATTTGATGTACATTAGAACTCGTCTGTTTATGTAGTTCATACGTGTTTCTAGTTTCTATATACTAGTAGATTAGACCGTTGGTTTTCCCGTTTGAGTGGTTTTACACTTGTAATTTGTGGGACCCTTTATAGCTTGCTGTTCGATGTAAGCCATTGCTCCGTGTTGAAGGCCGTTCCTTGACCTATAATGGTCTTCTTTTATAAATTGTGTCTTGGATGGAGAGTTGTCTCATTGGCACTCATACTTCATCTTCCTATATATATATTCTATAATAAAAAAAATAGCATCACAGAATGAAAACCGTATTACCATTCCAAATATTTCATAAAAACTTACTTCGCCTGTACTGGTCGATACATTTTGTGACCATTTTCCCTCTATTTGTACTCTTAAAAAGTCGAATGCTGCCATTAGTGGAACCTGATATATAGCTGGAGGAATAAGTCTAGGATTGTCTAGCGGTGCTTTGTCAAGAAGTGTTGCACTAAAGTAAAATTCATTTCCATCAAAATATTCCATCTGAAACATGACAATGTATAATATGTCATTTAAAGTAGATAAACACGGGTGTTTATAAGTATTTCTCGTTTCTCGTATTTCATATAGATTATATGGTTGATTTTCCTGTTTGATGTTATTATTCCAATCTAGCTTCCCACACATTTGACTTCTTTACTGCATACATATGTGGGTTTCTTCTTCTCACAAAACACTTCCCCGTAAGTTTACTCTGAAACCTATCCTATCATGCTTGCATAAATACAAGACTACATGCGTTCCATTAATAAATATGGTATTACATGAAGTACACCATCATCAGTGCACATATCCAGTTTCAGAAACGAAGACGGAAAATATACCGTAAACACGAACCCAACTAAAAACCCGTGATGATCCTGAAGGGTAAGCACATCTTGCTCCACTTGTGATGCCGACCACGTTGCTGATTGTAAGTACAAATAGCACTCAATCGGTGAGGCGATAAACTGAGTATTTACTAATCAAAGCGCTGTAAGCACTGTAGGCAGTTAACCAAAAGCCAACGCAAACATAATTATGAAAACTGTTGCAATGTTGCTTCAACTTGTTTTTAAAGATTTAAAAGAACAAACATTAAACATTCATATATAAAACTGAGTTTGTATTGTACAGTACAAAAGTTATGAGACACAAATCAGACAAATGTTTACTACTACAGGGATCAATGGTGAGGTCTGACTGACCTGTCCATAGTAAATGTAAATGACTCCAACCTTCACCTAAAGTCCATGATGTCTAAGTATGGAATAACATGACAGGTGTTAGGGTCTAGCAAAGTGATTTGCATATGTGTTGCCTATGAGATTGACCTTGTATGTCATTCAATCTTTTTTGAAATGACAGACAGGAATGAATATGGTTTAGGCGTTGGTATCTCAATCTTTTACAAGTTCTCAAAACACACACAAGAGGGTGTGGGGTCACCCCCGGGACTACCCCTATTTTTCATTTGATTTTTTATATTGTCCCATACATGAATATATATAGTTTATGGGTGTGGATCTGGACCGTTATCAATTTTTTAAACAGGAGGGGTGGCGGACCCCAGTGACTTCCGTTTTATTTCATTTGATATGTTATATTGTCCAATACCTGAATATATATATGGTTGAGGGGTGGGGTTCTCATCTATTCCTAAATTATCAAAAAGGAGTGGGTAGGGTGACCCTAAGGACTCTCCCTATATTTCATTTGATTAGTTCTCGTACATGAATATATATATGGTTTACTTTAAAATATGGGGATCTCGACTGCTTTCAATTTCTCAATCAGGAGGGGAAGGGTGACTGCAGGGACTCCCCCTATATTTCATATAATTTAGAGTTGGGGATCCCAACTGTTTTCAAGTTCTTAAACATGAGGGGTAGGGTGACCACAGGGACTTCCCCTATTTTTCATTTGATTTGTTATATAGTCTTATACATGAGTATATATGGTTAAGGGTTGATGATCTCGAAATTTTCCAAGTTCTTAAACAGGAGGGTGAACAGTACCCATAAGGACCCCCTTATAATTCATTTGATTTGTAATATTGTCCCATACATAAATTTATATTGTTTAAGATTGTGGATCTCAACTGTTATAAATTCTCAAACAGAAAGGGGTAGAGTGGCCCCATGCACTCCACCTATATTTCATATGATTTGTTATATGGTCCCAAACATGAATATATATGGTTTAGGGGTGGGGATCATGACCGTTACCAATTTCTCAAACAGAAGGGATGGGGATCTCATCCGTTTGCCAGCTAGATGAGAACAATGACACATATTTTAGCATTTATTGGGTAGAACACAAATACAGAGTGCTCGCATAAGGCAGCTTAACTGCCTAAAAACACATAAGCATAAGCAAATAAGTGCATAAGATTTGTCAGAATCACATGAGCACCAATAGAAAGAAGATATTGGTAAGAAATTTGGTGTATGCTGACATTGACTATGTAAATTTTTAAATTGTTTGTATGCACATTGAACGACAAATTTATGTGACGTATAAAAAATTTCTGACGTCAGACACTCAATTCAATCAATGTGTTCGTAGATAGTAGATGTTTTTGTGTTCTGTTAAATTGTTCCTTTCAAAATTGTTATACGATGCAGTGGCGGATCCAGAGGGGGGGTTCCGGGGGTGCGCACCCCCCCTTTATTTTTGCCGATCAATGCATTTGTATCGGGACATATGTTTTGCACCCCCCCTTTGCCCTGGGTTAGCACCCCCCCCCCTTTCGAAAATTCCTGCATCCGCCCCTGCGATGATGACTGATGTACCCATGTTTTTACTATTTTATTTATTGTGTCTGTTTATTTAACGCATCAATGTAAATGTAACGGAATTTGATGAGACTGTCATTAAAGTGAGAGGGTTAGCGCTATAGAACCAGGTTTAATCCACCATTTTCTACATTTGAAAATGCCTGAACCAAGTCAGGAATATGACAGTTCTTGTCCATTCGTTTTTGATGCGTTTTGTTATTTGATTTTGCCATGTGATTATGGATTTTCCGAATTGATTTTCCTATAAGTTCAGTATTTTTGTGATTTTACTTTTTTGTATAAAAGGGAAAACAGCAACGTCTTACGAGTGTTTCAAACATCAGTTAAACAATTTTTATTGCAATGCATTCGAGATATAAATAAAAATCCGCCATTTTACTTAATAATATGGAAAAAAGTAAATAAAAAAAATGACCGAGCTCCAAGGAAAATTCAAAACGGAAAGTCCCTGATCAAATGGCAAAATCAAAAATTGAAACACATCAAACTAATGAATAAAAATTGTTGAATTCCAGACTTGGTACAGCCATTTTCTTGACTCTACTTGGTTTTATAGCTAGCTAAACCTCTCAAATGTATGACAGTTACACAACATTTCATTATATTGAAAGCGCATGATTGATGGCAATTCAGATTTCCTTCAAGAAAATGATGTTTGCAAATCTCAACCCTATACAGGATCAATGACAGTAATATCAATAAATGAATATTTTTAGGGTTTACAAAAAAACCCAGGCCAAAATAAACATAAGTCTCAGTTTCCGCTTTTTCAAGGTCTACAAATCAACAACGATAACAACTAAAATAGCGATAATCAAACTTGACCTTTATCAGTCATACCAAACCACATATCTTAATTTGAAAAGATTCCGTCAGGTTTGCTACTTAAGGGTCTCAAACTGACCGACGTTAAAATTTGAAATAGAACAAATCGAAAGACACCTTCATTTAGTTAAAGGAAATAACATATATAAATTTCATAAGATTTTGTCAAAGCGTTTTCTAGTGATGGCACGGACACTGTTTACCGGTCGATCAATTTTTGCAATCGACTCCCTGTCGTACATCACTAAATTAATAACTGATATTTTCCTTTGAAAATCCGGTTAAAACAGTCTTCTATAAAGTAAACAGCTACCACTTACAAGTATATTGGTCATTCGTGAAGAATCTATCTGTGCTAAGTTTGTAAGCTGTGATTGTAGGATGTCCTGAAGGTACAGCTGACTTATTTGTGAAATAAGTTTTCCTCTGGATACTGTAAAAGGGTATTCGATATTTTTATTTACTTCAGAGTAAGTTTAAAATAACAATAAGTTAAAAGACCTCAAGTTTGCAATCTTTTCTTTCAATGATAATCTTAAGGGTAAACTTGTACACCAGGAAATATTTAAACACCAGATCAATTGAGTACAAAAGCTAATTAAGCATTTCAGATATATTAAATTGGTTATGGAGCCCAAGCATGCATTACAAAACCTTGATATACGAGACCCATCCCCTTGCATACTTCCTTATTATTATCCATGACGGGATTTCTTACCATTGAAAATAATTGATTTTAATAAATAATATATCAAACAGAGGAAGCAAATTACGTTTAATGAACATTTCGTTACCATCCGTTTAATGAACATTTCGTTACCATCCGTTTGATAAACATGTCGTTACCATCTGTTTAATGAACATTTCGTTACCATCCGTTTAATGAACATTTCGTTACCATCCGTTTGATAAACATGTCGTTACCATCCGTTTAATGAACATTTCGTTACCATCCGTTTAATGAACATTTCGTTACCATCCGTTTAATGAACATGTCGTTACCAACTGTTTAATGAACCATCCGTTTACGATTCATTTTTACTTTTAATAATTAAATATCTATGCAAGATATGAGGAACCCTCTGATACGTTGAATGGTAGTATTCTGTTGAATACTTACCACTAAAACGTGCAACTACATGAGCTTTTTGGGCTGGTCTAAAACAATTGTATAAGTCAAATGAAGATAGAGATGGTGCTATAGGGTCCATTCTGTGTATCTGATATGACATGGGATATTGGGCTCCCTGAAATATTCAAAAAGTAAAATTACAAAAATACCGAACTTAGAGGAAAATTCAAAACGGAAAATCAAAGATTAAACACATAAATCCAGTGGATAACAACTGTCATATTCCACATCACGTGTGTCTATTAATATGCATCAAATAATGATTTTTAAGACATCCTTATTACTTATTATTTATTTATACGGTAAGTTGTCTTCCGATGTAATATGTTTAGGAATATCACAGAAAATATTAATGCAATTGTATTATATGCTATACTTTTTTTTACCAACTTCATACTTTATGAATATAAACCTTTTATGATGATGAGCTTGTTGCTCATTCAATTCATTTATCAATCTAATCTATAACAAAAGACTAATTTAAAGTAGTAGTACATATCAAAAATAAAGTTTTAATTTTACAATACAATACGTCATAGTACCCCAAAAATATCCATCTTGATAAAAGATCCCGTCTGCAAAATCAGTCCAACAGCTTCCGTCCAACCTTGCTGTAATAAAACATTAACAAATTACATTACAATGTTTTTTGTATTACTAACCAGAGGAGAAAGAAGATAGAAAAATATTCATAACGGTTGGTTTGTTCATCAATTCGTACAATAAACAAAAAAATAATGATATCTCAATATCAATTCGGGCTGTACTGTTAAACATTCAGATATCTCAGATTTCAAAAACAACTTGCAATATTGCACTATTTCCAAATTTAACCACACAAACTGTAAAACCTATGATATACTAATATCTGATACCTACCTTCAAAAGTAAAATGACCACCAAAAATTACAATACACCCATTCTTGAGAATGTTAATTTTACTGCTTTCAATATTGTGTGAAAGAAACTCGACAAAGATTCCAGGTGTAGTACTGTCAATGCATTAGAATTATTTAACACTTCTGCTCTACGAAATAGAATTCATGGTCACAGAAATTATACACCATAGTAGTGGACCAAAATATAGACTACCAAGCAAATCAAGTTGAATAAGAACGTCAAGTTACTAAATGAATCAAAGCTATTAAATCACGCATTCAGAAATGTATCCAGAAACTACTATGTACTATGAATATAAGGGCTTCCAACCTATCCAAAACTGTTGGATGCTGTATCCTCTTTGCATGACAAATATGTCATTGTTCCAACAGATAAAGCGTCCATTAATAGTGGCTTCTTGTGAAAAAACCTTAATATAGAATTCCCACAAAAGAGCTTGGAATAAACACCAAAACTAGTAATCTGATATATTCTTTATTATCATTTGAATAGGATGACATATGTCCTTCTTTCCTTTGATATTAACAGCAAAGAAAACGAAACAAATCTACCGTCTTTATACTGGATACCAAAACTTCACAAAACTATTTATTAAGAACGATACATAGCTGGAGAAAATGTTCTAAAGTCGTCAAGACTACTATTTTCTACAGTAAACGATGGCCTTCAGAAATATTGTTATGAGATATATTCACCCAGTGGTGTCAATCAGATGTGGATTCTCAAAATTAATAAAGAGCTACACTGCTCAATCAGAGATCAAAATCTCCGCAATTTTGAGGCAACATTAAAACTTTGATTTTTCAACACTTTACACTGTTATTCTAATAGACGAAAAGAATAAGCACTTTTCGTAATTCTTTAATTTTACTTTCATATATATTGAGGATGTCCTTTCACTGAAAAACCCACATTTCAGTTAGTTCTTCCTAATTATCAATTTACCAATCCCCAGCAGTAAAATACCCTTGCCTAATCGTATAGTGTTAATCTATTAAAGTTGATACGTTATGCTCGTGCATGTTAACACTATACGATATGTATGTGTTTAAACTAACTAACGACCTTTTTCACCACGTCTTAAATTGTGGGTTACCATTAACGTCGTCTGGTTTGCTAAGTACCATGTGACACTATTATTCACGTATTATGTTAGTATTTGTTGTCTCTATGACACGTTCCTCATTTCAATTCTCAATTTTATGATGTTCCTTTTGTAATTTCGATTGGATACTGTGTTATGTCTTATCGTTTATTTTTATTTTCTATTTGTATGAAAAAGTTATAATAATTAATCAGCTAGCTCATTTATTTGATTTTAAGTTTAAAGCATATATATGCACATGATTTATTTGTTTTTACAGTTTTCTTTTAATAAAACTTACTTGGTTAGAAAATACAAATAATTACAACATGTCAAGCTAAACTTTATATTCATATTCTTGTAATGATTAGAAAATACATAAAAAATACCATTACTTTATCCCATTTCTAAATTCTATATTTAGAAATTTACCTTTGACATTTTTAGGCGATGATACATTCGTATTTTGCATAGTTCATAATTCTATTGTGTCGTTAATTAATGGAAGTTTGTCCGTTGTTTATCTGTGGTTTACATTTTGTAATGCACTATAACATCATGTTTTCATTTATTTCTCTATCCTGAGTGTTCGTGCATTGATTTGTACGGTAGTTATGTCTCGCAATGTTATGATTTCATCTGTATTTTCAAAATTTCATATAAGCAGGAAGTTTGGCTAGCCATAAAAAACCGGTTCAATTCACTTTTTTTTGTTAATATGTTGTATAGCAAGTCAGGAAAATGGCATTTGTTACCAAGTAATCAGTTTTATGTATTTTGGCGTTTATTTTCGTAGCAGTTCAGTGTTTATGTTGTTCCTTTGATTTCCTTTTATGTGTTTTCATCGATTTTGTTTTGTGATGCGGATTTGGTATCGATTCATGACTATTGAACAGCGATATACTACTGATGACTCTTTATAACTGAGATAACATAAATACCGATCGCCCAGGAAAATTAAAAACGGAAAGTCTTTAAGTATTTTTTCAGTGTACCATTTTTTCTAAACAACATAAATAATCTACTCAACCTAAATATAACAAAATTGCAACAACACAATTAATAAAAGAGCTTAGATAATAAATTTAACCATTTTCCCTATGTTATCTAAAAGTCTTACAGCAGCAAAATACCATTCTGCAGTAAAGTTTCTTGACACAGAATCATCGAAGTACGTCCCTACCCATACGTCACACAAAATACCTCGTGTCCATCTCTGTAAAAATAAAATGCTTTTGTTTCAGAATTATTCTGTACAAATGTCTACATAAAAAAAAATCCATTGAATATTGTTTTTGGAAAATAATAAATATTTCCATTGACTACGTACATCTAAAATATTCAGTCATTCATATTTCAATTATTGTTAGTACAAAAATTGCATACTAAAGGAATTTTATGTGTACATGTATTTATAAAAAAAAACATTTGGAAAAGTTCGGCGCCAGCAAAAGGGTTTGCCTATGACACATTGTGTATAACAGCCATCAAAAGGGTTTGCCTATGACACATTGTGTATAACAGCCATCAAAAGCACCAGGACTACAATTCTGTTTACTCCTGTTCCAAGTCAGGAACATGTAATTCAGTGACCATCATTTGTTGTTGTATATCATATTTGGTTTTCGGTTTTTTTCTAACTTAGTCCAGACTGCTAGTTTTCTAGTTTGAACTGTTGTACATTTATAATTTCGGGCCATTCATAGCATACTAAATGTTTTGTTTATATAGATTAGACCATTGGTTTTCCCGTTTGAATGGTTTTACACTAGTAATTTTGGGGCCCTTTATAGCTTGTTGTTCGGTGTGAGCCAAGGCTCCGTGTTGAAGGCCGTACTTTAACCTATAATGGTTTACTTTTTAAATTGTTATTTGGATGGAGAGTTGTCTCATTGGCACTCACACCACATCTTCCTATATCTATATAAAGGACTTTTATGTGTACATGTATTTATAAAAAACATTTGGAAAGGTTCGTCGCCAGGAAACGTGTTTGTCTATGTCACATTGTGTATAAGCCTGTTCACAGTCAGGAACATGTATTTCAGTGATTATCATTTGTTGTTGTATATCATACTAGTATTTGGTTTTCGTTTATTTTTCTAACATGGTCCAGACTGCTGGTTTTCTAGTTTGAATTGTACATTTGTAATTTCGGGCCATTTATAGCTAATTATATGTGGAATAGGTTTTGCTCATACTTGGCAGCCGTACTATGAGCTATGTAGTTTGGTCTCTAGTTATCTCATTTGCAGCCATACACCATCTTATTCTAAAAGGGTTTGTGGTGATTACATTTGTTCAGTTATTTCTTTTAATTAAATTTTTCTATAACCTTTTTCGGTACTTACTTTTCCAACATACTGTATATACGCTTTGGCTAGATGAAAGAATTCTGTTACAGACATTATAGCAATGTTATTACTATTTAAACTCTTTGCTTTAACAAAGTTATCTCCAACCACAACAAGTTCTGTCTCACAATTGCCTATATATTTATCTATCTTATACCGGATTCCTGAAATAACAAGAATCATTTCGACTTAGCGAAAAATATCTAACATCTGGAGTTAAATATCTGATTTGGGTTTAAAATGTTAAACTCAGTTATTTAAAACGTATTTTAAAAACTCCATTGTAAATTGAGCTAGAAACTGACCTGTTTTTGATAATGAGAAAGGTCTAAGAAACTGCTTTTGTGGTTTTTCAGTATTTTAGTGAGCGTATAGAAAAAAATGGCGTACAATGTTGGCGTTCAATACTTGAAATCCCCGTCAGTTGAAAATAATATACAATGAGGTAAGGACTCAAACAAAGGAAGTATTAATCCATTTAAATGTACAGAACTCATACAATCTCACACAGATTGCTAGAAAAATTCGAAACAAAAGTGGATTTAAACCTGCATTTTCTCATGACCGTTCGAGGTAAAACGATCGAGTCTTACGAAATGACTCCCTAGCTACACCACAATACGAACAAAACTTTGCTACCACAGTAACTAACAGTTTTTGATAATTTCATGTTGCTGAATATGCATTTTTCTGTTTAAGGATTCGATGACTGCTGTTTGTCTTTCAATAAGGCTTTTTTCATAAAAGAGGGACGAAAGACACCAAAGGGACAGTCAAACTCGTAAATCTAAAACAAACTGACAACGCCATGGCTAAAAATGAAAAAGACAAACAGAAAAACAATAGTACACATGACACAACATAGAAAACTAAAGAATAAACAACACGAACCCCACTAAAAACTAGGGGTGATCTCAGGTGCTCCGGAAGGGTAAGCAGATCCTGCTCCACATGCGGCACCCGTCGTGTTGCTTATGTGATTACAAATCCGGTAAATAGTCTAATTCGGTAGGTCAAATTCATGAAAGGGAAGGGGATTGTAGTTACGACGTTAGGAACATATCCGATATCATTTGTGAAACGGTTATTCCATAACGGTCAACCAACTCGTGATGGCGTCCGTAAAATTTACGAAGGGATGATTTCAACTTCACCATTTGGAACTCATAAAGCATAATCATTTCATAAAGCTGACTATTGATTTAAATTAACCCTTTGATATCATGCCCTTTTTTATAACTCTCTCTCAATGTCGTATCAACTGACAAAAATATACCTGTTTTAAAGTCTAATACGGTCATATATGGATCCGAATCACTTCCATCAGAGGTCTTTGTGTCATATCGTATTATCTTTTGATCAGCATGATACCATATCTGTAATTGTCTATGCACAATTAGAACAACAATTATGTATATATTTCACATTATCGTTTGCTATAAGACAAGCCATCTTTCAATACGTACTTACAATAACTGGTATCTTAGATAAAATTCATTTCATTGAACATCAGAAAGTTTTCCTCATAAACATGTTAATCCTTCTTATAAAAATCGCTTATTGGTAAAATAAATCTTATTCTCTGCTACACTAAATTGGAAAAAAGGAGGTAAAAGGCGTTTGGTTCTTCAATTGTAAAAAGTATTAAAATGGGTAAAATGACAGCAATATCTAAGCAATAAAAATCAGAATAAGATATTACTAATGAAACATATAAGGGTTATGCATTTTAATGTTTTTGCTATCCTTTTAGCCAAAGCGTTGTGTCTTTTTAATTTAACTTACAATTGGTTTTTTTTATTTATCTCTTGGTATCTCCCCTTTTAAAAAACATTTTGATGATCAAAATTCTGACAAAAAGAAAGACTTTATAAACCATCTGAACGAATGGAAAATAATTGTTATATACCTTACTTAGACGGTATAGGTATTTCCGAAGATAATTGTAGGATAAATATGGTTTTACAGCTTAAAAAAAAGAGTGTGATAATAACATGTGGATTCAAGTGCTACTGACAGGTCCCATAAAGACGAAATGGTCGTCTGTCGTAACAATTCATACGCGTGGTATCTCAATGGTGAGTTTTTTTTGGTTTTTGTTTGTTGAATCATATTTATTAATAACTTTAATAAAAACTATTTATATAGTCCGTCAAAACAAAAACAAAATAAATGATAGTATCTCACCTCCTGGAACATTATTGTTGACTGCTCTCTGTTGACTATTTCAATAATTCCATAGAAACTATCAGGCAATTTTATTATTGGTTTCCCTGGATACTTCCCAGGACAGAATATACCCGCAGGCGCCTTCGGTAAATAAATTATGTAATACTTACAAAAACTTCATTTGGTTGCAAAAAATTAAAGTCAAATAAAATATGTAATCTAACAACTGTAGTGTTAAAAATTTCAAAATAAGCTGAGAATGGAAAAGGGGAAGAATGCATGCACTGAAATATTCTCACTTGAAGATAAATATCAAGACGCCATTTTCTATCTATAAATACTACATTTTTCTACAAGGAGTCAAGATTATACTGACGTCCAACGGCTGTTTTGCCAGATTAATCCAGTAATCTCAGACTTATACCAATGACATGTATCCATCATAAAATCAGTGAACCAAATTTCAAAATAAGAATAAATTGAAATACTTCATATGTATACATAGTTCTTCATCTCATATTGTCGGTTTAAAAAGTAAAAATGTATAAAGAAAATACTGAACTCCAAGTAAATTAAAACAGGGAGAAGACCATAACACCTGACAACATAAAACGATCGAGTTTATCAACCACAGAAACTAGTAGAAAGCAACTGTCCCATTCGACTTGGTCGAGATCTTTTCCACAAAATATTATGATTTTATTCTGTAGAGACTGAGGTAGTTCACCATTTTTCATATCTCATAAACCTATATTAAGATACAACTCAAGGTGAAAGACATAAAATGAGGACATCGCAAAATGGTCAGATGTGCGGTATCTGATACTATAAATTCATCACCCATAAAATCAGAATAACATGTATGGAACCAGAATAGAATAAAGATTAGATATACAAAGATATGCATGCGTTGATATATATGCAGTATAAAACTTTCCTTTGATTCGACCATTTAACCAACTTTTACAAATCATAAGTTAGTATTTCACATTTACTAAATTGTATGATAATATTTAGCGAAAATAATTCTAGCAAAGGCATTTGATGGGATTGGCAACCTTATTTATAAGAAAAGAAAACATAAAATCATGCATAAATAATAAAAAAAATAGGGAGAAAATAACCTTTTTCTATGCAGAAATTGGTAAAATCTACCATATCTCTCTGTGTTTCGTAAAATAGATACAACAAATTGCCTAATTGTATCACGAATCTGATGTTTTATATTAGAAGTGTAAAGTCACTGTACCAAAAAGGCATCCAATTAGCAGCAGAAATCTTAGAAATTTGCTTCGGGACGAAATAATTTGTATTTATATGATTTGACATTATGGAAGTATTCCAGCATAGCTAGATATACAAATATATTAGAAAACGTTCACAATAAATATACACCGATCAAGCATTCACAGGAAAAAGGAAAATAAATGAAAACGTTATCATATGACGTCCACAAACAATAAAGTTTTGAAATTGAAAGATTTACAGACATTTGTTTTAATGAATAGACAGCTACAGTAAAATTGTTTAAATATTTGGAGAAATAAAACAAAACATTAGTTATTAGATGTGAGGTTAAGCCCCGATACAATTTGGATACTCTTCATTACAGAACCATGGATCGTTTGAAGGATAGTTGAAAACCGTGTTCTATACGATTCAATATGAATTCAAAATTAAATTGGTCACTATTGTGTATAGAAAATAAGGTAACATCTACAAAAGAAACTCAGATTGGCCACTTTTGTCTGGATCATGAAAACATGGAGGTGAAAAAAACTATCAAAATAGGTGCAATTTGGGTACCCTAACTTTAATAAAATTTGCAGGATTGAATTAAATTCGTAATTTCTATCATTTTTTTGTGTCATGTCGAAGAAAGTAAATGGTTGAATACGAATATTCAATGACATTTTAAATCCCAAAACATATAAACCTGCCTGTCATAACTATGGAAACTCGCCATTCGTGGCCTTTCTTATTGTCTTATTGTTTTTAATCAGTAAAAAAGAGGGGCAAAAGTTACCAGTGGAGCAGTCAAACTCATAGATCAAAAATAAGATATTTAGGGTTAAAGGCAAACTTTAGTAGTCTTTTCTATCAATTTTGGTACCTTGCACTTTTGTTTTTAATTTATTCCAAATTAGTAAGGGCAAAACGTTGGTTTAACAAGGATTGTGTAATAGACCTATGCATATCATGAGTAAATAATATTTTCGTGCATCCGAAACGCTTTTCTTGATTTACCCTCATTGGGAATCATCATACCTAAACCTTCAACTACTACGAATGTGTTTAGACCCATAATAAAAATGAATCTCATATTCAAGGCGTTTTCTGGTTTTTAATATTTATTTGCTCTATTATATTAAAGTCTTTAATATATAAAATACCTGTAAATTCAATGGATCGGCTGGTGGTGATGCATTAAAATTATACAAATCTCCAACAACATGAAAGGCATTGGAATCTGTTCCATTAATTCTCCCTCGAACTTCAATACGCACTGGTATCAAAACGTTTGGGTCATTTTGTGGCAAAGCCCAGTTTTCTGTAACAAACACGTTAATTGTAAATGCAACTATAAACTTGTCAAAAAGCATGTTAAAACAAGCTTAGATTTATAATTTGATTGAGTTGCTTTGTAACTTTTCATAACTGTGATCACTGATAAACCAGCTTTTGAAAGACTGTAAGTTTTAAGTGGAATGTATTTCTAGTATTCTTTATTTATAAAAAAAACATGAAATGTATGTTTGTAAAAACAGAAACTTGACGTTAAACAAATAGATATTCACACTCTTGTAATGTATATTTGTACTCTGGTTCATCTCTTATTCAAATTTGGTTTCTTTTTTTGAGGTTTGAGTATGATGTATTCAACGTCATATAAAACGAATTTCTGTTTTCTGGTGATTATAGTTTGAGGACACCATTCAACTAATGCATGCCTATATATAATACTAAGTCCTCTGTGTATGTTTTATTTTAATTATGAATCAATAAAGAATAATCGACGAAAAAATTTCATTCAGTGAGAATTGATCGGCCGAAGTACATGGACGTTTGGAAAATCTGAATGTCAATTTATTTACTGCAACTCATGAATAGCATTTTCTTCTAATGATTTATGTACGTTTATGCAATAAAGTTTATCGACATTTGGTATGTATTCCTTGACACACAATGCCTACAACCTTTTGCACAATCTTCCATGGTAAAACGGTTTCTACACTGTCTTACCCAACGACAGATCCACTTCAAACATCTTGAATAATGTGTGTATACTCACTTGCAAAATATATATCTACTTGTGCTGTAACATCAAAATTCAATACATAGAGACACGACGACCAATGGTCAACATCCATCGATCTAATAACTGTTGAACTATTTTGAATCTGTAAGAAAAAAAAGTTTAAATTGTATATTTTAATCATATTCTATCAAATAAAAGAAAACAGATGCCCTTGTCAATACAGTATTAATAGGATATGAAGCGATGCGTCTGAAAAACAAATAGCACTGACATAAATTTACTGGTATGCACAGTAGCAAAGCCAGGAAAGAAAGAATACTATTCTATGCACAATGACAAAAAAAAATGAAAAGTGTTGCGTAATAGAAAATCAGATAAACACACGTGCATAAGAGAACACAATTCACATCTTACTCACATTATATTCAACAAATAAATAAAGAAAACGCTTTCAGTTATACTTCATGATTGGATAAAGAAAAAAAAAAGAGTATATATGCTATATCAAATGAAAATAGAAATAGAAAAGAAGAAGCAACTGAACTTATTGTATCACTTCCAGACTTATATTTTTTAAACGTAGGCCGCCCCAAAAATAAAAATGAATAAATTCTTACTTAACGAGATACCAGATTATAACATTTTTTTTATAATTCCGGCTAATATTATTATCATATATTTCGAACTAAAAAGTAAAATTACAAACATTCTGAACCACGAGGAAAGTTAAAAAAAGGAAAGTCCCTTACCAATAGGCAAAATCCAATGCTCAAACACACCAAACGAATGGATAACAAGACAATCAACAATCAAAATCAAGGAGTAAACAAAGGCTCACAAAACCAAAGGACATTTACATCAACAGTTATAAATAATAATTAAGAAACAACACAAACTCCGCTAAAAAACGGGAGTGAAATCAGGTGCTCCGGAAGGGTAAGCATTTCCTACACCGTGTACGGCACCCGTCGTGTAATTTCTTTGTTCAGTTCAACTGTCATATTTATGATTTGGTACGGGCATTTCTTGTGTAAAGTAATAAAGCCATACATACTTTCGTTGTCTGCTGCATGATTTTATACCAATCTTTAGTCATACTCAACCATTGTAGTCCATATACATTGGGAAAAAATATCATTTCTGTTTCTAGATTGTTTACTGTACATTTATCTGAAGACAGAAGAATTGGCATGTACATGATTTCGATGAATACAGTTCTTTAATAATCTGATAAAAATCAAACCTCTCAGCGCGACATATATATAAACGATATCAAGTGTTATCTTTTCAGGTTCATATTAAACAACTGTTTACATCAATTTGCTCTTCTTGTTTAAAACAATTTGTCAGAATTAACAGACTTGCATTGAAGGATCACTGATTGTTTGTAAAAACTTTAAAGCAGTTATTGGTACGTATTCATTCATTCATTATTTTAATTTCCTCTTCATAGAGATAACAAGCGTTATACTATCATGGACAACAAATCCGTATATCAATAACAGAAAATACCCACAAAAAAGTAAGGAACAATACGTATAATTTACAAATAAAGATAAATTCTAATATTCATTCAAAAAGAGTACAAGAGTATATATCTTGAGCTGGCGAAATCACACTTATTTTACTTGTATGTTTTGTTAAATTTACAATGGTATTATTTGGATGCTATTTTAAAACATTAATTGAAGGATTTTTGCCTAGATACAAAAATGATTCATCTTATATTCATTTATTTCAACATTGACATCGGTTAAAAAAAAAAAATAATATCAAATCCAGCCAAGTTCTGTACATATGTGGGGTACACGTACATCCAAAGCATACATGTATAAAAATTTCGAACAGCGAGTAGTCGGTCGCAAATTTCACAAGATTTGGAAATAGTAAACGTAATAAATTATAAATAAATGATAATAGAAAATCATACATTTCTTCATGTAAATAGGTGCCATGCTCAATTTATTTAGATTCTACTCACTATTGACGATAGTATAATATTCCGTATGTTCATCGCTTATAATATTTTGTACAGTAACTCCTTCAATAGAAGCTGTAATGCTTCTAATTTCGTCTATAGGGTCCCAAAACTCCTTGACATCGACAACGGTTTTTTTGCCTAACATCTTCCATTCAACCTCTGTAGAGTATCCTATTGGCCATTCAGGCATAGGTCCACCTTCTGTAAAGCCAATAAAAGAATGTTTGTCTGTGTTGGTATACGATGATTCAACTTTATGTTTGAATTATTTGTTGGCCGAATTTAAATTCATTTTTGTTTAACCATTTGATCGAACTTTGTGTTTCAAACTCGGTTCAACAACTGATATATACGTTTGTATTCCGAAGATTTTATAGTTACTGACTTTAGCTTTTATTTATACTTTCATTGTCGAAAATGAAATACCGTTCTATATGCCTTTTTGTGTTTCTTTGTTACATATGACGATGTTCATCCTGTCAGTGTGTTATGGTAATTTTTTGTATTTCTGTCTTTCAAATTTGCATGCTTTTTTGTTTTTCTTTGTTACATATGATGTGGTTCTGTGCTTATACATCCCGTCATTGTGTTAATGGTAAATTGTTGTATTCTTGTCTTTCATTTTTGCTGATGTCGTTTGTTTATATGTTTTTTTGTGTGTGTTTGTTACATATCTGGTTTTTTTTTATAATGATTAAGATAATAATTCATTGGTGATTGCTGAACCCCATTTTTTGACATTTTTATCTATTGTGTATGGTTTTTTTTTTGTTCACACATTGTTGTCAATATAATTGTGTTTTTTTTTACTGTTATACAAGTGAAAACTTTAGTTAGCTATAAAACCAGGTTTAACTCACCATTTATTACATAAGATAATGCCTGTACCAAATCAGGAATATGACAGGTGTTATCCTTTCGTTTGATGTGTTTATCCTTTTGACATGGTCAATTAATTAGGGAAATTTAATTTTCATTTTTTCCTCGGAGCTCGTTTCTTTTACAGATTTTACATTTAATATCAAGAATTGTTTAATATACTGACCTGAAGCATTGTGATATGTACATACTGAGTTATCAAAACCAAAAACATTAGCTGAAACTTGCTGAAGATGTGCAAAAAGTACTACTAAAACTACTGCTACATACTTCGTCATCTAAAATATAAGTTGATATTAAGAAATAATCATCTTTTAATTGGTTTAATTTAATATAATTGTACTTTTACATGTCAACAGTCTATACCGTGAAAACAAAATCCTGCAATTATTTATCATTTGTACAATAATTGTACAGGTCAAAATATCAGCAATCGATACCGCGAAAAAAAAGTATCCTGCAGTCAGTATGTGATTGACAACTAAAGGGGTCTAGGATAAAAACAACAGAAAAAGAAAAGTAAAGAAAAGTAAACATAATAAGTAATATATTATATCGAACCAGCTCTTAAAATATTAAAATGACTTACATATTGTTAAACTGAGTTTGCATTGTTTAAACCGTTTTTAATTTTTCTTATTTGAGAAATTAATCGTGAAAGGGAGTAGGGGTAAAACATATTGCGCGAGAGAGTCTATACGTTGGTCTCAGTACAAATTGGACAGAATCGTATTTTATCAAAGTTCTATCACGTATTTAATAATACAAGTGTCATTACATCTGGTATAGACCCAGTTTCGGTAGTAAAAGATACAAAATTGGTATCATCTAAATCGTGCTGGCGGTTTTTCTTTTACGATTTAAATCTAACAGTCTGAACAATTAAAAGAGGGATACATACATGGGCCATAAAATAATCAAATGAAAATGAGGCAATTTTATCTGATTACACTACTGCGTCAGTAAAAAAACTTATTAAGGAATTTTATTACCCAGTCTATGGAAGAAGCATATCGATAAAAAAAATTCTTATATTACATAGCGATATTGTCTAATATCAATTGTAAACATGCAGACATTCCAAGCGGAAAATGTTGTTTTCGGCACCGAAAAATTAAGAAAATACTAACTTTAAAACTTATTGTTAAAAAAAAAACAACAATTGAGTCTAAATATACATTCAGAAGTTAGCTAGAAGCAAACGTTTATGTCCGTGTAAAATTTGAAGTACTGTGTTTTTCTCATATACATAAATATACAAATGCTATTATTTCTAATATCAATGCGATACTTTTAAAATATCATAGCGGTCTTTTTATAATATCAATATTAGAACTTATTAGTATTAAAATTTGACTGCTGAACCCATATTTTGACAATGTTATCTATTATGTCTGTTTCGTTCACGCATCGTTGTAAATATGACAGAATTTGATGAGACTGTCATACACGTGAGAGGTTAAGCGCTATAAAACCAGGTTCAATCCCCTATTTTCAAAATTTGAAAATGCCAGTACCGAGTCAGAAATATGACAGTTGTTATCCATTCGTTTGGTGTGTTTTATCATTTGATTTTACCATTTGATCAGGGACTTTCTGTTCTGAATTTTCCTCGGAGTTCAGTATTTTTTTTATTCTACTTCTTAGTAGTATTAAGTGTAAATACGCAGTTTTAAGACCATTGCTTAAATTCAAATTGCTTTTGGTAATATCTTACAAATTTCTCAATTGGTTTTGGAAGCAAAACTAAACAAATAAGGGTTTAATAAACAATGCCGTAATCAAATAGCTGAGTATCAAAATGATTGTTCACATATATAATATTTAGTAAATTTCATAATTAACGCACCGAAATAATATATATTCGATATTCTCACACCGCACGCATGGAAGACTTTCTTTATTGATAATAATGAAACCAACGTGTGACAAAGATGAATCATACTGTCCTCGTTCAGATTGATTCGACAAAATCTGACCTGTATTTTTGAATCTCCCTTTTTATACAAATTAGACCGTTGGTTTTCCTGTTTGAATGGTTTAACACTAGTAATGTTTTTGTTCCTATATAGCGTGGTGTTCGTTGTGAGCCAAGGCTCTGTGTTTAAGGCCTTTCTTTGATCTATTATGGTTTACTTTAAACAAATTATTACTTTGATGGAAAGTTGTCTCATTCGAACTCGTGTACCATCTTCTTTTATTTATAAACCATTAAAATTTCCCTTATAAATAACTGCTTTCCAGTCCTCAAACTGAACGATCTAAATTTTTATAAATATAGAAAAGATATAAAAAGTATACACATTTCTAACGTCAAAAGACATTTACATCTTATTCATTTGTGTTCTAAACATTTTCTTTTATTCCTCATTGAATAAATGAATTTATAACAAGCGATACGGATTGTTATTTTGCACTAAGAAATGTTCGTGTATTTATACGATCGATTTACTAGTAAAAAACCAAAGTTAGATCTCTGTGGCAACAATACATCGGAATGCCCTAACGGTCATCGCGATGTATAAGAGCGTTTACGCGGCGAACTGATTATGTTCATAGAGATATCGATTTACCAACGGGAAAAGTCTTTGATATCCAATATTTTTTTCGATGTTAATAATAAATACATTTTTTGTTTGACAAGTATTTTGATTTTCGTTGTATCTGAAATGTCCAATTTATAGTCTGAGGCTACTCAGTTTGTATCTTCAAAGTTCGGGATATCAGCATTTGTACATTTTTATTTGTTTGGACTATTTATTTTACCATTTGAATATTCATTGTAACTTAGAGCTGTATTGGATTGGATTGTTTGAATAAATGTTTCTTTAAAGTAATGATATTTTGTGTCTATTTCGATATTTTCAAGGTGGATAGGCTATAGCCAGTGTGACCAGTATATCAGAATCTTTACGGTAGACGTATTTGCAACCGCTTTTAAATTCCGCCATTCCATCATCACTTCAAATAGAATTATAAAAAAGAAGATTTGGTAAGATTGCCAATGATACAACTGTCCACAAGAGATCAAAAATAACGGAGACATTTACAACTATGGGTCACCGTACGGCCTTCAACAATTAGCAAAGCCCATACCGCATAGTTAGCTATGAAAGGCCCCGATAAGAGAATGTAAAACATTCAAGAGAAAAAACTAACGGCCTTATTTATATAAAAAAAAATTAACGAAAACAAATATGTAACACAACCACTGAATTACAGACTCCTGACTTGGGACAGGCACATACATAAATAATGTGGCGGGGTTAAACATATTAGTTAGTCGGTTAAAACATGTGATTGAAAACAAAAGACTGAATAGGTTGTTATCACTTTCAACTATCAATAGGGTCAAGCAACATTTTCGAAATGATAAGTTCATGTAAGCGTTAATTTTGTTACAGTTACGAAATTTTAGTGATATAAGACAATATCGCTCGTTGATATAAGAAAAGGTTTTATCGAATCGCTTCTTATATAGACTGTTACCTGTTGTTTTTAATTTTTACAACAAACATCATAGTAGGGGGAGGAGCAAGTGGGGTCCATTAAAAAGGTTAACAATGTTTGAATTTGCTTAAAGAAGATTACAGTAAATTGAAAATTCAGATACCGATAACCAGTAACATCAATTAAATTGATAATAAAAAAGGAAACAGTGATTTTAAATACAAATTTGTTAATAAGTGTCCTTTAACATACTATCAGTTAACAACAATGGAAATTCAAGAAAACACATACATGGATTAAACAGCTAATTAGTTAATAATAACAGTTAACAGCATATATATTTTCAACATAACAGTTTACAGCATATATATTTTAAATTAACAATTTACAACAGTTTAAGAATGCCTAAAACACCAGGAAAGACATTGGACCCCACTTTTTTTAGCTACTAGTAGCAAAATCATAGATGCAAGACTAACATTTATTATTGATTTGATGAGGTTATATTTTTAAATTTGAATTTTTGCTAAAATATATAAAAGAATAAAAAGTTATCTAGAGCAAGTTCAGCTTGTCAAGAAGTGAACGACATCTACAAATAGCATGTCATATAAAGTTGCAAATTAAAAGGTGCACGAAACTTATATAAAAATAAAGAAGTCGCTATTGGAAATAATAGAAATAAACTCATCATATCTACCAGGAACGTATAACACAGGATTTTAGTTGTCGTGATTAACATAGTTTATCTATATATCTGTTCATTGAAGTGACAAATGATTCGTCCTTTTCATTAGATTTATAGATAACTATTACCAACAAAGATAATAGAATAGTTAGTTTAAACTCATTGCTTTTTAAAAGCGGCACAACTGCTAATATATCATCTTCTTACCTGATTTCTTAGTATTCTTATATTTTAATGCGTTACATTAGAAATAATCCAAATATAGGATAACTACCAAAAACAATAGTCATTGAGTTATCCTATCGCACCCTTGTACCCGTATGATAATAACACTGATTATCAATTGTAAACACGTAAATATAGACATTATATATTACTGATAAAAAGAAAAATTCAAATATTTTAGTGCACTAAATCTACAGTCAAGACAAAGTAACATGATAATGAATGACCCATTTGTTTACTGATTTTGTATTTATTATCCTTTTTAAGAAACATTAATAGGAATGTTTATACATTATAGGTTTTAACTTATTTTAGAAACAAACAAATTTAATTTTATAGGAAACTGAGCATTCAAAATACAAATTGATAAATTAAAATACTATTGAAAAAATGGCGTTTATTAGTTAATGAATCATATTTCATTTTCATACATTTCTTTTTATATATATGTATATATTGGCAGATATAATTTGTTCAACGTTATCTGTACGATGTTTTACGTTTGAAGTTAGATTGAAAACAAACCGGACATAGCAATATAATATAGTTAATTGCTACCTTAGTTTGCTATTAATAAGTATTGAAATGGGCATTGTTATTAAATGTTATATCAGTATTTATTTCAAAGATAATGTTAAATCAATCTAATTCTATCATATTCATTCAAATGGGACGTCATTTTACTTTTTCATATGATCTGTTTGACAAATTCAAATGTGACGTCTCTTTTTGTCATTTTTTACAATTTCAAATATGACGTCACTTGGCGTTGAGGCTTTAACTTATTCGGATGTGTCTATGTTTTATGTTGCATTTTGTCGGGTTATATAATGTATTTCGGTTGTTTCCTGTAATTAGTTAATACTTCAATTTTATCATGTATATCTTTTATATAGTCATTTTATAAAATTTACTGTTTGCAAAAGTATTAATTATTCTAAATAATAGGGATGTTCTGGTACCTAACAGAAAACCCTGGCCATTTTTGGCACAACTTTTTTGAACTTTTGGTCCCCGATGCTGTTTAACTTTGTACTTGTTTCGACTTTCAAACTTTTGTATCTGGGCGTCACTAGTAAGTCTTGTGTGGGCAAAATGCACTTCTGGCGTATTAAAATTTTAAACTTGTTGCCTTTTTTTAGCTATTATTCGATTCGTGTGTTTCTTTGTCAATTGCTTTCTCCTATTTATTCATATTGTAGTCCTGTATTGTTGTGTTGTCATTTTAATGTTATATTTCACATGGCCATAAAAGAGGGAGGTTTGGCATGCCACAAAACCAAGTTTGACCCACCATTTTTTCCTTTAAAAATGTCTTTTACCAAGTCAGGATTATGGCCATTGTTATAGTATAGTTCGTTTCTGTGTGTGTTACATTTTAACGCTGTGTTGTTGGTTTTCTCTTATTTTTGAGTGTGAATTTACATTACCATAAGACGTCATTCAAGTATTTGGTTTTGATGTTATATTTGTTATTCTCATAGGATTTTGTCTAATGCTTAGTCCGTTTCTGTGTGTGTTACATTTTAATGTTGTGTCGTTGTTCTCCTCTTATATTTAATGCGTGTCCCTCGATATTAGTTTGTTACCCTGATTTTGATTTTTGTCCATGGATTTATGAGTTTTGAACATCAATATTCTACTGTTGCCTTTATTTATAATCCATGTCCATTTCTAGTTAAACTTATGAAAAATATGAAAACAAGAATCTGCATAGTAATCTCACATAAATTCTTGGTGTAAACAAATAATTTATTTAAATATAATCTTAATGCAAGTATTATTCATACTGAAAAATAAAAAAAGAGTTCAGAAAAGTAGATGGAGGACAATTTAAATTTATTATTCAACTACTAAAGCGATATAATTGGTTAAGTACGGAATGGTCAGTTCTTGTACATTCCGTCAAATACGTAAGATCGAGGTACAATTTTATTTTGAATATAGGATTTCGCTTTTTTCTTCTATAGATGAACTTTATCATTTGCTTAATAGAAAAATATAATAAAACATGAGGTCACTGTTCATTTAAGCTCACAATCTGTCCTTGAAAGAAGCATGCATGTTCACTGTGTATCATCGCCACCGGAAATTGGGTACTAACGAAGCGGAGAGAAATAGAAAAAAAAAGTAAACAAGTTAAGAATTCATTCAATTTAAAGCATTTCCTCTCATTTGATGAGGGTGCCGCTTAAGAAATGATTTTCTGATATATAATTCTTCAAATTATTAGGCAGATAAGTACAAAATTAATACAAGATTTTGTGTAATACTCCAAAACTTGCCACTTAGTACCGGAAAATTTCGAGGTCGATCGTCCTCTGTGGCCCCATTCTCAAGATATTGAACTGTTTTTCATTATTTTTCCAGACAAGTTTTTAGATTATTATAGTGTGGCATCATATTTACTGAAATTTGTTGTCAAAAAGATGTATTTTAAAGAATATAGACCATAAAAAACAAAGTCTAGGGTACGGCAACTTGCTCGTGTTGGCAAATTTACTGTATGGCAACTTGTTTTCAACTGTAAGGCAACTTGCTAATTTTAGAATAATTATTTACCGTCCTTTCAAAGAAAATAAAGTATTTAAAAGGTACCCTTTTAAGTTAAACTGTTTTTGTCCTTTTCAAGGTTTAACTTTGTTTAAAAATTTTATTTGACTGATAAATTTTAAAAACTGTTAACTGTTTTCGACTCACTGTCTGTAATCAGATTTTCTGTTTTGTTAAACTTTGCAATGTTGTTAACTGTTTATTTGAAATTGAGATTCCTGTTATCTGTTACTTTTAAAATACTTAAAATGTTCACTGTTTTTGACATTATTTTCTCTGTTAACTGCTCTTAACTGTTTTTTTACAAGAATCATTTTAAAATTTGCTGTCCATCTCCTTCTTAACGTTGCTTCCGCAAAGGAGTGACATATTCAGCATATATGTAACTGTTCATGTCTTTTAAAAAAATTGAGTATAGTAAATCCTTGATAAAATTGAGAATGGAAATGAGGAAAATGTCAAAGAAACAGAAGCCCAACCAAATAGAAGAAACATCCCAACGCAACGAGAAAATTATGCACTAGGATGGATGTGAATTCACAGGTAGGAAAAAAACTTAGAACTGACACTCATAATTTTTAAACACCCACTTTCCCTTCCTTCCTAATAAATAAGGCTTACTATTTGAGTTATGCATGTGTATATCTATGGAAAGAGAATCGTCCATAGATTTGATTTCCAATAGTAATAATGGTGAAATGTAATCTTTTTTTTTGTGTTACCATGGCAACAATCAGCATTTATTTGATACCAAATATTGCAAAATAGGGGGTTGAACATGTCACAAAGATCTAAAAAGTTTGGTCCAAAGGAAAATTTCAATTTTCAATCAATAAGAGTGATACCTTTCCTGAAACCATAGACAAATATCTATCAAAAGGTTAAAAAAAAATCATATGCATTTCTGCTGTTTTTTTTCCATAAATTGAATTGAAAAGATCGAGCGTCAAATCTTTGTTGAAAAACAATACAAAATTTCTAAATCTAAATGTTCATATAAACCCACTAGGAAGGCTATATTATTATTCAACTACCTAAATATCAATTCAATTGTACAAAAACTTTCATATTTAAAAAATTCACCATGGCTATAATGCGAAACTAAACTTGTAACTGTGTATTGATATACCTGAAGCTGTCTCCTACGTGAGCACTCATTTAACTACAAAAAGGGGGTAAAAGTTCAATGTTTGTTTCTTGAAACATATAAATGAACCAAAATTTAAAAAATGAAATAAATACAAGACTATATACAAATGTAGCAAAGGTTCCGGACTCAAGTTGGGTCATGCAGGTGCAACAAATGCGGCAGTGTTAAACATGTTTAGGGATATCTCATGCCCCTCTTTATAAGTCTAACCAATGTAGTTATTTATATATGCCTTCTATTTGTAATGTATCCAAAACGTTAAAAGGAAAGGCCACTTCTTATCCAGCTAAAACCCTAGTCAGTCCTATGATGAAAATAATTCAGATGTATATGGAATGTTTGATAAGTTATATTGACCCAGAGTACCTGGACGGAATTGTGAAAAATAAAGTACCTTTTCAATTTGCAATTCGTAAAATAACTGAACAGTGTGGCCTGGTAGAAGAGGCCGAAAATGAGGACTTGGTTCGCAAATTGATGTCAAATTTCCTAGTCTATATAAGACTTCGGAAATGTAAAGATGGACCAAGGCTTTTTTTATATCAGCTCAGAGTTCTTAATTGGGACTTGGAGATAAAAGAGCGCTTCAATTTGTGACACCTTACATGCTACTTTCTGATTTATACACTGGTTTTGATGATTTAAAACAAAAGTCAGTAAACCTTCGAAATTCTTAATAAAATCATGAAAGCAATGAGTCGTATGAATACCCTGACTGAGATGTAACCATAATTTATAAGAGCCCCCGCCATAAAAAAAAAAAAAAGTTCGCGCCCTATAGTATTCACTCATTCTATCTGTTTGTTACACTTTCCTACGTCATGACGATAACTCAAGTTTGCTACGACTGACTGACATAAAACGTTTACTCAACAATATACATAACCAGAAGAAGCCTCCTTTTTGCTGTTTGAAGCATTTTCGATTATTCATGACATAGTCCTTTTTCTTGGAGTCAATTACTCCGTCTGCTTTTCCATCCGTTCAATTGTCTGTCCATGTGTCAATAAAAAAGTATGGTACTTGCGTGTGTCTTCTGAAAATAAGTCAGCTTTATAAAAGATTCCTTATGGAGCTTGGTATTTCTGCGACTTTGTACAGTGGTTTTCAAGTTTTTGAATACATTGTAGATATGCACTTCCCCTTTTAATTGCTTTTGGGTTCGTTTGGGGTAAATTAAAGTTGCTGTTAACTCTTATCAGCATTTTAAATTTGTTGTTAACTGTTTTTGCCAAAGTCGAGGTGTTGTTAACATGTTAACGGACCCCCTCCCCTCCCCCATCTAATTATGCATTAGATAAAATGCATTAGATAGAAATGCCATTTGCTTGACAGCATTTAAGATGTATGCAAATTATATATTTTCAAAAAGAAACTGACAAGAAAATTAATTCGAAAGGCAATTCACGATTTGTTTCTCCTTAATTTCGATGAAAACAAAGTATTTTCTTAATTTTGTCTGTCCGAATTCTCGATCCTGTGGTTCGGTGGTTGTTGTTTCTTCATCTCTATCTTATTGGTTGATTTCATAAATTGTTTTGTTACACTGTATATGATTTAGGCCGATAGTTCTCTTGTTGAGTCCTTCCACATTTTTCTATCGGTGCTTTTTATAGCCGACTATAAGGTACGAGTTTTCGTTGTTGAAGGCCGTACGATAGCATATAATTGCTTGCATACACTTTATTTTATCCTGATGGATAGTTATCTTATTTGCTATCATACCACATCTCCACTGTTTTTATCTAAAAAAAAAAAAAAAAAGCTAGCACCAAGAAAAGATGAATGGACGATTTATTTTATTGAACTTACACAATTTCAACCTAACAACAAATAAGACAACAGTCGTTAGTAGTATAACGATATATAAATGTATTTAGGATAATATGGTTGAAAAAAAACTTCTTGTACAAAATCGAAAAGCGGTACGCAACGAGGACTTCTGAACTAAATTAACGGCTTATATTTATATAAATGTGACATTTTGTATATGTGTAAGCCTGTAAAGCTTTGATATCAACAATATATCGTCACTTGATATTATCTAAACAGTGATTAATTTCCTCTTAAAATTATAATATATTGCAAGACGCCGTACTGACAAAAATTGTTATTTTGCAATTCGCCGTACAACGTCCTGCAATTCGCCGTACAGAAAACAAACAATGTTTTTGTCCATATTCTTTAAAAACATGTTTTTGACAACAAATTTCAGCAAATATGATGCCAGACTATAATAATCTAAAAACGTGTCTGGAAAAATAATGAAAAACAGTTCAATATCTTGAGAATGGGACCACAGAGGACGATCGACCTCGAAATTTTCCGGTACTAAGTGGCAAGTTTTGGAGTATTACACAAAATCTTGTATTAATTTTGTACTTATCTGCCTAATAATTTGAAGAATTATATATCAGAAAATCATTTCTTAAGCGGCACCCTCATCAAATGAGAGGAAATGCTTTAAATTGAATGAATTCTTAACTTGTTTACTTTTTTTTTCTATTTCTCTCCGCTTCGTTAGTACCCAATTTCCGGTGGCGATGATACACAGTGATGTTGAGGTACTTTTTTTGTTATTAAAATATACTGCCGAAATTTACCCAAAGGAAATAACTCTAAATAAAGCAAAGGCAAACGGTCAAAACTAGCTTTTCTAGTTTCAGATATTTAGGTAATACATGGGAAATTTAACACCAAAATTTACAACAAAAGTGAAAATTTTCGTTCCCTGTTGTTAATTTTTCCTTTTTTAAAATGGTAATGTTCCGTGTGCACAATCTTACGGTGTTTATATATCACAACTCGTTCGCTATGCCCGTGTATGTTGTAACATTTTGGATTTTAATGTATGTAAATGAAGGCAATAGTAGTATACCGGTGTTCAATCGTCATATATCGATTTAAGGTAGCATTCAGTCAGAATTTTCTAACTCCAACCAACAGTCTTTAAAGATTAAATCTCCAAAACTACTCAATGGATTTTTAAAATATTTAACTCATTTTAAAGCTAAAATATTACTCTTTCTTAATCTATAGATAATATTTTTTTGGTATGATAAATCTCAAAATATAGCTAATTAATTGCCCAAAAAGCGGTCTTCCAACTTGAATGACAATGGCATATTTAGGTCAAATGGTAGTAAAAATTTGTTTTCATCCCTTTAATCAGCCATATACAAGATACAAAACCTTGTCTCAGATTTTTTATATATGCCTCCAGTAAGAAGATATATTGATTTAACTGCTGCGTGCCAAACCTCATTTCAACTTTCATCTTTAGAGACCTAAATCTGGGATACAGTTTTGTAGAAATACTCCCTTAAATAACATATATCAAAGTCAGGTCAAAGGGGCTACCCATAAAGTTTATATTTTCCTTTTTCCCTAACAAATCTCATGAAAAATTGTTCTGAGAAATGACCTAAAAATGAAATTTCCTCCTTAAAACCTATATAAATGCAACATAAATACAAAAATTCGACTGGGAACATCCCAGGAGTGTTTTGACACCATTACTTTTTCAATAGAACCACACACTTTGTGTCTTTGATGCTCTATTGTTGTAAATTTTGCATTATGTCTTGCACTGAGCAACACTAACTTTTGGCAGGAGTTTGACGTCACAGATTTGACCAACACCTGTGATGTAGATATAAAATATAGACAAAGTTAGCCTCTGTTCAGAGAGTCTCAGAAAAGAGAATAACAGGATTTACCAGCTGCATAAAATTGATATTTAAGAACCTTATTCTCACTATAAACAATCATTTTCATTTGTATTTTAAAAAGAAATATACTATAACTGAAATTAGCTAGAACATTAAAACAGTGCATCAAAAGACTTTTTCATAAAAAGATCCAAGACCATCCCTTCTGTAAAAAAAGACAATCTCACGTTTTATAGAATTGTAAAATTTTACACAAAACCTTATTCAGACAGTCTGATGCCTTCAAAGATACTTTTACACTCTTTTCTATATTTTGTTTTCATTTTTGGTAGATTTTTTCCTTTTCAAATCTTTTATTTCTCTGTTTATAAACATGTTATGTAAATTTCTTTTGTTGCAAAACAATGAGAAAAGACCACAATATGTATCTAGTGGTCAGGGATTAACAACTGGACAATGGTATCAACAGATGATTGACATATTAGCCCCTCCCAAATGCCTAAATGCTTAGATTAATTTTCATGTGGTTGTATTAAAATAAGTTCATTATCAATTTAATCCCTGTTGTGATAATGATTTTTGGATTTCTACAAACTGTGCAGAATAATACTTAATTCAAAACAATCATTGTTACACTGTAGTGCTACCTTAATTGAAACAAATCCGGATCATAAGCAAAAACTGAGGGAAGCACATCAACTCAGGTCGATACAAAGCATGCAAATATATCTAACAAAAGGTACAAAGTGAAAGTACAAACCTGACAGTACTACCATGCTTAATTCTACGACCAACATATATTATATAACCTTTAATCAAGGTCAAATCTAAAGAGATAAGGTTGTAGATGATAAATCATTAAAGGATATTTGGTTACCTTGTCTTATTGTCTGTTACAATTCCATTATTCTTTACATATAAGTTGACAATTTGTGTTATCAATGGTCACATATCTAGCAAATGATTTAAATGACAGAACCTGGTTTCACATTACTTTTGGACTAACCTCTCTCTCGGAAGTTTTTACTGTAAAACTATGTGTTGGAAAATTCTATAAATACAATAGACACTAGTTCAAGAAAACTTAAGTGATGACACATATGTGCTTCATTTTTTGCAATCCATTGCATTCGTATATTTTTCAATAAAACACCTCTGTATCTAGCTCCTAAATTATATTCTGTGTGCCATTACAAACCAGAAAAAAAATATGTGAATGATAAACTAACAATTTGAGGTCTGCTTGACAATAACTACTAGTAAATGATATTTAAATAAAAGGCTCTGTGTGGCCAACTTGATACGAACTCAGAGGTCGAATACTGAACAGTTGGGGCAAGTGTGGACACTACATTCCAGCTGGGTATAGTTCTGAATCTGGATTGTGATTAAATATTTGTCACACCATTGGTTTCCGACAGAGTGAACGTGGTATTTTTTTTTTAGTTTAGACTAAATATGACAAGTCTTATCAATAGCTAATGCTGTCCTTTGGGTAAGGTAAAAGCAATTTAACGAATTTTGCAGAAATTAAATTCACTTTTCTTTATCATTTCAATAATTAAACATGACGAATAGTAAAGATAAGGTCTTAATTCATCATTTTGAATAACAAAACTAAAAGTTATTCCACTGTCCCAGGTTAAGGAAGGTTTGGGATCATGCCAACATGTTTAAATCTGCCATACTCTGTATGTATGTGCATATCCTAAGTCAGGAGCCTGTAATTCAGTCTCGTTTGTTGATATTTTTTTCGTTTTGTTTTTATACATCAATTATGCCATTAGTTTTTTCTCGTTTGAATTGTTTTACATTCTTTTAAGGCTGGCTAAACGGTATTGGCTTTGCTCATCTTTGAAAGCTGTACGGTCACTTAAAGTTGTTATTTTCTGGTTCACTTGTTTTTTGTGGAGGTGTTTCAAAGGCAACCATACCACATCTTCTTTTCATATCTAGACTCGGATTCAAACGTTTCTTCTATAAAATTGGGAACACAAATATCCGTTTCCAACTTTATACCAATAAAAACATTCTTGGTAAAGAACCAATCTGATGTTTTCAATAACATTTACAGCAAAGTAGAGATGATAATATTGCTGGATTGTTTTTATCTACATGTATCTTGATTTTGGAATAAAATGATATTCATTTCTGCATTCCAAATTGGCAATTTTATGTGCACCCTTGCTAGTTGTTCTGTTCATTTGAACATGCAGAAAGATAGGTAAATTCATTAATTTCAGTTGGAGAATTATTGATGTTTTCCCTCAGTTATCCTCTTAAAATTGAGTGCTGTATACATCTTATGTATCCATGTGAACTTAATATCAGACAGGGATATTATGGAGGGAGATCAGGTCTATTTCATATCTGTTGTTTGATTTGAATGGGACCAATTTGATTGAATTTCAATATTACATGGTGCTTGATGCATGCATACTAAGAGATTCTTAGCATCTAGAAACTCTCTGTTTCGCTTTACTGGAGATTATGTAATTACATCAGCTATGGTTTGCTACTTTCATTCGTCTTTTACCAATCGATTTTTAAATATATAAACATAGGCAAACTACTGTCAGCTTCATCAACAATTAACTCAATTTCAGTTTTTCTATGGTCACCTTCTCATTCTTAAACAATAACATACCATCTGCCCTGGTCTATGACATTTACATATCTTGGTCCATAAGATATAGGAGAGCTTGATCTCATTACAGTGATTCATTAACAGAGATACAATCTTAACTCAACATTGCTCTAATATTCCAATTACTCAATTTCTCAACTCATTAGCGACATTTCTGCTATCAACTTCACACATCTGATTGGGCCTTGATCATTATATATCTATGGATTGTCAATTTGGCCCTTTATTTTCTCAGGTTTTTGAGAGTGTTTCATTGTTGTTGATGTTCATCATACATATCTTTTTAGTCACATGGGATTCATGTCAATCAAAGTACATTTTCACAATACAAGAAATAATCAAAGCGCGAAAGCGCTGTAAAGGCAGTTAATTACAGGTTGTGTGTATTTCTAGTCCAGTTATATCATTATCTTCCATAGAACAGAGGTGGTTTGTAGAATTTAAGATTTAGAGTTCTTTTGTACCTAGTTCACCTATATCTATAGTCTACTGTTTACAGTATATTTTTTGTGCCTCGCCATGAAATGCATTTTTAGCCATGGCCTTGTCAGTTTGCTTTAAATTTATGAGTTTGACTGTCCCTTTGGTGTCTTTCGTCCCTTTTCTTTAGACATAAAAGAACTTTTCCTTTTCAATATAAATAGACTATTTTTAATTATTGATTGTATACGCATATTCTATGACTCCCATAAAAAATAGTTCACAAAGATTGACTAGTCTCTGTACTGTGTGTATAGCAAGAACATCAAGTAAAATGTAATAATGGTAAATGTACATAGTAACATGTCAACTTTTTTGATGACCATACCTGCCAACCGTCAGTATTTGCAGAGTATTTCCCCCATCGAGCTCCAGGCTCCCAAATGGAAATTTTGTAATTTTGCAGCTGTCTCATTAGCATTTCAACCACTTCCCATATTTGCAATTAAAACAATAGAAGAAATTTATTCAACGCAAAAACAAAACTTACTTGTAAATATGAAATTCTCTTTACGGTATTAGTTTTTCTCATTGTTTGAGATTGTACAATAGTACCTGTAACTGCTTATACCTATTTCTTATTCACTTTTGCTTGATAAACTCACTAAATATCATATACATTGTACCATATGTATTTTCAATTCAATTCTATATACCAAAGCAAAATGAACTGCACCACTTTCATTCACTAGTATGCATCTTTTGGCAAAATACAAGTTCTTAGATGACACAATTAATATAATATATATTTATTGATAAAAAAATAAAATTTAGTATACAACTCTTTAACTTGTTAACAGGTATAAAAAAAGCACAGCTGTGTCATAAATTGTGAAATCTGTGCTGAAAACATAGACATTGATGGTATTTGAGTAATTCCATATGTGAAGCTCAACATTAGCTCGTCGGTTGGTGGTGGACAGTTATAGTTCCTTTCTGCAGGCTAGGATGAATGACTTTTCAGGAAAACCAATTTCACAAATCAAAACTTTCCTCTAGATTTCTCCTACAATAATTATCCAGTTTAGTTCTTTTGTTTTAATTGGACACCATCCTGATTTTTAATTTTGCAAACCATTCAGTCTCTTGCTTGCAAATGGTGCATGAAAATAGGATGGGTATGGCAGTAGACAAGTCTCTTTAAAGTGGGTTTGTGCCCTGAAAAAAAGTTTTATAACTTAAGTTTATTTGAAACTTGTGCAACACATATTATATAACCTAAATAACTATATAACATAGAAGAGAGCATCATTCGTGTCAATGTTTTGTTCCTGTTTACATTGTCATTGATATTTTTTCAGAAAGCCTGAGGCATAGCTCATGAATTCCTGTCATTAGACATTACATCCTAAATTAACATAATTACTGCTAGAATAATTATCTGTATGATATACGTTCACTATCATTGTACAGCCCAAGTCTTCAGTATATATAATTGTTGCATTCATTTACTCCTGTGTTCAGTCGTTCAAAAATATTTAAACATCAACAAATGAACTTTAATAAGGACAAGAAAACACTAGAAAAGATACGTACGCAGCAGTTAGTAATCATCAAAAATCTGATGGATAACTGGATACCATAAGAAGAAGTACATACAACCCGTGTTTAAGTGTATTTGAAAGAGAAATAAATCTGGTTAAACGATGTAAAAAGGAGAAATATATCTGGTTAAACGATGTATAAAGGAGGAAAAAATTGTAGATATTGCATTACGATGCGTTCTACCTAATAGCACGTGGATATGTTTACATATTTAGACTTGACCCAGTATGACCCGTCACGTGACCTTGTAGGTCACCGCCGTCGTTTAACTGTTTAAACACTTGACTACAGTCGTGTATAAGCTAGTCAATAAAAAGCTTAAGCCTGTACTATTTATGTGAAGTAAATGTGTTTGTTCTGTACATTTAAATTGTTTTACCTGATAACAAGGAAGTATATCTATCCGTTTCCTTCTCAATTCACTTTGTCAAATTCTTCGAGCTTCTTCAAAACATACGTATTACAGCGCCCGGAAGTGAAAAAAATATGAGAAATCCTCGTAAAATAATGCTATTTTCAATTTTGTTGAATCCATTTTGTTATATTATTATACAAAGATAAAAAAAAAAGTTACGATTAATTATGAATTTGCATATCATTATACGGAACGTTTATGGACTATTTTTTAAGTCGGTCATTTTGGCGGGAAATCATGTACACATACACACGTAGATTGGCTGGTACCCGATTGTAATGTTACACATCAAATATATCAAATAGCTAATACCCGGAACGTAGTACAGGGAATCAGGATAATAAGTAGACAACATACATAACTAATACCGAAATTGAAAATGCTTTACGGTTTCTCGTTCATAAACCGAATTCCGCTTTGAATTATAGAAGATGCAATATTAATCATGATCAGTCGACTTTTCATTGTAATATCAACGTCTGAACTAATTAAAGAATCTTTATATGTCAGATAACACTTGAAATTGACCCGACCTCTTTCCTCACGGAATATACAAATAATGATAGTTTGTAGTCAGGTTGACTGCTTATAATGCAAAATACACACTAATAGCAAGTTCTACAAAACGAACAATACACACTGATCGTTTCTTTAGTCCCCAATGTAAATGAAAGAAACAAAAACCATATCATACCATAAAAAGAAGAGGAGAAATTCGAACATTTCCGGATCTTTTTCTGGCCAAAAGACCCCCAGCAAAGATTGAATATGAAAAGATGAACCTCATGACTTAAAAGTCAGGCCTTAAAGCACTGCCTTTAAAAACACCTTTTAAAAATGTTATAATGTATTGGCATCAATCTTTTTACATTTGTTTAATTCAAAAAACTTTTGGGGTTCGCATTAAGTAACCTGATGTTCTATTGTTGTCATTTGTTGATGTGGTTCATAAGCAGGGGTCGAAATTAGCGCTGGTCCAGTGGTCCTGGACCAGTAGAATTTGAGTCGGACCAGTATATTTTGTCACCTGGTGGTCCAGCGGACCAGTAAAAATTTGTCGATAAAATCCCTGATTGAATCCCGATTTCGTTTTTTTTTTTACAAAACAATTTACCTGCGAAATCAATTACACTGTACTGGAGGTTCTAAGTATTACAATTGATTAAGTTTTTATTAATATCGAGGTTGACCGTCCTTCACAACAATACAAAATACTGAAATTTTGGAATGAGTCAAATCGACGGGCAAAAATAAAACAAATAAGTGACATTCAACTGGAAGATCTGAATAAAGTAACGTAAATATCAAAAATCATAGGTAATCAAAGTGCTGGATAGCACCTCTGGAAAGTTTGCAACTGTAGCTGTGTATTATTCCAAAAAGGTTATAGACGTGTATTATTTCAAATATGTATTCCATCACAGCTTTGATTTTTTAAACTAAACCATTGTCTCATCAGTAAGGATAAAAAAATCACTTTTTTTATGTTTATCATAAAAAGTTTTGATATTTTCTCATGATTACAACCTTAAGCTGTAGATCTAAAATAATGAAAAATACATTCAGAAAGCTCTGTTAATTTCTTTAAGTACCATGTCAACTTCAAGGGCCTGTGAATTAGTATTTTTCTATTGTCTTTGGTCCTTCATATTTGTTTTTAAAGCTTTCTACATGTATATGGTACAAACATTTCTCATTTTTGACAACCTTTATTGTGGCCTATAGTTATTAATACATTTTCATTCTTTGAACTCTTTTGGATAGCATTGGTTCTTTGCAAAAATACTGCATCCTTACTTATAAATAGTTACAGTAACTTAAATCAATACAACTGTAAAAAAAAGTGAATTTATATTATAGGCTTTTATCAAAAATAGGGAACATGTCCATGGGACTCAAATGATGCCCTCACTAGCAGTAACGTTATAAACTCAAGAACTGTAAATGTGACACTACAAATTTTTTTACTTGATCTGAATTATGGGTTAATAAACTGTGTATTCATCCTAATTATACAGTATTGCGCAATAGAATTGTAAGATCTTGACATTTGTTTTCTGTCAGAAACCTATTTGTTATGTCAACAATTTGATCGCGATCCAAATTCAGAGCTGTATCAAGCTTGAATGTTGTGTCCATACTTGTCCCAACTGTTCAACTTCAGGGCTCGACTTCTGCGGTCGTATAAAGCGGTGCCCTGCGGAGCATCTGGTTCCATTTAACAAGGCACAACCATAGAGCAGTAAAATTAAATCCACCAAAATTCAAACTTGATCAGTGTTTGTGGTAATGAGAATTGTGTATAAGTTTCATAACATTTGGTTAAGACAAACTATACTTAGAGAACAGAAACTAAAATTTCAAGCAACTTTTCTTTTTGTAAAGTAGCATTAAACGCTATAGAATGGTACAAAATATGCAACTTAAATTCAAACTTGACTTGTGAATTGTGGTTATAAGCATTGTGTATCAGTTTCATACAATTTGGTTCAGGCAAACTAAAGTAAGAAAACAGAAACGAATTTTGGGATATACAGAGGTACATAAGTAAGGGAAGAATGTATACATACTTACAGAAGAACAAGGATAAAACTCAATACGATGGGAGTATAACAACAGCAGTATGACCAAAGGAATAAAAAGTTTATATACGCTAGATTCATATGATTTTTGTTGTAAGCCATTCGTTTGATATATTATTATTATTATGGTAATCATTGCCTGTGTTTGGATGACAAAGCAATTGAATTTCTATTTAAATAGGGCATGCTATGCACATGTTTGTCTGTAATCTATATAAATTGTGAGGTGAAAATACAGCCATTTAAGTCAAAGGGTACACATCATCATAATTTCATGAACCTTTTTAAAATCATTTCTACAGCACTTGTCTTCATACCCTGAGCTATGTTATTCTAAGAAGTAGATGCTGACACTCGATTGCTTTTAATACGGATGCTATATGATACGAATTTGCGATAATACACCAGAGGTGGTATGATGTAAATTATTGGAAGACTGAGACTGAAGAAGAATTGACGTTGGGTCGATGTTTTTCTGCTGTCAGTTTGATCCACTTTAGCATGCTGAACGAGTGAAGGCCCTTATATCCACATTAAAATGTGTTTAAATAATGGAATTAAAAGTTTTTAAATGATTTTTGGCATCAAAACATTTCGATCGATGTTTCGACAAAAACAATGCATTTAAATTTTTTTTATGAAAGCCGGTGGTACCGTATTTACCTCTACTCGTCCCTTAATGGGACATTAGATATATAATTATCGAGTATTTTATATTCTATCACCTGTGTTTTGTTTAACAAAACATCATCACTTGTCAATTATCCGACGGCTTGGCAGTCAAAATCACAACAAGCTCTCGCATTTTAATCAGTCATTCCCGATTTTTTCGATACTCTCGGGCTTTTACCACGTTTACGTACGTACATAGTAAACAGGTAAAAGTAGAGCGGAAAATGTTCATTCATGAAATTTTCATGAATGAAACTGACGCAATCTGGCGTAGATTTCTTGTGATTTTCTCTTCATCGTATGGCAGATCCACGAAGTAGTGTTGAGATTCTCATTTTCAAAATGAAGTTAAATTCATCTGAATCGTCGGTGAATATTCAATTCTTTTTTATTAAAGCTGTGTCAAATGAGTAGTTACTCGAAATTTTAAAAGAACCTTCCAAGACTCAGAATTCAAACACTAGTACTAGAACTAAATTATCTCGGATCAGAATAAATGGCGATAATCTGTCACCATAAGTTTCAGGCCGATGGCTATGGAAAGCAGCAATAGCAAGCTATAGCAAACTTTCCAAAAAAAACGTGAATTGTTTAATTATATAGTTGATTGCAATGTAATAGATTGTATTATGTATATCATGTGAACAATTTGCAGTGATCGACCTAGATGAGAAATATTTTTTTGTAAGAACGAGATCTTCAAATTTTAAGTTAGATTCTGTACTTGCTAATGAACAATCAGAACAACAATAAAAAACTATGAGAATAAGGAGAGGAAAAATCATGAAAATAAACGTAAACATCTTTCATTTATATTAGTGTTTGTCAAATGAATATCATTTGTACAGGACCAGTAGATTTAGAGACGGACCAGTATATTTTCAGTCCACTGGTCCAGCTGGCCAGTACACAAAAAAGCTTAAATTCGACCCCTGTTCATAAGTGTATCTTGTTTCTCAGTTTTTAATATAGATTAGACTTTTCTTATTCCTGTTTGAATGATTTTACACTAGTAATTTGTAGGGCCCTTTATGGCTAGCTAGGTCTTGGTGTGAGCCAAGGCTCTGTGTTGAAGGCCTTTTTTCGACAATTTCAACCAGATGCTCCGCAGGGCGTAGCTTTATACGACCGCAGAGGTTGAACCCTGAACGGTTGGGGCAAGTATGGACACAACATTCAAGCTGGATTCCGCTCTAAATTTGGATTGTGATTAAATAGTTGACACAGCATAGGTTTCTGACACAGAATGAATGTATTCAAATGAACTTAAAATTTTTGTTTTCTCTTAGAGCAATTCACTATGCTGTTGAATATTAATCCTCTCAAAAAAATGTTTGAAGAAATTTTCTTTTTATTAATGAAATTTCAAATGAGAAAAATTGAACCCAATTTTTTAATCACATCCCCCTTTCCCTTATTCCAAAACTAATTTCAATTTAAATATTCTAATGGAGTTTGCAACAATTACTACTCATTTAAATACATCAAGATGTAAAAAAACTGCTTGTTATCACTGAATGGTAAAGATTATTTAAATTTATCAGTTGGTAGTAAAAAGTAAATATACATTGTATATTGTATATAACAAAGATTTAAGTTGATTCTGGACAAAGAAAGATAACTCCAATTAAAAAAAATTCTTGCAGATATTTCTTGCTTACTATACTGGACAAAGAAAGATAACTCTTAATCAAAAAAAAATTTGCTATTTCACAATATTGTGAAATTAGATATTTCTTGCCATTGCACAATACTGTGCAATTGAAAAGACTTGCTATTGCACAATACTTAATATAATAATTTTAGATCCTGATTTGGACCAACTTGAAAACTGGGCGCATATTCAAAAATCTAAGTACATGTTTAGATTCAGCATATCAAAGAGGCCCAAGAATTAATTTTTGTTAAAATCAAACTTAGTTTAATTTTGGACCCTTTGCACTTTAATTTAGACCAATTTTAAAACTGGACCAAAAATTAAGAATCTACATACACAGTTAGATTTGGCATATCAAAGAACCCCAATTATTCAATTTTTGATGAAATCAAACAATGTTTAATTTTGGACCTCAATTTGGGCCAACTTGAAAACTGGGCCAATAATCAAAAATCTAAGTACATTTTTAGATTCAGCATATCAAAGAACCCCAAGGTTTCAATTTTTGTTAAAATCAAACTAAGTTTAATTTTGGACCCAGTGGACCTTAATGTAGACCAATTTGAAAACGGGACCAAAAATTAAGAATCTACATACACAGTTAGATTCGGCATATTAAAGAACCCCAATTATTCAATTTTGATGAAATCAAACAAAGTTTAATTTTGGACCCTTTGGGCCCCTTTTTCCTTAACTGTTGGGACCAAAACTCCCAAAATCAATACCAACCTTCCTTTTATAGTCATAAACCTTGTGTTTAAATTTCATAGATTTCCATTTAATTATACTAACGCTATGGTGGGAAAACCAAGAAAAATGCTTATTTGGGTCCCTTTTTGGCCCCTAATTCCTAAACTGTTGGGACCGAAACTCCCAAAATCAATACCAACCTTCCTTTTGTGGTCATAAACATTTTGTTTAAATTTCATTGATTTCTATTTACTTTAACTAAAGTTATTGTGCGAAAACCAAGAATAATGCTTATTTGGGCCCTTTTTTGGCCCCTAATTCCTAAACTGTTGAAACCAATACTCCCAAAATCAATCCCAACCTTTCTTTTGTGGTCATAAACCTTGTGTCAAAATTTCATAGATTTCTATTAACTTAAACTTAAGTTATAGTGCGAAAACCAAGAAAATGCTTATTTGGGCCCTTTTTGGCCCCTAATTCCTTAAATGTTGGGACCAAAACTCCCAAAATCAATACCAGCCTTCCTTTTATGGTCATAAACCTTGTGTTAAAATTTCATAGATTACTATTCACTTTTACTAAAGTTAGAGTGCGAAAACTAAAAGTATTCGGACGACGACGACGACGCCGACACCAACGTGATAGCAATATACGACGAAAATTTTTTCAAAATTTGGGGTCGTATAAAAATCCTAACATTACATTATTGAGTTAAAATCAGTCTGTTATAATTTATGGATATGTGTAATGGCTACCTATTTCATGGGTTATGATAGTGCATATCTGTATAGTGCAAAAATAATGAATCATAAAGGCAATTAATTTATTCTAATTTTAGTTTGTCTAGCATGCATATCTTCATTTCTTCTAGTTCTTGCACAAGTTCATATTTATTTCCACAATGTAAAGTAAATATTTGAACAGCTTTGTCTATAACAGATAATCCTTCCTCCAGAAATCCCTCTGCATAATATAGTACTCCAGCAAACTTATGAAGTTCATTTGCATACTCTATACTAGTGTCCCCATACAGCTTTCCTAATGTACAGACACTGTCTCGTAGGTAGGGTATAGCTTTGTTGTACTTCTCTGTAATACAATCAGTTATCAAGATTAAACACATTTGAGAAATTATAACTGATGACTTTTAAAATTCCTACATAATTTTCCCCCCTTTAGCCTTATCCATTATTCTGTAATTCTGTAAAATAGACTTGATTAATTTTAGGCTCTAGTTTGAAAAACATAAAATCAAAGAGGTTTTGCTGAATTACTGGTGCTAATAACCAGTGAAGACAAGTTTCATTTCTATTGATCAAAGGGATAAAAAAAAATTGCAAAACTTCTCCCAAGAACAACATAGCTCACATGACAATCAATTTTCAATACTCATTTACATGTATATTTGTAAAAAAAAATTACACTTAAAAGGATACAACTTTACAATGATTTGAAAAATTAACAAAATTCTTGAACCCAGATCTGACTTATTGATAGTAACATATATTCTGAATAGTACTTCTTATTCAGCTGATTTAGTATCATGATAGATATATAAACATTGTAACTAGTAAATAATATAGTATACTACTTACTTGAAAGAGCATAACACTGAGCAAGACAGTCCTTTGTTTCTGCCAAGCTTTTATGATGTTTGTATAAAACCTTTAACTGTACGCTTAGACAGTTTGTGAACTTTTGAATAGCACCTGAAAAAAAATATACAAGTCAAAATAAAAAAAATCCTTGATTCTTATCTACTTGCAATTTTTTTCAGATCCTCCCTACACAATATTTTTTTTAAATTTCTAGATGTTTTCTTCATAGTTTATATATATTTGTTTGAAGTGGAAAGGAACTTTACATATATGACCATGAAGAATAATTAAGAAGCATTCTGAGAGTATTGCATGGCAATACATAGTCCCTACAGGTTAACATGTATTGTACAGAAACAAAATGCTCAATTTCTGAAAGTCAGAGAACAATGATTCTGCAAATAAAATCATCAGAACAAAACAAATTCAAACATGATCTGCAACTTGTCATGATTAATCTGAATATCAAATATCAAATAAATATCTTCAACCATGGCTTAACAGTGTAGAAAACTTATTACTTGTGTGTATAATCTGTAATTTAACATATTTTTTTCAATTTTGGAAAACTTATTATTTGCATGAATTTTGAAATTCCAAACACCATAACTCCACACAAAAGGACCAAACTGAAATAAAATTCAAACTTCAACTGTAACTGGTTATGATGAAACTATATATCAAATATTAAATCAAAATCTTCAAGCACAAAGAAAAAAGTATGGAGAACTGATTTGCAGCACTGAAAGATGGACAAAGTGCAAAATCAAAGTTCCCTTTAGCTATGCTAGTAGGAAACTAATAACCACAAACCTTCAATATCTTGTATCTGTAAACTTTTCAATCCATCTATAAACATATTCTTTGCCTTATTTTCATTGGTTAAAAACATTGTCACATGGTCAGTGAAGTCACATGATGTACAGAAACATGTTGTTTCACTTTCTTTAAGAGCTGCTTTACATAATGGGCAACAGTAACTCTGTAATGAGATATAAAATCTGTCATTGAATATATATTAATTATGGATGGATTTACTTGGAACCTCAATGATTTTATATTTTCTGATAAACAGATAAACATACTTTGACCCATAACGATTTACTTTTACAAATTGTGACATGGATGGAGATTTGTCTCATTGGCACTCTTATCACATCTTTTTAAATGTAATGACCATATTTTTTTTAGTTTTTGATAACATGAAAGGCATATGTAAAATTGATTACCAATATATTATTTTTAATCTGTACCTCGTACTTTACATTTTTTATATACAAAAAGGTCAATAAACATAAGTTTTAGTCCTACTGATATTAAAATAATCATGAAAACCACCATCTTTTCTTCATTTACTATCTTGCAGATTAGTCTGCATACCGAATTTACAATTTCAAATTAATAACTTGGTCTAAAGAAAATCCTTCTAAAAGAAGCAGTACTGTCACTCAAAAAACTACTACCTGAAAAGAAGGACCACTGAAACAAGCAACAAGCATCCAGAAAATTTACAATGTAATTTTTTCCCCTTTCATTAAATGTTTCAGGATAATTGACAAATAGTGTATGTCTGTGATTTAAAATGTCCAACAAGAATGTGTCCATAGTACATGGATGCCCCATCCACACTATCATTTTCTATGTTGAATAGACCGTGAAAATCTCTAATGTTGCATTAAAGTTAGAAAGTTCATATCATAGGCAACAGGTGTAATAAGTTTTAAATTAATAAGACTTCAACTTCATCAAAAACTACCTCAACCAAACCTTTAACATGAAGCTAAACAGACGGGCGAACGAACGAACGGACGGAGGACAAACGGATGCACAGACCAGAAAACATAATGCCCAAAAATGGGGCATAAAAAACGCTTTACAATTTGTTTAAATCTCAGTTCTGGTAGAAATGTACATAGGGACTATTGTAACTATGAAAATGTCAAGTAATTTTAATTAATTTAATAACTTTGCTACTTTGATGACACTTAATTAAACTAAGTGGATGACTGACTGTCTCTTAAATCTATCTTACAGTTATGTAAAACTTACTGTAAAAATGTCTTGTTCATCATATATCTGACAAGATGGACATTGACAGGAAAAGTAATATTGTGTCTTCAAGGCCTGCTGTCGTTCCATTTTACTCATTCTTTTATGATGAGGTCCTAAAATATAAAACTGCTTTATATGGAGAAACAACTTACAAGCAAGTAAGGGACAACATCAAAAGATCGATGTAGAATATAAAACTTAAATCAAATAGTTTGGGGTGGGAGGGTCAACATTGCTTCAAGTTTTGTTAATCTAAAATCGATTTTAAATATATCCATATAGGTAAATCATTTTTTCCCAAATTAAGTTAAGAAGGGGGGTAGTGGGGTCAGCAAAAAAACTATGTGAATTCAGTTTTTTATCCTTCATTGAACTTTTGATATCGTCCCTAAGTTGTCAAAAGAAAGCTGGGGTTAAATTTGAAAAAAGTTAAAGGCAAACAATTCAGGTTGCAATAACCCTTATACAAACAATACAATCAGGCTTCATAAAATTTTAGCATAGTTTGATTACACATATGTCATGTGAGTGTGACCTCATCATATTTTTTTTACTAATTTTTCATCCTAGAATGCAGGAAAAAGCAGGACCAAGTTATACTACCGTGACTGGGGAGTCATGTGGCAATCAATGACAACCCATAATCAAAATTTTATTGTGTGAGTAAAGGTACAATTTGGCAAGTGGAACACTGTGGAAACAGAAAGAGGTTTTTTTCTGATTTCGCAGGCAGTATGTCATGAAAGTACATAACACATGGATCAATAATGGTCTATAAAATTTTAATATTTTCCTAAAAATTTGAAAACAATCTGTGGAAAAAAAATGTTTCAAAGACAAATTTAGGAAGTACAAAACTACATTTATATGTCAAATCACAAATATTTCCAACTTTGTATGGTTTTAGAGTAGTTGTGGCTCATTGAAATCGGTCTCTTCCTCTAGCAGTATAGATATGAAGAATTACATATGATTTTCTATGTGTACAATACTTACCATAACAGTTAAATATTTCTTCACCAGGATCTACATCCTTTGTAACTCTCACCACTAACATGTCTTTATTAAAACTGAAAATATTCATTAAAATTCTTATTATCACTATTGTTTGCTTTTAGTGTTTATATTTGTATTTTTCAATTTTAAATAATGCAAAGGTTTTTAAAAATATCTTGTTTAGAGAAAACTTATACATTACATTATTGTACATTGGTCATAATCTAATCTTACAAAAATTTGTAGTTTTGCTTGCAAAATGAACACCAAAAACATCAATAAATATGTTTATAAAAAATCTCTAGGTGTGCAATTTTATCTGAACTATACACGTCAAATATCCAGTTATGAAAAGAAACAACTCAATCAGTGTCCCAACTTCTGATTTAAATATTCTACTTTCTACATAATTGGGTAATCATACTTCCGAATGCATCAAACATGAGGGTATAAAAACTTACGTAAAAATGTTTACCAATATATACTAAATAGTTTTAAATTATTTATAATTCCTACCCTGGAATAATAGAGGGATCACAAGAATGATTCAGTAGACTAGTGGTGGGATATATTGCTGTAGCAACTCTCTCCTGACTTTTACTATCCACCAATGAAGTATCAGAGGTCTGAGTGACCTGTAATTCAGTGATAGCATGAGCATTACACACAAGTTGTTCTATATGACGTAGCAGAAGTCCTCCAAAATAAAGGTCATCCTGAGAAAACTGTAGCTTTGTTATATCTTCTGTGTTATCATTGGTTACTTTGATATCACCTGATTTCTTTTCCAGCCAACCAGATTTCTTCAGAATAGTCAAAAGAAGTAAGGCAGTCTAAAATGATATAAATATGAGTGTTTAAATGATTGAGCCTTTAATAAAAAGTCGTCTGAAGTTTACCACCATACAAAACAAACCTTTTAAAGCAACATAGACTCATAGTTAGTTTGCCTAAACAATTTAATATCAATCTGGAAAATCTGTACTTTAACATCAGCTTCTGTTTGGTATAAAACCTCATCAGATATATTGTTTGTCAAACTTATTTAAAATAAAATTTACCTTTAGAGAAGAATTTTTAGATAAATCTTGTAAAATAATAAAATAAAGTGATACAGCAAAGCTCCTTTTAATCATATTTAAAAACAGAATTGTATAGATTGACTACAATTTCACTGAACATATGTCAGAGCAGACTTTGTGTAGATCTCTATCAATAAGGATAGTCCTAGCTATGAAAACAGATACAATATAAAACAAGTTTAATTCATCTGTATTTACCAAGGTGTACTGGAATGAGTCTGCTGTCTCAATGTCAAGGGCATGGGTCATCAGGTCATACACAGAGAGGTAACTTTTATCATATGTTCCTTCTTCTGTGACTCCTCCTATTCTATCTTCTTTCTGGTAAAATTCTGATGCTGACATCTTTTCTCTAAAATCTAGGAAATGAGTGGACGTTCTTTAAAATTATTTTACAGTAAAATTGAATATCTGATCTTAAGTTATTTGTGCAAAAATAATTAACCAGCATTTCAATATGTAGATATCAACCTCTTACCATTGCTAAGCATTTATGTATTAGCTGATTACATAATTAATATTTATAAATGTTGGAGCCCCACTTGACAGCCTCCCGAATGACCAAATCATTAGAAAACCATACAGTTCCATTCCCTCACTGTGAACTAAATAATGTGATAGTTTTAAAAAGATAAGATTATCAAGAGGAAAGAAAACAATGCAAGAATGACTTTACTTTATGTTTGGCTATATGCTTGTGAATACAAATATGTCACAAATGTTTGATATTTGTGGAAGGATGGCTATGGATCTGGCATATAATGCAACATTCAAATTTGTATGAAAGGATATTTTCATTTTCCCCCAAAAATGTGAAATAAATTCCAAAGAATCCACTGCAAAACAAAGTTTATAGAAATCAAATATTAATGTGAAGGGTATACTTTTAATCAATATATTTGTTACCCTAGAGTAAAGTTTATGCATTAAAATTATGACAATAGCAACCCCCAAAAATATGCCTTGTTTACAGTATATAAACCAAAACTTACCAAGTAAATGCTGGTGTCCTGCTGTGAGTACAATTCTTAAACTTAAATGTGCTATACCAATCTGAAACAAACAAAACGAAATATATAGCTGTATGAACAATTTGTAAACTTAAATGTGCTATACCTATCTGAAAAAGATACACAATGAAATGTATCACTAAAACAGATAGGAAGTTAAACTGGTAGAGATCAAAATGTAAATCAAAATATTCTGTATAAATCTTTCAAACTTTCTAAAACAGAGTGAACAAGAATGTGTCCATAGTACATGAATGCCCCACTCACACTATCATTTTACATGTTCAGTGGAATGTGAAATTTTGGTCAACACTTCAATTTGGCATCAAATTTAGAAAGATCATATCATAGGGAACATGTGTACTAAGTTTCAAGTTGATTAGACTTCAACATCATCAACCAGATGCTCCGCAGGGCGTAGCTTTATACGACCGCAGAGGTTGAACCCTGAACGGTTGGGGCAAGTATGGACACAACATTCAAGCTGGATTCAGCTCTAAATTTGGATTGTGATTAAATAGTTGACACAGCATAGGTTTCTGACACAGAATAAATGTGTTCTAATGAACTTAAAATTTTTGTTTTCTCTTAGAGCAATTCACTATGCTGTTGAATATTAATCCTCTCAAAAAAATGTTTGAAGAAATTTTCTTTTTATTTATGAAATTTCAAATGAGAAAAATTGAACCCAATTTTTTAATCACATCCCCCTTTCCCTTATTCCAAAACTAATCTCAATTAAAATATTCTAATGGAGTTTGCAACAATAACTACTCATTTAAATACATCATAAAATATTAAGATGTAAAAAAAACTGCTTGTTATCACTGAATGGTAAAGATTATTTAAATTTATCAGTTGGTAGTAAAAAGTGAATATACATGGTATATTGTATATAACAAAGATTTAAGGTGATTCTGGACAAAGAAAGATAACTCCAATTAAAAAAAAATCTTGCAATAAGATATTTCTTGCTTACTATTCTGGACAAAGAAAGATAACTCTAATTAAAAAAAAAATTGCTATTTCACAAAAATGTGAAATTAGATATTTCTTGCAATTGCACAATACTGTGCAATTGAAAAGACTTGCTATTGCACAATACTTAATATACTAATTTTAGATCCTGATTTGGACCAACTTGAAAACTGGGCCCATAATCAAAAATCTAAGTACATGTTTAGATTCCGCATATCAAAGAGGCCCAAGAGTTTAATTTTTGTTAAAATCAAAGTAAGTTTAATTTTGGACCCTTTGAACTTTAATGTAGGCCAATTTGAAAACGGGACCAAAAATGAAGAATCTACATACACAGTTAGATTTGGCATATCAAAGAACCCCATTTATTCAATTTTTGATGTAATCAAATAAAGTTTAATTTTGGACCCAGATTTGGACCAACTTGAAAACTAGGCCAATAATCAAGAATCTAAGTACATTTTTAGATTCAACATATCAAAGAACCCAACCGATTCATTTTTTGTCAAAATCAAACTAAGTTTAATTTTGGACCCTTTGGACCTTAATGTAGACCAATTTGAAAACATGACCAAAAGTTAAGAATCTACATACACAGTTAGATTTGGCATATCAAAGAACCCCAATTATTTAATTTTGATGAAATCAAACAAAGTTTAATTTTGGACCCTTTTGGCCTCTTTTTCCTAAACTGTTGGGACCAAAACTCCCAAAATCAATACCAACCTTCCTTTTATGGTCATAAACTTTGTGTTTAAATTTCATAGATTTCTATTTACTTATACTAACGTTATGGTGCAAAAAACCAAGAAAAATGCTTATTTGGGTCCCTTTTTGGCCCCTGATTCCTAAACTGTTGGGACCTAAACTCCCAAAATCATTACCAATCTTCCTTTTGTGGTCATAAACATTGTGTTTAAATTTCATTGATTTCTATTTACTTAAACTAAAGTTATTGTGCGAAAACCAAGAATAATGCTTATTTGGGCCCTTTTTTGGCCCCTAATTCCTAAACTGTTGAAACCAAAACTCCCAAAATCAATCCCAACCTTTCTTTTGTGGTCATAAACCTTGTGTCAAAATTTCATAGATTTCTATTAACTTAGACTAAAGTTATAGTGCGAAAACCAAGAAAATGCTTATTTGGGCCCTTTTTGGCCCCTAATTCCTAAAATGTTGGGACCAAAACTCCCAAAATCAATACCAACCTTTCTTTTATGGTCATCAACCTTGTGTTAAAATTTCATAGATTTCTATTCACTTTTACTAAAGTTAGAGTGCGAAAACTAAAAGTATTCAGACGACGACGACGACGACAACGACGCCAACGTGATAGCAATATACGACGAAAATTTTTTCAAAATTTGCGGTCGTATAAAAACTACCTTGACCAAAAACTTTAACCTGAAGCGGGACGAACAGAGGCACAGACCAGAAAACATAATGCCGCTCTACTATCGTAGGTGGGGCATAAAAAGGTATATGTGGTTTGTTATATGTCAGTATCTAAAACAAAGTGTTAATTTTTTATTAATATTTCAGAAAGATGAAATTTTATTTCTAACATGAATTTTTCTTAATCTCAAAGTTGCACATGTTGGAATGCTACACAATCACCTACTTGATACACATATATATGTGTCTGAGTGTTTTAAAATAAAGTATATTGTTAATGTTCTTGTCCATTCGTTTTTGATGTGTTTTGTCATTTGGTTTAGCTATGTGATTATGGACTTTCTGATAAGATTTTCCTGAGTTCAGTATTTTTGTGATTTTACTTTTTACTAGTAGTCGAAGTATGTTTAAAATTGTGATCAAAACTTAGACATATTGAAGAACTCAAAAGTATCTGCAATCAGGAAGTTGTTGTCTGACATATTCATGTTTCGCTCATATGTTGCAATTCATAGGTGTAAAGCTGCTGCCTAAATATGAAGTCATGCTGTCCAGAAGTGTAAAGCTGCTTACTAAATATGAAGTCATGCTGTCCAGAAGTGTAAAGCTGCTGACTAAATATGAAGTCATGCTGTCCAGAAGTGTAAAGCTGCTGACTAAATATGAAGTCATGCTGTCCAGAAGTGTAAAGCTGCTGCCTAAATATGAAGTCATGCTGTCCAGAAGTGTAAAGCTGCTGACTAAATATGAAGTCATGCTGTCCAGAAGTGTAAAGCTGCTGACTAAATATGAAGTCATGCTGTCCAGAAGTATCTAAAGAACAGTTGGATACAAATATGTGTTGGACGGTTAGACAGACAAGTTGATATTACACCCACTGAAAAAGTATAGGGACAATACAAAAAGTTTTGACCTTATCAACTTTTAAACATAATGCCACAAGTTTAGTCCTGCCTAACCAAAATTACCAGTAGCCATATAAGCCTTATTAAACAAAATTAAATAAATGTTTTGTCAATAATTTATAAAATAATACTTACAGAATGACATATATCTAAATATTGACATTCTATTTGATGATAGACAGACCAGGACTGCTGTCTACATGTCTCACTACAATACAATACACTGCTACATCTCCTACAACTACATCAAATCAGGGATCAATGAAACAATCTTAAAACTCAAATTTAACACAGCTACATATTTTATGATAATTTTTTGGTTAATATAAATTAGCAAAAATGTTCAACCTCAGTGTTGACAGGCTAGTAAAACAGTGTAATACGTTAGATGAAATAAATCAGATTTGTGAGAAAAAATAATAAATTTTGAAAGGTACTAAACTGTTCAATTTTGTTTACACAACTGAACATGTTAAGAAAAGAAAACATTTTTTGGTTGAGTAACTACCATGTATTCTATCTATCTCTACAGTATACTATTGTGAGACAAATTTGGAGTGTTTTAGCTTCAAAACTTACGGTACAATAGCAGTCAACTGACCAATACAATGATGACAATGTGTTTGATAATGATCTGGTAACAATACTGTAGCATAGGGTTTCTCTGCAATAATCACACTTCCAGCTGGTATTTTACATGTTGCCTGACAGTACCAATAAAAAGTAATATATAAGTTTATAACAAAATACATAATCAATCATCTTTTCAAACTGAAGTTAAGTTCTTACCAATAAGTCACAAACAGGTCTATAATTTTCAAGAAGTATTATTTTTTACAATAACAATACAATATAGACATAGTTTGTAAGTCTAATAAACAATGGCTCTTAATACTTTACACCACATCAGTTCATATGTTATACTATTTCAACATGGAGACATGTTTTATTACTATGTTAATAAGTAATAAATTTTGTACACAAAAACATTTTAAGTTGGTTTCCGTATTACATATTATTGTATAGCAATATAATATTTCCCACAGAAAGTAACCAAAAGTTAACGTGCAATAAATTCTATTATTGCACTAGTGCAATAAATCTTCAAAATTCATGACGTCATCAACGACAAAACGTCAGTTTATACCAATTTTAACTTTCAAATATTATATTGCTATACAATAAAAGGGTTATTGCATGAATATTGGGGAATATTGTCCCTCGTAGAACATATATTGCACTCACAAGCTCGTGCAATATAAAATTCTACTCGGGACAATATTCCCCAATATTCATGCAATAACCCTATATTATCGGTCGTCCCTCTGTCTATATCACTCTGTTCAGCTCTTAATATTATTCCGTATCATGTCTTTGTGACGTCAAATACGTTGACCTGGCCTTAATAACTTTGACCCGGACATATCAGCCACGTCATAATGTTTGAACCGACGTTAATAACTTTGACCCGAACTTATCAAGTCATCTGTTTGTGCTGGCAAAACAAAGAAAACACTTCCGAAACACGCAAATATAGCCTGATAAATCGATTATCAGATTTTCTGCATATTGATGTTGTAAAATATCAGCTGCTTGACATTATATGAAGGCTTTTTGATCTCGTTCACTACGCTCACTCGACAAAAAGCTTCATATTATGTCTCGCAGCTGATATTTTACGATATCAACATGCAGATAACCTGATAATTGGTACTTATTTCATATTATCACATTTTTGTTACGAATACGTTGAGTTTTGCGTATGCAATAACCTCAAAGTTGCCCGGGGCAAACTAGAGGTTATTGGCTAAAGCCTCCAGGCCGATATGGTAGTCTCTGGATGATACCAGGGCCAATATTGAAAATGGCATGTTATAATCTATTCTTATGTCACCTGTAGATATCTTCCTCTGTCTTTGTCATACTTCATTGTAACAGCACTGGATGCCTGTGTTAGAACTGTATCCCTGTCCTGGAATAGCTCTGGCTGAACCTTTTTGTTATGTTCAGTTGTCTCTTGGCTCCTAAAGTAATTGAGTGATATTTAAATTACTTCTACAGTTCAATGCATACATGATAAAATACAATACAAAAAAAATATTATCAAGTATGACACCAAGAAACAAGCTGTACAATGCTGTTTAATTATATCAAACCAATTGCATTGATTATTTTGGCAAACAAAAATAAAATCTATAATTCCATTTCCAACAAAATATATATATTTTTTTTAACCCGAAACATATCTTTGATGTCTCTTTTGAACATAGCCATATAACCTAAGTCATTTTCAAAAATTAAGAATTGTACGAGCATCTGTGTGTTTGGTTTCAACTGTTTTATTGTATAAATTTCAAGATTGTTATAGTTTAATAAGAATAGATTGATATTATTCAATACTGATGAAGGATATCTGTTATTCAAAATATTTATAGATTTATGTTTCCTTTTTTTGTTGTTGTATTGTACACTTTTAGGAGTTTATATAATGTATTTATTGTGTACATGTATCATTACTTGTAATGATCCAGCGCCCTTGTGGGAAAGATCATTGACATATATTTTGACATTTTATATATATATATGTTTCTTTCATAATGAACACAATTTTAAAAGAACATTTTTAATTATATTATCTTTCAGTGACATTAACCATATTAGTTTAAATTGATTTGGGTTCGTTTTAAAACTTTTTGTTAATACTGTTAAAATCAATATTTTTCTTTGATACAATTATTTATTTTCTTGCATTTCTTCATGTTTAATCTGTTGAGAATTGAACAGTTGGTGTCAGAAACTAAGACATTTAAAACAAATATTTGAAACTTTCTGAACTTTTATAGAATTGTTGGGTTGCTGTTTCATATAAGATACCTCAAAATATCAAGTATCACATACCTGTTCTTAGCAATATTTCCTTCCAATAATTTAATCTCTTCTAACAGCTTCACTGAAAACAAGAAATGTAACAATATTTTAATACTTGCTTTTATGAACAATTTTAACATTTTAGTTAAGTTTAAGACGGTTTCCTTCTTAAATGAAAGTTATGTTATTTTTCAAAGTCATTCAATAATATTAGGAGGGCCAAGTGAGCTAAAAATGTTATTGAATGAACAAAAGTTATCATACAAACTAAACAACATTGCATGAGTATTCTAATGTTTGATAATACATACCTTTTCTTTTTTCTTCTATTTCTTTACTTTCCAAAACTTCACTTTTTACAATACTCACTTCTAGTAAATACAAGTAATCTTTTAGAGAATAATACAATAAAGCATTGAAATCTTTATTTTCATATAATATTTAAACATACTAAATTTAACTCCATGAGGTGAACCAACGCCTGTGTGAATCATTTTGAGAGTCCCTGAACATGCTGAAGTGGATACCTTGGTATGCAGGGTTGTCAAATTATGCAAATGAATGCAACATGTTTAAGCTGTAAAATAGTTCCTGATAAGCTGGTTAATATGATACTGTGATGTGTAATAAATACAGTTCAAAATTTTTACTTATAATGAATCAACAGTATATAAATTTGAACAGTATAAATTGCTTGAATGCTGTCCTATTAAAATCTGTATATATCTGAAAATAAAACTAATTAGACAGCATTAAGACAAAAACACAATTATGTTTCACTTTACAGCAGATTTCATTGAGTATGTAGACAAAGGTAGTATCTTTGGTTAGCTTGCTTGTTAGCTGAACCGTGAATTCATTATCAGGTCAGATATACTACCCTTCTTTCCAAGTAGCCTAGTCCAACAAACAGATAGATTGGTTATCTGCCGGACTAGTCTACTCTTAAAGGAGGATAGTTTACCTGACCTAACAATGACTTCACGGTTCAGCTAACAAGCAAGCTAACCAACAATATTACCTTCCGATACACACACTCAATGAAATCTGCTGTAACAAAAGAAAGTATGTTAAACAATTACTGTTGCTTGCTTGTTGCATCTCTCCCGTATGGTACAGACAATGAGCCCATCTTAGATACAGTTTGTAAGAGGTAGGTTCTGGGTACTGGTTATCTAATGCTAACTTAATGGACTCTATAGTCTCCTACAAAAAACACACAAAACACAAAGTGGTATGTTATCTTGCAAATAAAAGAATTCAACTACCTTTTTGGACATCAATTTTTTCAATAATATACTTAATTGCACTGATTGTTCAAAGCAAATCAAAAGGATTGTGAGCATTGAGGGGGGTAAAGATTGATTTCATTTTGAATTGTGAACTGCCGGTAATGTTGATTAATCACTATTTTACAAAATTTTCCTTCGATTTTACTCAATACTGACTGGTAATTTCCTTTATTAGCACAGTAGAGTGATATGAAAAATTATTGCTAGAAACTAAGGGTGCACATGCCTGTTGTCAATAAAATTAACTATGTCGTCATAGGTAAAATAGCGATAAAAAGGTCATCATTGGCCATTCAACTCTTTTGCTTTTCTCACTTTCGCCGCACCAGCTCAAGCGAGAAATTGAATCTCTTTGAGATTATTAAGGATAATCTATAAACATTGCATTTTATGTGATGAAAGCTCTTTATGGAACCCTTTAATTGGAAATAAAATATTCTTATTCTATAAAGCAGAGACCTTTTCAGGTAATATTTTCAATTGAGTTATCTTCCTTTGTTTATATTGTAGGTAAAACAGATTTGATTTGTTTGTGTTTAATGCCACTTTTAAGCTTTTGGGCTTTTTTTTAACAGTCAGTTTTTATTAGTGGAAAAAGACAGAGTGCCTGTAGAAAACCATCAATCTTCGATAGAATAGGTAAAACAGATAAATTCATATATGTTATTTACTAGTTTCTGCAACTAATGTTATTTTTCAAACTAGTCAAAAAATATTGCAGATATATATTTCATAAAAATATGGAAAGAATTGTACATGTAAGGGGGATTACAAGACTGAATGGAAATCCTATATTTCTATGTCCCTTTCCCAGTGAATTGGGGACAATACTACAAGATAAATACTGTAAAATGTATATAACATAACTATATGGAGTTGTAAAGTTTTCATAAAATACCTGATACAATTTTAAGTAGAAGCAGACAGCAGAATGGTTTCCATAAGCTAGACCAAGATCTTTGGTTTTATCTGGTGCTTCCAATACACTCTAAAATACAAAAATGTAGTCAAGACATTTACTCCAATTATCTTTTGTGAAAAATTAATACTTGATTATACATGAATATATTGATATTTTTTTCTGTCCATATAGTATACAATAATATCTATGGGCATGATGGGCGCATATTTTAAATATTATTCAAAAAGCTGTGAAGTGTTTACATTTTTATGTATCATGTTAAAGAAGTATGTTATGTCACCTGGTGCAAAGTTTTGATTTATTTTACTAATAATCGGGGTGAAAGATGAAAAATACTTATAGCTAATCCTAACCTGAACTTGTACCTTCTAGATGTCAAGTTATTTTAATTAATTTTTGTTGGTAATTTTGAGTCTGACTCTCACTGAAATCACCCCACATCTCATTTTGTTTAATTCTAAATGACACTAGCAAAGTCATATGAAAACAGGAAATTGAAAAATAATAGAAAACATTTAAAATTCAGAATTTTGAGAAAAAGGATTACATAGAGCTATCAATTTAATCAAATTATCATGTCTTGATATTAAATTTGGATTCAAATCAATGAAGTTTCCCTATTCTGGGCTGAATATTGCCAAGCATGAAAAAACAAGTGAAATTGCAAGCTACTACTTACTGATACTACCCCAGCACAAATATTTCAGTAAACAAGAAGTTGTTGTGTGAAAATCTTAAAACATATCACACAGTATAGCTGACTCTCATAAACCCTGCAATTAAATTTCAGAAATTCTTGCAATACAATTCCTGAGAGATGCGTCAAAAAAATATTCATGGGACGGATAGACGGAAAGACAGACAGACAGAGGTAAAACAGTATACCCCCACTTTTTTTTTAAGTGGGGAGTGGTTTACTGATAAAATATATGTGTATGTGCATACATGACACAGCTTTTATGTTTAACTGAGATGCATTATATGAACTGTACCTGGGTATAAAATTCCAATGCATCTTTATATTTCTTCTCTTGAAACAATTTATTTCCATAGTTTCTGTGCTGTGTAGATTTTTCAGGAGATTTTAAATGAAGTTTTTCACATGATTCCATATAAAACTGAAGCCACGATACATTTCTGGAAAACAAATTTAATATGATAAATATTAGTACCGATATGTACATGTCTATATAGATATCCAATTTTTTTCTTGCCTTTTCAATCTGTCAAGATCCACATTTTTTTGCATAGAATACTACAATTTGATAATAACAACCAATATGAATAAGTTAAGCGTTTTGAAATACCCAAGATCTTAAATGAACAAGAATGGCTTTTCAACAACTTTAAGCAGAATACTAGCCGTTAAATATGTGAAATGTTCTCACATGGAAGCAGAATATAATGACATTGATTCCGGACAAGTACTTTATGATGAATCTTTTTGAAGAACATCATGATGGTCAAACCTTCAGATGTAAAAATATGAGCATTTTGCTCAACTTCCTTCAGCAGGTGCAAGACAACATTTTTAAATGCTTGTATATATATATATAACCATGTATAATACACATTAAAATGATGAAATCCTTTGTTTGAAGTGGTTACAATTGTTTAAACATACATGTTTCAAAATTTTGAGCATAATACATTGTTTAAACAGGCCCCAGATAGCTTCAATCCGTTTCAAAATTTATATCAGGGTTGGAATAAATTTAAATGGTAATAACATGTTTGTGTAACGAGTAAGAAAAGCTTTCCCATGTAGTCAGGCATGATGTATTTTGGGTTTAGTTTTATTCATTGGAAAAAAATGTTGGATACTAATTTTTTTGGTTTTCGTGGGTATAGATTAATCATGAATTCAAATGTTCAATGATTTACACTTTTTCTATTGACTTTATATATAGGCAGAGATTGGCAAAACCACATAATCAAGTATCCACCATAATGTAAGCTTTCCTCAATCCCAAAATATTGAGTTATTGTCTGAAAACTGAAAAATCCCCCCTTTTTTAATGAATAAAACCCAATTATAAACAGAAATGTAAAATCTCAAATTTATAAAATTCTAAAAGGAGCTAACATCAATAGATTGAACAATTCATCAAAGTTTCATGATAACTGCTGAAAGCATTATTGAGATGTTGTCTGAAAACTGCAAATTGGTTAATGCGTTTTTGAGTTAATGCCAGATATGTATGTTGATGACAGATGGACAGATGGACTATGGTATACCATAATACCTACGTAAACCTGGAATGTTAGTATTGTCAGAACCACCTAATCTTCATTGTCAAGATCACCATACCTGCCAACTTTCACGATTTTGGCGTGTACTACATGATTTTGACCCTTTGTCACGATTGCACGATCGTGTTCCTGAAAAACCCTTTAAAACACGATTTGGTGAAAATCTACACGAAAAATATTGTTGTTCCCCATTTTGAACTGTTTCAATGGAGGAAAATCGTGTTCAGCCAATCAAATTGTGTGTTTCTCATGATCAAATTAATCAGCCAATCAAAAACATTTCTCTCAAGATTGTTTTAACATGCTAGATATTGAACTTGTGTTGTATTCCTCTGTTTGTTGTTTGTAAAAACGTGAACATGGCAAATGATTTTTCAACTGCAAGGAGGTTCTTACACAGAATAAGAATAAAAGCATGACTGATTGACTATAACTTCAATGATGCAGTACTAACATGAATGTAATAAATAGTAGTTTATTCACTAATTTATTGACATTACATGTACACTTGCTGTAACATAATTTCATTTATGTATTCAATCATTTAAAGTATAATGTACTATTCATTATTTTTCACATGGACGCACCCACATTAACATGAGGAATCCCTTAAATGAGGGATTACCCTTAGTCTAGGGGTCACTCTTGTAAAAAATAAGATAGAAAAATGTAGATTTATTAACTTAAAAAAGGGGAAATTCTGACATTATATTTGGAACAGCTTTTCTAAATGAAGAGTCCTATTATTTTGAATAATAAAGAAGATATAAGGCCAAGAACATATCAAAATTCTTGGACATGTGTTGACCATATAATACCAGATAGATCATAAGATGTATAGTTTTTTGGGAAAAGTTTCTTCAAATATGTGCTCATTTGTACTTAAAAAGTGGTTTTTGATGTCCTAACATTGAGGGGGGATCCCTATGTGTTGTTGCTACCTGATAAAGGTCCTTCTTTGTGTACAATTTTAAATTGGAAAAGTCAACAACTACTTAGTATCCTATACATGAAAATAATTCCTGGTCTTACAGCTACATGTTCATATTTTCTGCTGATATATTATAATAACTAGAATCATGCAAATAAACTTAAAACTAGAGGCTCTTTAGAGCCTGTGTCGCTCACCTTGGTCTATGTTAATATTAAACATTGTACACAAATGAATTCATGACAAAATTGTGTTTTGGTGATGGTGATGTTTTTGAAGATCTTACTTTAATAAACATTTTTGCTGCTTACAATTACATTTGTATCTCTATCTATAACAGTAGTTTCTGTGGAAAATGTTAGTAAAAATCTACAAATTTTGTGAAAATTGTTAAAAAATGACTATGAAGGGCAATAACTCCTCAGGGGGTCATTTGACTATTTTGGTCATGTTGACTTATTTTTAGTTCTTACTTTACTGTACATTATTGCTGTTTACAGTTTATCTCTATCTATAATAATATTCAAGATAATAACAAAAAAACAGCAAAATTTCCTCAAAATTACCAATTTAGGGGCAGCAACCTAACAACCGATGATCCAATTCATCTGAAAATTCTAGGGCAGATAGATCTTGACCTGATCAACAATTTTACCTCTGTCAGATTTGCTCTGAATGCTTTGTTTTTTGGGTTATAAGCCAAAAACTGCATTTTCCCCCATGTTCTATTTTTAGCCATGGCCGCCAATTTGGTTGGTTGGCCGAGTTACCGGACACAATTTTTATACTAGATACCCCAAAGATGATTGTGGCCAAGTTTCAATTAATTTGGCCCAGTAGTTTCAGAGGAGAAGATTTTTCTAAAAGATAACTAAGATTTACGAAAAATGGTTAAACATTGACTATAAAGGGCAATAACTCCTACAGTGGTCAACTGACCACTTTGGTAATGTTGACTTATTTGTAGATCTTACTTTGCTGAACATTATTGGTGTTTACAGTTTTTCTCTATCTATAATAATATTCAAGATAATAACCAAAAACAGCAAAATTTCCTTAAAATTACCGATTCAGGGGCAGCAACCTAACAACAGAATGTCAGATTCATCTGAAAATTTCAGAGCAGATAGATCTTAACCTGATAAACAATTTCACCCTTTGTCAGATTTGCTCTAAATGCTTTGGTTTTTGAGTTATAAGCCAAAAACTGCATTTTACCCCTATGTTCTATTTTTAGCCATGGCGGCCATCTTGGTTGGTTGGCATGGTCACCGGACACAATTTTCAAACTAGATACCTCAATGATGATTGTGGCCAAGTTTGGTTAAATTTGGCCCAATAGTTTCAGAGGAGAAGATTTTTGTAAAAGTTAACGCCGGACGACGACGGACGACGGACGCCAAGTGATGAGAAAAGCTCACTTGGCCCTTCGGGCCAGGTGAGCTAAAAAAGGGATGTAAGCTCATCTTACAAATCATGCAAATATGACTACAAAACAGCACGCGCAAAATAGTCGTCGAAAAGAATTTTCAACTTTGAAATTGTTGTCACGCGCTAAAACCCCCATGGCCATTTTTCAAAAGTTGGCAGGTATGGATCACTTTGTGTCAAACGTCAAAACAGATAAGTATATGAAATAACGAGGGTGAGTACATGTAAATGTTTATTAACTGAATGCAAATTTATTAAAGTAAAAGTTAAACAGTTATATATCCATAATTTATAATAGCATTCATATCAGATAGATGGATCAACTAAGGTATAAAATATCAAATCCCTTTGATTACTGCCTTATAAAACAAGAGGAGACTTTCCTTTTTAGAAATCATTGACCCATGGTAATTAGGTCAAGGTCAGAAACCAGTCATACAGACATAATTTTTTTTTTCATTAGCATGATTAGGGTTAGTCCAAATAATAAGCCATTTTAGTACGGATTTTGATAAAAATTTTGGACTGCCTAACAGCAAAATCAAAAATAGCCTTTCTAGACGGCATAGTACACTTATCCCTATTTGTCCACAATTACCAGATATCACACAGGTTCCCCTAAAATTTTGACATCATAAAACAAAATATCTGACACCACAATGGAAGTGATTGTCATTGACGTCAAAAGTTCAAGCGGCCGGGTCAGACGGGAAAAGCGATAAGGTGTATTATTTGGACTAGATTAGCATAGGCGGCTCAAGGAGGCACCACCCCCCCCCTTTTTCGTAGGAAAAAATTGGTTGAATATATAGGAAATCATTGAAGCATGACTGGAGAGTGCGCCACCTTAGGACAGTCCCCCCCCCCCCCCCCCACACACACACACATACACACACACACACTCTGGATCCGCCACTGAATTTAGGGACCAAAAGTTTTGAATTGACATATTACCCAATGTTACCCATTTTGTGCATAAATGCTATTTTATCAATTTCGTCTTTTAAACTTTTAAAATGATCGATGGAATCTATAGAGCTTGCTTTCCAAATACTTTCTGTAGCAGCTTGCCAATTTCCAATTGTCGCCATTTTCCCGCAAAAATCGGAACTCCTTGGGCTCTTTCACTTAATGTACTTTCCCGCTAAAAATCGAATATCTCGGGAATTTTCATTGCCATCTACGTAGCCAATATGGCGGGTATGACACTGAACTCTGTATTGAAAAACAAATTAGAATCGTTTAGGTGCTGCGCAAATGATGTAATTCACTTTAAACTTGTAAGACAGAAGTCGGACATGGAAGATGATTCTTCTACTTTTCACCCAGAGATGACCCATCAGCTGTTCGGTGTGTAAAAACATATTTCCTTTGTAAATATATAGAATCTTATAGTTGTAAATTTACTGAATACAAGACACAAACGAAGCGACACAAAGCCACACTGTAGTTCATTGTCTATCAAAATATACAAAAAAAACTTAATTATTGTTGGATAAAGCTTTATAGGTTGCAAATTTTTTTTATCAAACTCAACTATTATAACCACAAACATCACAAGGTGAGACAAAAAAGTCTGGTATGGTACAGGTTCCAAAACACCTTATTGCTTATCCCGGCTGACCCAGCCGCTTAAACTTTTGACGTCAACAACAATCACTTTTCCATTGTGGCGTCAGATATTTTGTTTTATGACGTCAACATTTTACTGGAACCTGTGTGATTTCCAACAATGGTAGATAAATAGCGATAAGGTGTATTCCCGTCTGACCTGAGAATCTGTCCCACTTGAACTATTGACATCATACAACAATACATGTTATCGTTTATCCCGGCTGGCACGGCAGCTTGAATGTTTGACACATTCTGGCAAATAATCTTCAATAATTGAAGTATTGTTGGAAACCTAATGAAGGGGGGTAGGACCTTTATCGGAACTCCGGGATTGGGTGTTTTTAAGCACGGAATTTCAGGATTGACCCTTTTGGGATCCAGGATTTCTTTTTTTCAAATTTCGGTCTTTAGTCTTTAGACAAAACCACATAATCAGGATTTTGTATTTAAAGCCAGGGGATTTCAGCCCGATATTTCGGGATTAGGACCTGTCCTACCCCCCCCCCCCCTTTCCCCAAAGAAGGAGAAGAAGAAGCATACAACAATCACTTTTCTATTGTTGCATCCAAAGATATTTTGTTTTTATGACATCAAAAATTTACAAGAACCTGTCTGATGTCCAGTAATGGCGGACATATAGCAATAAGGTGCATACAACTTTTCACTGTTTGTCCACCTTTGCTGGACATCACAAAAGTTCCCGTAAAACTTTGACATTATAATAGAAAATATCTGACACCACAATGGCAAAGTGATTGTTATATGTCAGACGTCAAAAGTTCTAGCAGCACAGATTCTCAGGTCACACAAGTGATTTCCAAATAGTGATATGTCATATATAAATCAAATTATATACAATGTATCATGTATATTTATAATATATTTTTAGCTCACCTGACCCAAAGGGCCAAGTGAGCTTTTCTCATCACTTTGCGTCCGTCGTCCGGCGTTAGCTTTTACAAAAATCTTCTCCTCTGAAACTACTGGGCCAAATCAAACCAAACTTGGCCACAATCATCAGTGGGGTATCTAGTTTAAAAAATGTGTGGCTTGACCCGGTCAACCAACCAAGATGGCCGCCACGGCTAAAAATAGAACATAGGGGTAAAATGCAGTTTTTGGCTTATAACTCAAAAACCAAAGCATTTAGAGCAAATCTGACATGGGGTTAAAATGTTTATCAGGTCAAGATCTATCTGCCCTGAAATTTTCAGATGAATCGGTCAATAGGTTGTTGGGTTGCTGCCCCTGAATTGGTAATTTTGAGGAAATTTTGCTGTTTTTGGTTATTATCTTGAATATTATTATAGATAAAGATAAACTGTAAACAGCAATAATGTTCAGCAAAGTAAGATCTACAAATAAGTCAACATGACCAAAATGGTCAGTTGACCAGTTTAGGAGTTATTGCCCTTTAAAGTCAATTTTTAACCATTTTTCGTAAATTAAAGTAATCTTTTACAAAAATCTTCTTCTCTGAAACTACTGGGCCAAATTAATCCAAACTTGGCCACAATCATCTTTGGGGTATCTAGTTTAAAAAATGTGTGGCATGACCTGGTCAACCAACCAAGATGGCCGCCACGGCTAAAAATAGAACATAGGGGTAAAATTCAGTTTTTGGCTTATTACTCAAAAACCAAAGCATTTTGAGAAAATCTGACGGAATAAAAATGTTTATCAGGTCAAGATCTATCTGCCCGGAAATTTTCAGATGAATCGCTCAATAGGTTGTTGGGTTGCTGCCCCTGAATTGGTAATTTTGAGGAAATTTGCTGTTTTTGGTTATTATCTTGAATATTATTATAGATAGAGATAAACTGTAAACACCAATAATGTTCAGCAAAGTAAGATCTACAAATAATTCAACATGACCAAAATGGTCAGTTGACCCGTTTAGGAGTTATTACCCTTTATAGTCAATTTTTAACCATTTTTCGTAAATTAAAGTAATCTTTTACAAAAATCTTCTTCTCTGAAACTACTGGGCCAAGTTAATCCAAACTTGGCCACAATCATCTTTGGGGTATCTAGTTTAAAAAATGTGTGGCGTGACCTGGTCAACCAACCAAGATGGCCGCCACATCTAAAAATAGAACATAGGGGTAAAATGCAGTTTTTGGCTTATAACTCAAAAACCAAAGCATTTTGAGGTAATCTGACATGGGATAAAAATGTTTATCAGGTCAAGATCTATCTGCCCTGAAATTTTCAGATGAATCGGTCAATAGGTTGTTGGGTTGCTGCCCCTGAATTGGTAATTTTGAGGAAATTTTGCTGTTTTTGGTTATTATCTTGAATATTATTATAGATAGAGATTAACTGTTAACATCAATAATGTTCAGCAAAGTTAGATTTACAAATAAATCAACATGACCGAAATGTCAGTTGACCCCTTTAGGAGTTATTGCCCTTTATAGTCAATTTTTAACCATTTTTCGTAAATCTAAGTAATCTTTTACAAAAATCTCCACTGAAACTACTAGGCCACAATCATCTTTGGGGTATCTAGGTTGAAAAATGTGTCCGATGACCTGGCCATTCAACCAAGATGGCTGCCACGGCTAAAAATAGAACATAGGGGTAAAATGCAGTTTTGGGTTTATAACTATGAAACCAAAGCATTTAGAGCAAATCTGACAAGAAGTTAAATTGTTAATCAAGTCAATATCTATCTGTCCTTTTTCAGATGAATTGGACAACTGGTTGTTGGGTTGCTGCCCTCCAATTGGTAATTTTTAAAGAAATTTTGCTGTTTTTGGTATTCTTGAATACTATTATAGATAGCGATAAACTGTAAACAGCAATAATGTTCAGCAAAGTAAGATCTACAAATAAGTCAACATGACCTAAATGGTCAATTGACCCCTTAAGGAGTTATTGCCCTTTATAGTCAATTTTTAACAATTTTCATTAATTTGGTAAATTTATGTAAATTTTTACCAAATATAGTTCTCTGTTACTAATGGGCAAAGTTCATTATAGATATAATTGTAAGAAGCAAAATCGTTCAGTAAAGTAAGAACTTCAAACACATCACCATCACCAAAATACAATTTTGTCATGAATCCATTTGTGTCCTTTGTTTAATATGAACATAGACCAAGGTGAGCGACACAGGCTCTTTAGAGCCTCTAGTTATTTTTTTCGTCTAAAAGAAAGTGTACATTTTATGGTCTGACATGCACATAAAATTACTGTTTGTCATTTGGCAAGAATTTTAAAGTTATACCTCATGAAGGAGGGTTGTTACTAAATGTTACTACAACTAGATATTTTCTGGCACTACATTTGTACATTTTGTTAAAGATTTTATATCTTTCTGTTTCTAAGTCAGACAAAGCAGTTAAGGAAATGTTGCTCCATAGACCTTTAACTATTTATGAGGCTGATACCTGATAACATTCACAGTATTTTTTATTAGAACAATTTTATAATTTCAGGTGAACAGGAATCCATATTTGGTTACAAAGATCTTATTGTGGAGATGTTCTACAGTGCTTCCAGACTCACAACCTATGTCAATATGCAGTATTTTGAGAAAATTTCATCCAACATGTTTGGTGGTATAGAACCTGATAATGTTTTGGAAACTTTAGCAAAAGAAATTCCTCCAGGGTTTGTTACAAATAAGGATGAATTTACAAGGTTATTACCAAAAGATGCTTCTTTTAAACCATATGGAGAGATGATCCATTCATATAAAGTCTCTAAAGGAAATGATTTGAGAAACTTCGAGATCTACCACACCAATATCGACACTCCAGGGTTTAGAGAGTATCATGAACGGTTACAGACATTTATACTTTTCTTCATTGACGGGGCATCATTCATTGATGTTGATGATAGTAGATGGCACTTCTATCTGTTGTTTGAGAAATACAAAGTAAACGATAATCCAATGCACGCTATAGCAGGCTACATGACCGTTTACAATTATTATGCATATCCAGAGAAAAAACGTCCTCGTGTCAGTCAGGTACTGATTCTACCGCCATTTCAGAAGCAGGGCCATGGTGCAGAATTGCTGCAGACATTTTACAATACATGTTACTCAAGATCTGAAATCAAGGATATTACTGTTGAGGATCCATCCGAAAACTTTCAGCGAGTTAGAGATTATGTGGATGCAAAAAACTGCATGGATTTAGCCAGCTTTAAATCAGACAAATTGCTGTTGGGATTTTCTGATGACATGGTTCAGGATGCTAGAAACAAACTGAAATTATCTAAAAGACAGACAAGAAGAATCTACGAGATATTACGACTGAAAGCAACAAATGTCAACAACAAGGAGCAGTACAGAAGTTATAGGCTGGAGGTGAAGAAAAGATTAAATGCTCCATTTCAGAAAAATGGACGTGATAATAAGAAACTAGAACAAGTTTTACAACCAAATGAACTGTCAGCCACCATGAATTCATGGCCTTTAGATCAGAGGCATGCTTATTTAGAAAAAGCTTACGAGGAATTTGAAGAACAATACAAACTAGTAATTGACAGACTTGAAAAATACCACTGATAACATTCCATTATTCCGAAAGGAAACACTCATGTTCAAATGAAAACCCATAATTGATTCAACTTTATAAAAGTTGATTTCCAGTGCTAGATTTTGTATGATAACTTATGTTCTGACTAACTTGTACTAAATGTTGCTTTGTCAGTAAATTATTTGTGTTCCAATCTCAGTACCTTATTTGTTATGTATCCAAACTGTCAATGAATGTAGTCCTGGTCAACTGTCAATGAATGTAGTCCTGGTCAACCGTCCTGCACAATAATAAGTAGTGCTAGCTAGTGATTCTGTAGTATGATTTTAATAGTCTTCATTATGGATGAAAGTTTTAGTCTTGCCAGTAAATTTTTTGCAACACTGATGAAAATGTGAGCTATTGTTATCACTTGGCATCTGCTGTCATCATTAACATTTAAAAAAATCTTCTCTGATTCCACTAAACTTATCTGAATCAAACTTTCTTACAAGCATATTATGTGTAAATATAAAAAGAAAGATGTGGTAAGCTTGTCAATGAGATAACTCATCACAAGAGATCTATTCAATTGACACAGAAATTAAAAACTATCATGACTATAGGTCAAAGATATTGATTATTTTCAATTTTAGTGTTTAGGTCATATGGTCCTTGATAGAGTAAAAAATAGACACATAAACTGGCAGGTCCAACAAGCCTGAAAGCACCCTACCCTAGAATACATCAATATCTGTCTTACTCTGTCCCTGGTTAATTTTGACAATGGTTAAATTTAAATTACAGAAAACCAAGTTTCCTGTCAATTTTAGCTAATGATGCTCTGACAACACTTCTTTCTACTTTCTGTTTGACTTTTAGGGATACTCTGTTTTTGTCATTACGATTTATAACACCTTAAAATTATTAATCAACAGAAGAGGATGTTTTTAGAATCTTTTAAGCACAGGATTCACACAATATCTCTATCTTAAGCAGATAAATTGGCAACTCTCTCAGTCAAAGTTGACCTTTAAAACCAACGACCCCTTTTGGTCAAATAGCTCTGACATAACATTTCTACTTTTACATTCTTTGCTTTCAATGTTCTTGAAAGTGAATCCAGAACAAATTTGTCTGTCCCGCTGCAGGTTGAAGTTTTTGGTCAAGATAGTTGAAGTCCAATAGACTTGAAACTTAGTCATGTTAGTACACATGTTCCCTATGATATGATCTTTCTAATTGTTATGCCAAATAAGAGATTTGACCCCAATTTCATTGAACATAGTAAATGATAGTGCAATTGGGGCATCCATGTTCTAAACATGGACACATTCTTGTTTTTGTCTTGCCTGCGATGTTAGTCACAATAGAGATTACAATTTGGCAGCAATGGCATTAACCATTTCTATAAAGCTTTATCACTCGCAGATACTGAAAGTTACAAAGCTTTTGTTTGTCATATGACCTTCGTCCTAGACCTCATTTTCACGCTTCAGTGACTGCTTGAAAACAAAAATGTTAATGGGAAATACTCACTTGTGAATAATAGGATAACTATATTTGATATATGGGTTCCTTTTAATGTCTATATGGCAGGTTTCATCTGACCTCAACCTTTTTTTCATGTTCAGTGGTTGAGATATGTTATTGTGTTTTGGTACATTTTTCTTAAATTATATGCAATAGGTCAAATTTCTTCAGTCTCTGGAAATATTTAACAATGTTCATGTAAGTCAGACCGGTTTTGTTTGATCTTGAACTCATATTTATGATTCATTGCTCAATGCCAAGTTTTTTGTGAACTGGTCTGTTTTTCTAGCTAAATAAAAGCGATAGGTTAACTTTGTTTATTGTAGAGAAAGAGTGTAAGGTGTATATAAAATTGAGAATGGGAATGGGGAATATGTCAGAAAACAACCTGACCAATGGTCACCAATGGGTCTTAAAAATGGTGAGAAAATCCTGCACCTGAAGGCAGGCTTCAGCTGGCTCCTAAATAAAAATGTAGTATTTCAGTGAAAATGGAGGTCATACAAAACATACATGAACTATAATTAAAAAAACCATGCAAGACTTACAAAGGTGAGAGGCTCCTGTATATGTCTGTCTGGCAATTATCTTATCTTGACCTCATCTTCATGACTTATCTGTCAATGTCAAGTTATCCTGATTAAATATTGTCGAGTATGCAACTTCAGCTTTATATTTATGAAGGTGTAAGATCTGGATGCTTCATATTTTGTATATAGATGCCTTATGTTATTAAGTTTTCAGTGGCGGATCCAGAAATATTTTCATAAGTGGGGGCCCACTAACTGTCTAATAGGGGGCCACTTCAGTCTTGCTTCAGTGATTCCCTATATAAGCAACCAAATTTTTTCCCAAAAAGGGAGGGGGGCCCCATCTCTAAATCTGCCTCTGGTTTTGGTCTGTTATATATGTCCATTGTCCTTGACCTCATTTTTCTGGTTCAGTGTCTACTTGAAAAAAGATTTTTTGTAAAGTTAATTTATTATAAGTAAAAGGATAACTATATTTAGCATGAGAGTACCTTGGAAGGTCCTCATGTCCGTCAGACAGTTTTCATTTGATCTTGACCTCATTTCATGGATCCGTGAACAAGAATAAGTTTTCGTAGTCAAGTCCATATTAAAGATACTTAAAGCAATAGGTCTACTTTTTTAGGTGTTTGAAATGCTTTAGGTGTACATGTCCAACTGGCAGGTGTCCTCTTCTGGAAATATTTTGTGATGTACATGTCAGTCTCGGTTTTATTTGACCTCATTTTCATGGTTCGTTACATTGCTTTGTGTTTTGGTCTATTTTTCTTAAGCTATATTAAAGCAATAGGTCAACTTTATTTGTATGGAAGGATTGTAAGATTTATATGTCTGTCTAGCAGGAATCATCTGACCTTGACCTCATTTTGATCAATGTTCAGTTTTCATGGTAAAGTTCTTAAATACTGTTAAGCAATAGGTCAACAATATTTAATGTATAGATTGATTGTAAGGTGAAGATGTCCGTCTTGCATGGTTCGTCTGACCTTGACAGCTTGACCTCATTTTCACGGTTCATTGGTTAAGTCTGTATTTAAGCAAAAGATCAGCTATATTTGGGGTATTGAATGATCGTATTTCTTGTTTGGGTTATTGACCTTTATCTGATTTTCTTGGATTATGTATTCGAATTAAGATAGGGAACCTGAAGTTACCTTCCAGAAACCAGTTTTCAAAAAAAAACTCCTACTGTACTTTAAGTTTATTAAGTGACATTGACCTTTGACAATATGACCCTTAAATAGGCTTTTTCTGTCCCCAAATCTTTCATTTTTATAAAACCATATCAATCAAGCAAGAGAAGTAACAAATTTAAAAATTTGTCTATATTGAATATCAGTACCTTTGACTTTTGATCCTGAGTTCACTTCCCTATATCTTCCATCCTTAAGAGTGTCATCTATATCAAATCAAGACATCTCCTGTAAACTCATCAACTATACGATAAAATAAATGTCAGGGTGCATAACATTGATCAGCAGGACAGTCTCCAAAGAAGTCATGATGGCACTTTGGTAATTTTGGTTTTTATCTTATATTAGAAGTTATAAAGACGAAGATAAGCTATGAACCCTGCCATGTGTACATGCATTATTGTGTGTATGGGGTAGGGATCAAGGGAATGCAAACACCTTTATAAGCACCAACCCCGTTCCGATCTGACACTGTATTTTCCTTACACCAAAAATAGACAACCTATTGCTTATAGAAAAGACGACAAAAACTTAACACTGACCATGAAAATGAAGTTGGATCAGGTTGAGGGTTTTCGGTCAGATGTGTGGACATCTGCGTTTATACAGGCTATAATTTAGCCCCATTTACCATCTTTTCTTTTCACAGATGACTTCAATAGTGCATTGAAAGGTCATTACCAAAATTTATTAAGGACAGATTCTTTGTTTCATTTCTGTAGATATGAGATCCAAATAATGCAAATACTAAATATAAGGACTTTTTAAGGTACGCTAAAATGAACAATGAATATGCAGGCATGGGCATCAGAATCCTGCCAGACAGACTTGGACACCTTACAATCATTCCATACACCATAAATAGTTGACCTATTGATTATAATATCTTATAAACACACCAAAACATAGCGACACATGAAAAAGAGGTAAGATGAAACCAGCCAATCAGATATGTACACATTACAGTCACATCTATTTCTTTTATGCAGTTTCTGAATTATGAAACTGAGGTCAAGGACAATGAACCTATGGCAGAGGAGAACTTTGTACCATAAGACATCTGCATACCAGGAATGAAACATCCAGGTTAACTACCTTATAAAATTGAAGGCTTTATACATCAAGTTTTTGTCGTCGAATGAAAGAGTAAATCCTGTCTCACAATCTGCAAAAATCATAACATGAACTTCAATGAAAATTTTCAGATCAAACAAAAATAAATCTAGTATTAAAATCAATCATTTCTGTTTTTATTCATCTTGCATTCACATAAAACTCAGTAAACAAAATTTTATAGAATGTTTCAACAGTTTTACAAAATGTTAGCACATTCCTCAAACAAAATATAAATATCTACCAACAAAAACAAAAACAGATGCACAACAAACATGTGTGTTACACATATTGCACATTTCCATTTGAATCTTGGTCTTTTTCTGATATAAAAATATTCCTGCAGAATAAATGAACTTTAAAACCTTTCTTATCTTCCAGGCTACATAATTTCACTTATGTAATTGGTTGAATAAATACTTAATGTTTGCAGATGTAGTTTAAAATAACCCTTTCCTCCATGGAATATTTTTTCTCACATACTTAATTCACATAGGATTTTTTCAATAAAAAAAATTTATCAGGTTTAAATTATTAATGCATTGTGAAAACGAATATTTCATCAATGAAATTAAAATCAAATATTTTTATGAATGTCCTTTTCATATTGGATACAATTTTTTTTAAGTCTGATGCAGACATTTTATAGTCAAAGCGTTTCAACTGATGTACTACACAGGCGTCATTATGGAGGAAAGGGGGTGGCGTCAAAAAGCGTCATTATGGAGGAAAGGGTTAAATTGTTTGTAGATTTAGCCTACTCCTAATACATCTTTCCAATTATCAAAAAAACAAACAGATTTTTTTGAAATACCAGTGTATAATTTCATTCTCTAAATTTAGAACAATTGATGTCAAAATCAGAAAGAAAAAAGATGTCTACAAAAAATTGTTGACTTTTTCCAAAACAAATTGATTTTTTGGTCTGAACTAAGATGTATACAATACAAAGAATTTGAAATGTTAACTACATGACAAGACATGAAATTCACATGTTCATAAATGAGTATCTATGGTGAGTGGGGGTAGGATGTGTCCTGATCCCCAAATCCCGGGCTTAAAAACATGAAATCCCGAGCTTAAATACAAGAAATCCTGAGGTCCCGAAATTCAAAAAAAGAAATTCACGGATCCCGAAATCCTGAGCTTAAAAACACCCGATCCTGGAATCCCAATAAAGGTCCTATCCCCCGTCTATGGTGGATTCTGAGATTATTCCCCATACTTGTCAGTGATATACTGTTTAATGATTTTAGGTTGCTGTCTCATAGATAAATTCACCCAAATATCTGTTCATTCATTTTCAAAGGTTTAATGTATTACAAGGTTTAAAATGAAAATGTGCAAATGTTTCCAACAATACTTAAAAAAAAAGAAGACTGCCATTTCTCAGGCATACATACTGCAGTAATAAATTAATTATACTACTCTACTATAACAATATAAACATTAACAAGGATTCTTATCTAACATTGGTGTTCAAGGGTTCGAGGGCAATACTAATTATACTTTTTAAATTGTACTTGGTTTTAAGTTGTACTATAAAATATCCTGAAGTCTGATACTACTTTACTGTTAATTATTTTTCAAAAATTAAAAGAATGTTAGAATATCACATTGAATGAAATATGAAATCAAATGGGTATTGCTTTTTGTTTTGAGCTGAGTTAATGTGTGTTAATTTACATGCATCATTCTACACACTATAATACTAAATAAAATAATACAAACTTTCATCTATAGAAAAGTACATTTTCTGATATTCTTAAAAGTGACAATGCATTTACTCTCTTCAGTTACCTATTTTTTTCATTTATTTAAAAAAAATATCCTCATTTAGTGCTACATAAAATCAAGCCATTCATTAACTAGAGACCAGTCTCTATCTACATTTAACAAAATGGTACACTCTTTGTATCAACACAACACTCTATAAATGACTTAGAAAAAAAATCACAATTAATTAAGCTATAAAAAGAGGAACAATGTTCAATTCAAGTATCTAAAATACAAGGTACCATATAAAGTAGGAATAGGATTTCAGATTCTGTAATGTGAACTTTGTCTCATTCTGCTGTCTGGTTGTTTATATCATGTAACAGAAGACCAGTATTCACATATTTGGAGTTTTCTAAAATAGAACTGAAATTATTCTTACAGTTAATGATTTAGTACACATAAAAGTTTTCTATGGTATATTAGTTGTTGAGCACTAATTCTATGTGTAAATATATACTTTATATATACATAGCGAACATGGTGAATATCCAGAATTCCTTTTTTTACATTAGTTCCTATCATCTAATTCATCTAAAGCTGTCTATTATCAGTCACATGAATAAATATAGACATCGACACTGTTGTCATTGATATGAACACATAAGGTGATTTCACAACTTCACAGAAGTCTAACATTGAACACATGTTATCATGAAGTCCGTCTATTTACAGGTCGTTTTATGGATTTAAATATCTGTCTTGCCAACTCTGTCATCAATAATTGGTCTTCTGTTTTACCACAAGCAATACGTTCATAGGCAGCATTAAGCTGAAAAAAAGATTATGTAATTTTAATTATAACCACAAGCAATAAATTCATAGTCAGCATTCAGCTGAAAAAAGTTAATGTTAATCAAATTATATCATCAAAGTTGCATCAATTCTAAAGGTAGCAGTTTCAAATTACACTGAAGTGGAGCATGTTTTTTTATAGTTTAGAATTAGTTTTTTTGTTGCTGGCAGTACATATTAGTTGTCAATGGTTATCAAAATTTTAATCGCTGTTATTCGTGCAGTAAATCAAATTCTTTTTATGTAATGATAACAATGAACAATAATCTGCATGACAAATATAAGTAAATGTTTATATACCATGTAAGTCATTTTACAACCTATCTTAGCAATAACCTGCATGACAAATATAAGTAAATGTTTATATACCATGTAAGTCATTTTACAACCCATCTTAGCAATAACCTGCATGACAAATATAAGGAAATGTTTATATACCATGTAAGTTATTTTTCAACCTACCTTAGCAACTTGTTTTGTATCTTTTACTTCATTTTCCTGGAATGTTATTCTTTTACTAGACTTAAACCTCTGCAATGGTAAAGGTAAAACATGTGATTCATTATCATAATTACATTCATTTATAATAAAAGTAAAATGTAAGAATACACTAAAACTGTCGTAAAAAAATCATTGGTTATGTAAAGATTACATTTCGTTTCCTTTTTAATATCTCATCATAACGCTGTTAAATATCTGATAAATTTAATTGAAAATGTGTATTAAGTTTCAAGTTGATTTCATGGTAATTTGCCAATACCAAAACTTTAATCAGACACAGAACAGGGCCGACAGACGTACACAGAATGGAAAACATTTAAACACCCTACTATGGTAGACAGGGCATAAAAATATTGTTACCTTAATCTTATTATGTAAACTTATTCTGTTCCCAGATCCATAACTTTACAAACTTGTACTGTTGATTCAATTATTTTTGTTGGTTCCAATTTCATGGTTTGAGGAAATTCAAATATTTGTGGATATTTAATTTTGTGGTTAAAAGTCTGCACTCATTCCTTTAAAAGTTTGTAATTCCTGTTGTAACTGTACCCACGAATTCCACGAAAATTGGTGTCCAACAAAATTTAATTAATCTGCAGTATGCAGAATTGTTTCACAGAAAAGGATGTTTATACAAAATGTTATCTAATGTTTAAAGTGAGCCAAAAATTGCTGTCATTTCAAGTTCACTACAACTTGTTAAATCAAAATTATTTCTATTCATCCCAATCTTTACATGGTACACTTAATGTGAATAGATGGAATTATGTTTATTTGGTTACTGACAATGTGACCCCCTCCCCAAATCTTTAATTATTTCAATGACAAAGAATCTTTGTAGAATTTAGCAGATTCTTGATGTGTAGTACAATAAAGACCTTCCTACCTTTACTTCCTTCTTCTCATTATCTCTTTGCTGATTGAAGACATCATCCATGACTTCCTCTGCTAGGGTGTCCTTGATAATGGACGGCGGTGAGAATAAAATACTGGTATCACCAAGTAAAGATTTACTCTATAGAAGAAGAAGAATTATTTATTATAGTGCAACCTGAATATTCAAAAATAAATACATGTTTTAAAATACAAAATATTCAGCCAGCCAAATAGGCTTATGATGCACTTTCTGATGATAATAGTCTATTCTGAATCATGAGAATGATTTTTTAAATTAAAATTTAAGTTTGTTACTAACATGAAAGAAAACTTTAACACATTTACAACTTGAACAGATTTTCGAAAATAGATTTGGTAATTTATATACACACTATGTAGATTGATTTTTCAAAATTGAACATTCAATAATAAATTTTGACACTGTTTTACTCTTATTACTATTTAGAAGTTCTTTTAGTTTATCAATTGATGAAATGTTCGGGAAGTCATTGTGGTGTAAAGTTTGAAGCTCTCGTAGAAGTTCCTTACGGATATTTCTATACAATTTACAGTTAATCATGAAGTGGAGCTCGTTTTCTACTTCGACACTTGTCACACATTTTGCATATTCTTTGTTCAACGGGAATATTTCTGATACGCCCCTTTTTAAGTTCTAGGGGAAACGTTCCACACCCCATTCTCGATAAAGCTGATCTTTGGTTTCTGGAGAGACAGTTTTTGTTCAGATATTCTTCCGTCGAGAATTGTGATTTAAAATGTCTGTATGTTCTGAGTTTTGGCATATGGACCATAATTTGGTATTCGGCCTTTGGTTTCTTTTGGTATCCTTTTTTATAAGTTCTAAAACTTTAACTTTTATTCTGTGGGTTGTGTTGGTGTTAGAATAGTATAAATGGATCAATCGAGTTTTTCAAGAAAAAATTAATACATTTTGATTCACCGTTTACGTGACAGGAAACCACACAGGAAACCAATCTTTATTTTCTTTATTTGGCACAATATATTTCAAAAGACATAAATGAACACCATTACTAGTGTTACTTGCTTCATGTTAATATTTAAAATGTATTTTCAATGTTAAATTAAAGGTTTTTTTTAACACGACAGGAAACCATAAGAAACCAAAAGCATTTTTTAAGTTTTATTTTATTGCAAAATCTGCTTAAAATAATCTGAACAGTATACTTTTTCTTAAAATCTATCTTTAATGTAACAGTATTATAAAACTCCTAAATATGTGCTTGTTTTGAAAACAATTAGTACAATTTATTCAGAAATTTCCACTTTTTCTTCATTTATACAGGATACCACAATTGTTGTATCTTGATGTTTAAGCCAAAAAATGTATTTATATTTGGTTTTGAAATTCCAGTTATATACACTGGCAGACCTATTTGGCAAATCACCGCGATTTTTGTAAAATATTCGGTGTTTTTTGGCCAATCTCCGCGGAACGGATAATAAATAGAGGTTTATCGTAGATTTTCCGTTTTACAGAATATTTTGCGGTTCTCCGGAGATTTTCCGTGTCTCAGGGAATTATCCGTTTGTCCGATAAAACGGGTGTGTATTGAGTCATTGATAGAACCAGTGATGCGTGAGCGACGGTTATTAAAAGGTCGGTTGTATAATCCGTTATGCGTGAGCGACGTTCAATCATTAATTGATCGTTGTATTATCCGTTAAAACCCTTTCCTCCATTGAATTTTTTTTTTTGCATACTTGATTCGCATAGGATTTTTTTGATAAAATGCTGAACTTATGATTTGAAGTATTAAAGCATTGTGAAAAACAACTATTTCATCAAATAAATTTAAGTCAGATATTCCTATGATATTCCTTTTCATATTGGATACAAACTTTATTAAGTCAACTGCAGACACTTTGTAGTCGAAGTGTTTCAACTGAGGTACTACACAGGCGTCAAAAGGCGTCATTATGGAGTAAAGGGGGTGGCGTCAAAAGGCGTCATTATGGAGGAAAGGGTTAAGTGTGAGGGACGGTTGTATTGAGGTACAGATTGTAATATATGTAGAAGTTTACAGAACTATCATTAATCGATTGAGATATACGGAATTTTCAAAAATTTATCACATAATGTTTCTGTAAATTTAGAGAGAAACAGATTATATATTTCTCGGGGTTAAAGGTTTACTTTTATGATTGAAAAATACATGTGTATGTCTGAGGCCGAAGATCATTTAAACTTCATTGGCAAATAGGAATTTTTAAAACGATCTTGATCACCTGCTGATCCATTAATCTTTCAGAATGAAATGCACATTTATACCTCTTGGGGTTGAAGGCATATATTAGCAACATTAACAATATGCTACGATGAGATAATGACAAGTCGCGAATTTTAGTCCGAATGTGTATATATATGAGCATATGGACATACATTCATCTTTATAATTAATCAGTTCATCTGTCATTTGTTTTATTAAATAACTTTTCAATTGTGGTATAAATACAATTTTATCATTGTGTAAGACGATTTGAGAATACTGCTTTCATCGTAAATACTTCAGAAATTATAATTGATTCAAGAACCGTTTATTGGAACAAAAATAAAATGAACGGCCTATAGGAAGTTCTAACCTTAGTTGATATCAGGGGTCAATTGGTATAGCAGTATGTAACGTAATACAACGATCGTCGATGCATAATATGCATATGTATGTATATAGTATGCATGCAACTGGATTTCGACAACTCGTGGGTCGTCTTTTAGACAAAGAAGTTCCATTTTAAAGATATGAAAGTACGTCAATGCACGTCTTGTAAACTAATCTGTTACTTTTTGAAATATAAATAAGTTATATTTAAAAGATTGAATGGTTATTTCACACGTATTAAAGTTCTGTCATCATTACTGTTTTTCAATTATTTTTTGAGAGTTCGATCTTAAAACTAAGTTCGTCCTGACATTTATGGAATATTTGCCACTGGAAGTTAAACAACCAACAATCAATCATCTTATTACAAAATTGAAAATATGCCTGAGCGATAATATTGTTTTAAATTTTAATGTGAAAGACAGTTTCTCCATTTATAAGAAGGCACTTCCAGGTCTAAATTTAAGTGTATCTACATTCCGGGACTGAGATATATTTACTATACTAGCAAAAAAAAAGAAAAGAAAAGAAATGATGATACGTTTTTTTTAATAATTAAATAATTAACGTTAAAAATATATGTAATTAACTTGATCTAAAATTGACCTCGCTCATGATAGAGAATGTTAAAAATCAATTGTGTCGACTGCACGGGATTTTCCAACGGCGGGAAATACCCTGTAACTATAAACACAGGTGATGTTATATACTGACCGATTGTGGAATGTCAATTCAGGGTTAAAGTGATGTGTAATGATTGACATTATTGTGCGCTTGAAAGTTGAGGCTCTAGTAGGTTCATTTCAATTGATAATCGAAAATCTAAAATCATTTTTTTTTCAAATCAACGGTGAAGTTTTGGATATTATGGAAGGGATTTTTTTAAGGACAACGGAGGTACCTTAAAAGTCTATAGGAAAATATACAAATAAAATAATATAAAACAATTTCGAAGGTCACAACTTGTATCTTATAAATCAATGATAAAGCGACTTCATCAGTATTAACAGTTATAAGATTGCAATCAGATGACTTTTAATTTTGTTTGTGTTTCAGGACTGGGAGTGTATAAGATTACCTTATATTACATTGTATTTACAAATGTTTGTTTATATTGCTTGACCCTTATGGGTGTAATTTTGCAATAAAGATTAAAAATATATACTTAGGATGTTCCATTCTCAGCATTGTTTCTGGTCTGTCTGTTCGTTTGTTCGTTGGTCCGTCTGTCCCGCGTCAGGTTGAAGTTTTTGGTCGAGGTAGTGTTTGATGAAGTTGATATCCAATCAACAATGATCAATTTTAAACTTAGTACACATGTTCACAATGATATGATCTTTCTAAATTTAATGCCAAATTAGAATTACCTCATTTCCTCAGTCCACTCAGGGACTTTCTATACTAAGTAAAGAAAGTCCCAGGTCTGTTAAACATAGAAAATGATAGTGCGGATTGGGCATCCGTGTATACTAGTGACACATTCTTTTTTTTAATTTATTAAACTTGTTTTCAGTGGCAGATCCAGATTTTTTTATACATAAGGAGAGGGGAGACTAACTGATAATTTCATGAGAGGACCAGCTCCAGTCATTCCTAAGTGATTCCCTATATAATCAATATTTATTTTTCAACAAAAGGGGGCGGACACCGTGTCATTCCCCCTTTATAGCCGACTGAGAAACTCAAAGGGCTGTTTAGGCAGTCAATGTCGTCAAAAACTTCTATGTGTTGTATAGCCAGTCATTGAGTCAGTGTCGTTAAAAACTTCCATGTATATCAATCAATCAAATCAAGACTATTAAAAACTCCCATCAACCCCATTCCCCACTAAATCCGGCTCTGGTTCTATTAATTTCATTACTTCTTCAGCATACTAGTATCGGGAGCATGTGAGTATGGTAGCACTCCGTAGATAGGTCTGTAGTTTTGCATGTATGACACTAACAGTTGGTCTAACGTATTAGAAGGCCAGGGTTGGAAGGTTATTAAACATGCTGTGGCTCAATTGTAACTATATTTTCTGTGAAGTGCTACCTAAGCCGTGGCCTGGTGAACCCTACCCATTTTTTCAAAGGATTTTCCAATAGCACATCGAAACACTTCCAGCATTCTATATTTTTTTCACCAAAAAAATTGTACCTCAGCATAATACAGGTCATGAGGTACATTTGTTTGATGAGGGGGTTTCAATTACTGTTTAATTTCCTGTTACTATGAATTTTCTGGATTTTTTTTTCATCAGATTTGCCCTGTTGTCTTTTCTTTTAACTCCGTGTAAACCCTCACACGCGATGTTTACAGAATTATTTGTTTGAAAAATTAAATTTGTTGTATTACCGCTTTTTTATCAAAATAATATTTAGTTAGCTTTATTAGCGCCTTTTCAAAGTCCAAGCATTGAACATTGCAAACACATATAGATATTTTCAAATGAATTAGAAAATATCTTCCCAAATCGACAGAACGTACAGAGAGATATTTGCCACTGGTCTTTACCCAGTTAACGATTCACTCTTAAATGCATTTCTCAAAAAAACAGAAAAAAAACAGACTATATCTTTTGGATAAACAGCCAAGGACATTCCCAGACATGAATATAACTGCATGGACCATCGCTTACAAGTTTTGTGACAGAACAGACTTACAACTTTACTATAGTACATGTACAGTGCTTAGAACTGTCTCATAATTTTACTCCAGTTTACATAGTGCATTCTTTTATGTTTTATGATACCAGAACTGTGTTTTATCAAGGTTTATCATAACTCGTATGGTTTTATGATAACTGATTTCTGAGGAATATGTTTAATACTGCAAACTTTATTTAAAGATACGTTTTTTTCCAATTGGCGCTAAAGAAAAGCACCATATGAATATTCATGAACCTACAACGATTGCTCAAAATCGTTATTTAAAAATCCTGTTTGTGAGATGTAGATTCATTTCAATACCGAAATTTCGTCTATATATTAAGTTTCACAAGTGTATAACACGGAGAAGCTATCAGAAGGTACATTACTCCCATTTTGTTTGGGTGTGAACCATCGATGTTTACAGCAATATCAAAGAATAAGTTGATGATGGTAGAAAGAACTATGGGTGTCATGTGGCAAATATTACATGCATATCGGACCATGAGTTGTCAATCTGTATGACAAGATTTCCAATACAACCATATTATTGAGAAGGAATGTTTACATGCTATTCTCTCGTACTAGTATTACAGGGTTCTTGTGTCGTTCACCTTAGACACACATCTTTTTAACGATGTTTAAAAAAAGACAGAACCAATTTAATGTCATATATCCCTATTTTTTAATATAACTATAAAATACCCCTATTTAGCGGACAAGCAGTTTATTCTTTTTTCTGTTATTGAATATTGAATACCAAGAAGGAAAATAAATCCCGAAATTAATTTGAAACTTTGATACTCAATAGTTTTCCAGCAAAATATTCACATCCCTTGGGGATAATTAGTGTTTGTCCAGTGGCATAAATAACATGCATGTCGGAACAGGAAATTTGGCATAATGTACTTTCAGAACCATGTTCACATCATTGCACATTAGGCAGCAACCATTTCTGTACAAACTATTTTTTTCGCGACAAGTCGAAAACAATTTTTTCTTTCAATTTTAGCATTACATATAGTGGCAGCTGAGGGTGTAACAAGCAATTTATATAATTTTGAATTGCAACTATCTATAGTTCCGTAACTTTCTATCAAGGCGTATAAAAGAATGGTCGATAAGTGCGTATATATTTGTTAAATCAATATTTCTTGTATGTTTCAAACTGTCCTTCACTTTTGAGAACGAGTACTTACATTTCCCCAAATTTACCCTTGGAAAAAATGTGAAAACAGATTTTTATTTTATCAAATCTTTTTTTTTTTGGAATTATTTAGATTTTTATAAATAATATTCTTTACACCAGAAATGTAATTTATAAACAAGCTTATGCGTTTAGTAATGACTAGTATATCGGACACGCAAGACAGAGATTTATACTAAACACCTGATAGTTCAAAATGGAAAGTTTCAAGTTATCGGTCGTATACACTGATCAATACCCTTAGAAGTGAAGCGATGCATGAACTTGCAAGTCCGACAGGAAATCGCTTGAATACCTGAACGTGTCACCTCACAATACATTTGGGAGTAATACCTTTAGCGATGCTGGTGATCAGACAAGGGAAGGTACGAATTTTATTACATAAAAGAATCATGAACAAATTAGATTTTCGAAAACAATTTTCACGGAACACTTATTTACGCTCATTTATGACTTTGAACTATGACTTTTTCACCAATTCCCATATAAACAGTTAAAAACGACAGACCTTGGTTACCACGGTATAGCTGACTTATATTAAACCAAATTTCAGAAATCCTTGTATTGTAGTTCCTGAGAAAAATTTTCAACTTGTCTATCATGTGTAAAATCAATCAAGTGTTCGGTAAACAGGAAGTTGTTGAGTGATTTATCTGAAAACGCATCAAGTTCAAAGTATAACTGACTTATATCAAGCCTGAAACCAAATTTCAGAAATCCTGGTAGTGTAGTTCCTGACAAAAAATATCCATGGGACGGACGGACTGACTGACAGACTGACGGACGGATGGACTGACGGACTGACGGAAGGACAGACAGAGGTAAAACAGTATACCCCTCTTTTTTTCAAAGCGGGGGTATAATTAAATATCTTACAATGCAAAGCTAGTTATTTGCGATGTGCGATGATGCGTAGCTGCATGGTATATTACTACGTGTATTAGATCATTTTGATTATCTTTGATTTCACTAACACGTGGCTGTTGACACATTACACACAATATACTTAAAATACCTGGGGCAATTTACACTTCTGGTTTATTGTCCCTTTAACCAGCCAGTGTATCTGTGTATGATGTATTTATCTACTGTGCAAGGGTTGTGTAGCCAGTCAAGGTAGTTAAATGTATCTCTAGCTCCATTGACAGACTCCCATAATATATTCGAAAGCGGATCCCGAATTTTGAAAAAAAAGAATGTGGAAGGACGTAAAGACAACATTACAAATTGGACTTGTGTACATGTATGCAACATTCAATCTATTTCTTGTGTGACAGTTTACTGACTGTCAAACCCGTGTTCAATTTATTATTTTGATATGGTTCCATCATTCGAAAATAAGTTATTAAAATCTCAGTAGGCTAAAAAAAAACTACTGGATTTTACCCACAGAGTGCAACAAACACAGGTCACGGAAATGGTCTCTACTACTTCAAACTTTGGCAATCTAAAATAAAATCTTATCAGTCAATTTCATAGTATCACTATTTCATGTAAGAGCAGAAGACAGTGCCTTGAAGATAGCTGAGTAAAATAAATATTTTTTTAAACCGTGAAGATATATGTAGGGAGCTCTATTTTAACCAACCCGCGCATGAACAGATTCATTTATTCTTGTATTTACTTCCTGAATGACACGACTCTAGAAATGTTTGCCCCTGGACATCAATTTAAAAATTAAATAGAATCAGACAGTCTAACATCACTGGGGTAAAGCTGATGACCGTAACTGCATTCACGGTCATCCCAAGATGTCGGATGAAAAATTAGGTCAGTTTTTTTATTGTCTGTTAAGGTGTTTTTCTACATCATTTTATTTACAAAGCATACTTTGATACGATGTAAATTTATAAAAGATTCACACGGAAGTCACAAATCTCTACCGAGGAACGTGTATAAAACGGGAATTTGGATTTGAAAAATTCGCTAGGATGACCGTAAATAATAATCGAGATGACCGTAACAGGATTAGCGATTCATAACAAGGCTGACCGTAATTGGTTTAAAGATGACCGTAAATTTTTAAGGATGACCGTAACTTTTAAAGGATGACCGTCAATTCTAAGACATATTTATATTTGTATTCATAACTGTTTGTCGAGTTTGTCTCAATAGGGGTTCGTTTAGCGGTTATAAATATGTTTTTATCAAATTTTTTTTCAACTATTTGCCGTATTTAGAGTTTATGACAATGATAGTAAATTGCATATTTCTCGTAAATAATTAAATATTTAAGGAATTACTGTAATATTTTTTTCTGTCTATGAAGAAATAACATAAACAAATTTGGTGCACACTGAATAACGCGCGTTGCATTTTAATGTTATTTCGAATAGGCACACAGACAAAATATATCAGTCATTTCTTATAATTCAATTATAAATTCCATTTTAAACCATAGAAAACCATGAAAAAACGTTGATGACGTCACGGTCACATGACTAAATTATGTATATGGGCTCATAACAAAATAACGTCAGCCAATCAGAAGACGCGTTACATCCGAAATTAAATTATTTATTGATAACAACGTTAAAATTCGAATACAATTTTTCCAATCAGGGTCCCAAAGCGGGAATTTATACAATTACCAATAATCTAAGTATATGCAACAAACATTGAAAATTATATAACGTGACAGATGTTATAATAGACAAATGACAATAAATTTGTGCATCTGTATAGGAGACACCAATTCAAGGGACGGTGCTGTAGGATATACTGTTGATTGCGATAGGCAATAACAGCAATCCACCTCGTGTCAGAAGCAGATGAACAAAAATAAATAGAGAAACTGAATCCTGTCGCTTAAATTTTTTTTTTTTTAAATAACAACAATAACTAATTTTGCGAAACATGGAATATAAATCTGCTATTTGCAGTGTTTAACCAAGAATATACACAACTCTTGTCATATAGTTGAGTTCTCACAAGACAGCAGCCGTAGCAATTTCTCTTGGGAATTTCAGTTAATGACATTGGAACATGATTCAGATGTGATATAAATAGTGTCTGTCTTCGTTATATTTTGTGCAATAAAAGAGAAAATTAATGAACTTCATTTTCAATATTACCAAAATTACATCGCTGACATACGGTCTAAGGTTTGGAGGAGTACCCTGGTATCGTTCTATTTTAATCTGCAAATGGTGAGATGACACCCTCAATTTTGTTAATGATCTCCTACGCTAAAATTTTGTTATGATATTTATATAGATACTTTTCGAAACCATAATTATCCTTAACTGTCACATAAGTGCGGAGCTCTCCTTCTGATTTCTTGGTCAGTTGATCCTTCCAAAATTTTATGCACGTCTCTTTCAATATTTTCCTGATGGTATTATTTGAAACATTTTCCCAATCATTTAGATTTGCAAAACCAGGAAGAGTTCTTTAAAATGTGTTGCAGAAAGCTATACCATGACGATTTATACTGAGAATATAGAGATTTGAATGCTGGTATGCATCTTGTAATAAAGGAAATTATTCTTATTTTTTAGTCTAAGCCAATAATTCAAAACAGACCTCACTAATTAAGTACAGTGGAAACCGACCAAGTTAAAATAAGGCTGCACAATTTGTGTTTTTATTTGAGCCGACCAGAATGAATTTACAAAATTTACTGTGTAGCTTTTCACAAGTTAAATTTGAATACATTTTATCCATGCAAATTAGTTGGTTTCCATATCTAAATTTTGCTATCAAGGGATTGAATGAGCTCCTAATTTCACTTCTATATAGAAAAATAAGCTTAATAGCACATGCTCAAAAACATGCATACAGTACTAGTTTTTAAGGATTTAGAGATAATATGCCTATTGATATTTACATGGTCTAGAGATTTTTCGAAATAGTTGGGAAGGTCATTGATGAAAATCTTAAACAGGTTAGGACTTATGTTATCTCCTTGTATAACCCCAAACTGTGTAGGGAAGAATATAATACAAATTGACAGCGATGCGACGAAAAGTTGAAGGAAAAAAAACATTGATTAAGCATAAGATTATCCAGCAGAATGAGATTAAAATCTTAACATCTGCCTTAAAATATACAAACAGTCCATTGACAACATCGGATCCGATGGAACTGCAAAATGTATTCGGCATTCAGTTGGTTTGACTGAGATTAAACCTTCCGTAACAAATGAAAAGCAATATGTTCAGTAAATATTCCATTAGATAAGGATTTCAATACGGAGATGAAGTCTTCGTATCGCCCTATCCCTTTTAGTTTTGCTTCAATATTTGGCAATAGTTTATAAATTTAAAAAAGATGTGGTATAATTGCTAATAAGACAACTCTCTGAAAAAAATCTCCACTGGAGACCAAAATGACACTAAAAAATCAACAACTACAGGTCATCGGACGGTCTTCAACAATGAGCAAAGTACATACTGCATAGTCAGTATAAAAGGCCCCCTAAATAACAATGTAAAAGAAATTCAAACGAGAAAACTAACGACCTGATAGAGTTCATTTTTAATTCCGTTGGACACCCTTCTTGGACATAATCACCACTGACTTTAAAATTGAAGGAACATCTTATGAATGCTATAGTTAGTTCTTCTAAATTTATAATTTGGTTTCCACTTGTATAATTTAGATTGTTTAGAGGTGCCCTCCAATAATATATATGCAACACTATTGTGCAAAGCAGGTGCAACATATATACACCTGTTTCCTTGGGTTATAAGTTACAGGCAGGTTAAAATGTTTACATAGTAAGCACATTGTCTACAAGATAGCTCATGTTCAAAGCTAGTAAGATTCCTCTTTCATTCGGATACGATTTAAAGTTCATCATAACCTTTTGGCTAATATGGCCGTATTTACACCACAAATTTTACTCTGAGTACAGACAAACCTATTCACCTGCAAACGTTTTAAAGGATGGCAGGAACTAGATATATAAATTGTAACTGCATTTTATGTTTTAGAAAATTATAAACTTTTAATTACTAGATTATGCTTTCCAGTTTTTTTCGTTCCTGCAGAAGGTGCCAAAATAAACAAGGTCGGGAAAGAGGTTTGAGAATCTCCCCTCATATAAAACATGTTGTGAGTAGTTTTGATATAGATGGACAATAGATGGACAATTGACATCTGCAGACAATAGGTGATTTAAACTGTGTAAATGAGTGGACCGTATCAAATGAAACTCGGGTGTTTGTTTATTTTGCTATCTTCTGCAGACTGGAAAAAAACTGGACATCAAAATCCAGGTAAGTTTTAAATTTTCTGAAACGTGTACTTCATATAACTTTTATATATCTAGTTCCTGCCATGCCTTAAATCTTTCTTAGATGTACCAGTTTCTCTGTACTCATAGTAAATTTTGAGTGGTAAACACGGCCATATTTTTAAATTCCTTATGATGAACCTTAATACATTTGGTGAAATATGTATTTAAAGCAAGTCTTATTTTCTTCTACCTTTAGGATAATGCAGTCTTATACATACGTTTTATACCAACACAATTAATTATTTGATACAAAAAAGGTAATACAAATACGGATATCTGTTGGAATCGATGGTCATCCTTTATAAATTACGGTCATCCTTTACAAATTATGGTCATCTTTTTACCAATCACGGTCATCCGTGTTTTATGTTACGGTCATCTTGAAAATATTTTACTTACGATTTACGGTCATCTTAGCGATTTTTTCAAATCCAATTTCCTGTTTCATACACATTTCTCGGTAGTAATATGTGATTTCCGTGTGATTCTTTTATACATTTACATCGTACCAATGTATGCTTTGTAAAGAAAATGCTTTAGAAACACTTAAACAGACAATACAAATACTGGCCTAATTTTTCATCCGACATCTTGGGATGACCGTGAATGCAGTTACGGTCATCAGCTTTACCCCAGTGAACATTGAGAACGGAACTTTATAGCAAGATATATACTATAGTGTATACAGATTGTATTTGAACACACACGAGGGTCTTGAATATTGTCTTATAGTTGTAAGTAATTTTTCTGTAGTCTTCATATTTTTCCCCACTATTCTATATTCTTTGTTTTCTTGGTGTCTATTTTATTTACTTTTTTGGCCCTTTGTTGTGCACTTTTTGTCCATATATATTCTCTCTTCTTCTATATAAATCCTATTCAAACCCTTATAAACATACACCATCAAAATGTTCAACTCAAAACCCCAGTTGACTTGTCATCCATGGAGTTTTTCTCAACCGTTGAGAATATAACAAAATCTAAAAGAGTCCGTTTAAAAAAAAGGTGTGGTGTGATTGCCAATGAGAAAAACTCTGGATAAGAGACCATATGCCACAGAAATTAACAACTATACATGTAGGTCACCGTACGGCCTTCAACAATGAGCACAGCCCATACTGCATAGTCGTCTATAAAAGGAGAAAAAGTCTAGGAGTCCATTACTGATATTACATATATATATGATTAATGTATCACGTATACGTCTGATGCTTAATTGTTGGCTCTGCTGGAAGGCAAAATATTTAGCTCTTTACTGACTAGTATTTAACAACTGAAACTAGATAAGTTATGAAAATCAAGGAATCTATACATGATATAACAGCAAATTTGAACGGAACCAAAACGCAAATTAGTAAAATAATAAGTATACAACTTGCATTTCAGCATTTTAATATTGGTAATTATTAATGATGTAATGCGTAAATAAGTTATCCTACACAGTGGAACAAATGGGAAGCCAAAGTACGTTAATGTCTGGATTAATCTTCTGCAAAAACAATGTCATTTTGTTTATTTTATCTGGTTAAATCTTCTGACATCAGACTCGGACTTCTTTAGAACTGAATTTTAAATGTGCGTATTGTTATGCGTTTACTTTTCTACATTGGCTAGAGGTAAAAAGGGGGGGTTGAGATCTCATAAACATGTTTAACCCCGCCACATTTTCCCGCCTGTCCCAAGTCAGGAGCCTCTGGCCTTTGCTTGTCTTGTATTATTCTAATTTTAGTTTCTTGTGTACAATTTGGAAATTAGTATGGCGTTCATATTTGTTAAGGGGCCAGCTGAAGGACTCCTTCGGGTGCGGGAGTTTCTCGCTACATTGAAGACCCGTTGGTGACCTTCTGCTGCTGTTTTTCTATGGTCGGGTTGCTATCTCTTTGACACATTCCCCATTTCCATTTTCAATTTTATTTCAATAAACTGACTTAAATAAAATTTAAGCAAGTTAAACTGTAAGCTTGCCGCCGTTGATACCCCTGCCGAAATATTTCAGTTCACAGGAAGTTGTTGAGAAATGAATCTGAAAACGCACCACACGGTACAACCCTGTAACCAAATTGATAGATACAAAAAAAGGAAAATACACAAACAAATTTACTTAAATAAATGTTTAATTTACATGTAATGTATGACGTACTTAAAATCATCTTTGTGTAAAGAAACGTTTGAATTGGCTGATCTTTTTGTAAAGCATGCTATTTTGACGGTTACGGATTCAGACTCATTAAAGATGCATTTCTTTCTAACACAAACGATGCAAACGGCTAAGCTCGCACATGTTTTGATCATTTCTTTCAAACATACGTTTGCAAAGTTTACATAAACTTTGACAAACTATGCAAACGCTAAAAATGCTTCTGCAGTTTGTCGTTTGTTAGTACAAACGCTCCATTTGTTTCTAACTTCAACCTGATTAAACGAAGTATTTGTTTCTACGTTTGTAAAAAAGTCTGATTACCAACAACATGTGCATGCATTATTGAAAATTCAAACAGGGTCATTAAAGATTTATCAAACGATGTATTTTTTTCTACTCGTGTATCGTTTAGAAAACAGTAACACACGCGACACAACGTTTACAAAATTCTTGTTAGAAAGAAATGCGGCCTAAGAAAAATCTTATTAGAATCACAAGAAGTTCTGATAGGTCGTAAAATAAACTTCCCATCACTTTATTCTTTTCCCATGTCAATTTTTTTTAAAATAAATTCGCAACGATGTCATAATTGAAAGCACGAGGAAGGCTGACAAAAATGTTCAACTTGCGGCTAGTGATTGACAGGTATGATTATATCTTGGGGCTCTTGTGGGGAGCGTGGTGTCGGACGGAAAAAAGATTTCCAGTATTCATATATATATAAATGTCGATCTGATGTGGAAAATTGGGAGGTTTTTTTTAATAGCACAAAGAAAAAGACGTTAGAAGAGTAACAATGTGTAACTATAAACGAATTACTCGTTTATAATCTACGAGACTGATCAGATCGAAGTTTGATAAAAAAAAAAAAAAAAAAAAAAAGCATTCAATATCAAACCTTGGATTAAACATGTTCAATGTATACCTGCAAATATGTCTGAATAAATTATATTGTGTATTTAAATTATCTCCATTGAATACAATACAATTTATTAAATGTATCTATGATATCCTCCATAAATAAATATCTGTACAGGTAAAGTTAAATTCGGATCAACAGATTGATTTATGACCTTCCGCTTGTCCATGTTGTATTGCAAAAATATCACAGCAGGTGTTACTCACACTAGACAAGTGTCAAATCAGTATGACATCATGTCGGATTACGGCATCTGCAGTAATTAAGACCCTGTTTTTACTGTTTTTACAGGAACTGATTTATCTTAACATGACAATAAAGAAGAATTTTGTAAGGTGAACATATTTGTAGTATTGCAAAGTTACCACGTGCATTTTCCTGTTCATTGGTCACATTTAAATAGATAATTCTTTATTGAACTAAATTCGATATTTAAATTGCAAGTAACTTTAATATCAAAACCACCGATTTTTATTTCTCGACTGAAAAGGGTAATAAGACGGTTATTTTTATCTGACTGTAAACAGTGTATATAATCACAACGATCTATTAATAACCGCTGCTCACAGATAACGGATTATACAACGATCTATTAATAACCGTCGCTCACGCATCACTGGTTCTATCACTGACTCAATACACACCAGTTTAATCGGACAAACGGATAATTCCCTGAGACACGGAAAATCTCCGGAGAACCGCAAACTATTCTGTAAAACGGAAAATTTACGATAAACCCCTATTTTTTATCCGTTCCGCGGAGATTTGCCAAAAATCGCGGTCATTTGCCAAATAGGTCTACCAGTGATACAATTTATTCCAAATCATTGACAATGTAAAATTCTTTAAATCCAGTAAAGAAAAAAACTTTTAACTTGGAATTAAAATCTTTAAAATAGGCACCATGTGATATTTGTGACCTGTATACCATCTACATGGTTTCCACATTTTAACCTACTTTAGTGGGCTAAAATCAATAAAGTACTTCCTTTCAAGTCATGCATGGTAAAAGTTTACTTCTCCTTTGACAAGTTTATTGCGTTTCTGATAAGTGTTTGCAGAACATGAATAAAAAAAATTAATTAAAAATTTTGACAAGATACCAACTTTGTACATTCCAAGTGTAACGGTATATTAACATGCATTTTTCATTTAATTATCTTTATTCACCTAAAATATCCAGTAATATTTACTGCTGAAGCAAAATCAATCCAACGAACTCGGCACCATGATAAGAGACGTAATTTCGATTGAATTTTCCAAGGACCCTTTACGTCGTTATTGGGAAACGTAGTGTGCTTAAACATCAGTCAAATCTGAAATCGATTTTGTCAAGTCATTGGGCATTTATTTTCACACAAGATCGTATGTAACATTATGCATATAGGAAAAATAATAGACCCCCGGCGCAATCTCTTTGAAAATTGTATTTTCCTTTTTTTAAACAAGTCGAAACAAGTCTACAGATTATGTTTGCTAACATCCCGTAAGAAATCAAAGAGCTGATAGCTCTGAAGTGGAAGAAGGTGAATAAAAAGTAACTTGAATTACCATAAAAGCAGCCCCACTTACCCAGGCTGCTTTGTTCCATTATTGTTAAAATGTATTTTTTTCTTCGAACAAGAAAAGGTCATAAGTACATGGATTTCCCATCCGTACAATCATTTTCTATGTTCAGTTGACTATGAAAATTAGGTAAAATCTTTAATTTGGCAGTAAAATTAAGAAGATCATATCAAGAGGAACACATGTGTACTAAGTTTCAAGTTGATTGGATTTCAACTTCATCAAAAACTACCTCGACCATAAACTTTATAACCAGAAGCAGGACGGACGGACAGACTAGAAAACATATTGCCCATAAATGGAGCATAAAAATAGTAAGACTTGTTACATACCCGCCAACTTTTGAAAGTTCCCATATGGGTTTTTAAAGGTTACCATTTTTAGCGACGTATTTTGCAAGATCTGGATTGTCTAGAAAAAGTGTCATATTTGTATGATGAACTTACATGCCTTTTCCTTAAGTCTGCATGATTCTACTTATATATTAAATCGGTAGAAAAAATATACATGAAGCTAGGAGACCAGGGTTTATTTTCCAGATTAAGAATATTAGATGCTTGTTGAAATTTCCAATTTTGAATAATGCACAAAGATGGACCTTTAACAGGTTGGGAACAACACTCCAAATGAGGGTAACCTAACTGGAAGATCATCACAACCCACTGTAAAAAATGAGCACAAAAAAAGTCATTTATATTCATATTATTTGATGAAACTTTTCCCCAAGAACTATGCATCTATTAAGTACTGAATGGTCAAAACATCATGTTTTTTATCGACATAAATTTTGTCGTAAATGTGACCAAATGATGTAGAAATTGTGTTTTTTCTTCAAATTTCCATCAAATTGTAATGTTTATAGTTCCCTTATTGACTCTCTATTTGAATAAAATAAAATAATAAGAAGAATCTGTTTCTTGTTTTGTTTTGTTTTTGACAAATGATTGTTCACTGCTTGCAAATAAATCATTATATTTATATATCTTATCTGTATATATTTTTGTTCATGTCTCCATCTCCTTATCATTTATAAATGTTTAGACAAAGAAGAAAGAAATAAGCTCCACATGTATATTTGCAACATCGTAAATTTATTAAAAAAATAACACACACTAACACTAGTACTGCATGGATTTTAAGCATTATTAATATGAAAGTCATATTTGTAGAAAGCTTAAAAAGACTTAAAAACAATGTAAAGTATCTTGCTATTTCTAAGCTTAGTTACACAATAAAATCTAAAATATACTATCATTTACAAATATATATTTCAAGATTTTACTAGGAATTAGTCTATTAATCTAACTACTAGACCTTTTATTAGTCTTTTTTTTTTAACAACAAATATTCTTTTATTTTTGTAGGTCATAAAAAAATGAAACATCATGTCCATGATTAAAGTTATCCAGATACATGTATTCAATGCAGATGTACTTCCTTGATTGCAAATAAAAATAATAGTACGGAACTATTCTCATGACTTCATAAATGAATTACAATGTTAAAATGAATGATAAAGATGATCAGTATGTATAATGTTTCCACTCGGGTCCTTCTCACTTTTTTATTTATCTTTATGATGGACCTTTAACAGGTACTCGGGTCCTTCTCACTAGTTGTACATATTGTATGTAAACTCTTAACAATAAGAAACAAATTTATCATATAAACTTCAATGTAATCCTTGAAAGGAGGTCTAGATTGCTAAAAGAATTTATAAATTTTAATTTTTTTATTTGTCCAAAATCATTTAAATTCATTTAATCAACATCATTTTATGATTATTTGATTAAAATATTAATCATTTATAGTCTTTTTACAATTTACACTTTTAAAAGCAAAATAACTGAAAACAGGCTAAAACAAAGGGAAGTAACAAAAAAGTATTTCAATATTCCCCAGACACATCGTTTTGATAACACAACGGCAGTTAGCCGGAGGTAAACATCGTTGATTACCAGTATGTTTGACACCCAAGCTGTCAAGTGAAGCCATATAATTATACATCTTCTTTGATGTTCAGGTAAAATTTAACACAGGTGTCAATTACACCCGTACACTGAGACTACTATAACACATTATGTTATAGTAGTCTCAGCCGTACAGTAGTAAGAAATGATCAAATATGGCGTCTGTAAATTTTCATTCATGAAATATTTCATACACGGGAGTTTTTTCTCCTAAACGGGAGGACGGGAGGAGACCCCTGAAAACGGGAGTTTTGTTCTCCCGCCGGGAGGTTCACATGTATGTTACGAAGGGTATCTAATTCACATGACAAAGGAAAACCATGAATAAAGACAACACTTTATATATCCTTTTTATTTATATAAAAACAAAATCTTCTTGTCTGCAGGATTGCAAATTCGTAACTTCAAGGGCGAACTTGTAAACAGGGCGAGTTGTCCCAATACCAAATTCACGCATGCGTAATACAAATATCTACAGTTAAAACATCCTGTTACAAGTAAACAAATAACGTTCATGTGGATGAGATGAAATCTAATAATTTACATAAATAAAAGATTCATATTTACGATAGTGATTGTTTTACATTCATGATTTACAAATTAAATGATTCAGATGCCTAATCATGTGTAAAAATCGGTGTAAGGAATCTAAGTTGTTTTGAAATTGTAATACACGAAATGAATGCGGAATACAGAGACTCAATGCCAAGGGTCGGCCCCTTAAGTCTTCAGAAGACTTGACGTCTTCTTCCACTAACAAAAACAATGTTTAGTATATCGTATGTCAGGCTGTAATGGCGTGATCACATGTTAGTCACATGTTTCACGTATGACCGGAAATGATTTGAACTTAAGGACAAAAACAATTTTAATAAATAACTGGACTTCTGTTTCGTGTGAAATGTAACGCATAACGACAACGTCATGTTCTTACTTAATTATTACCAAGATCAAAACAAGAATGTAAATCATCTTGGATTTACCTGTTTGAACATCTCGCGAGAGTTCATATTTGCATATTGTTTTTAAGAATTCTATTACAACAAAGCAGATTACATCATCTAAAAATTGTGTTACGAAATCGGACACAAAAATCACGCCACTGTTCTTACATCTGCTACATAAATACTTATAGTTCTTGGCATTTTCTTCTCACTATTCTTATTGGTCGTTGTTCTTTGTTATTTGAAAGCAGAAGTTACGAATTTGCCGGTGAAGATTATCTATAAATCAGTCAGCGTTATGCTCTTCGGAAGCAAAAAGTAACTCGAGAAACGACACAAAAATACGGTTGTAGAATCTTTGAAATTCGTATATTTCAAATTTTTTTTCTAGGGAGGAGTAGCATACACTTGTATGTTGATAAAAATAATGGCATCTTTAGATGTAGTTACAACTTTTCTTACAGTAATTCATATTTTATCACTTTTCTATAGTTATAGGAAACGGAGCCCAATAGCAAATAATGGTCCATATTTGAAACTTTCAATCCATGACAAATGATGACGGTCTAGTAAATAGTTTTTCATATTTTTGTCACAAATTGTGATTTTGTAGTTTTACCAAAATTTTAAGCACCTAGGTTTAAATAATATCTTTTCATAAGTAAAATTGAAAAAAATGACCATTTTGCTTCTTTTAAGTAGCAAGGTTTGTGCCTTTAATGCTATCATTTAGCTGGAAATTCTATTTTAGTTGAAAAAATGCTATAATAATGGCTGTACATAATGAACTGATACTTTCTTAAAAGATTTTTCACAGCAGTGGGAGTATTTGTCCTGTGGAGTTCAAGGTTTCATCTTTCAGATTATGTAATAAAATTCTAATGTTCACGATAAAAAATTCACTGATCGTGGGTGAAGAAATTAGAGGGGGGGGGGTTATTAAAATAATGATACTTAAAGAAGTGATTTTTGGGAGGGAAATTGAGGTATGATAAACAAGTGATTTGTATGTCATTATCCTAGATTCAGTACAAGGCTATCACCTGAAATGACCTGGTCATCATAGACAACACAGATGTTGGTTCTGATAATTTTAGAAAGATAATTAGTCCCTGGATCAACCTTTGTTGTAATAATCTTACTGATAATATTAGTAAGAATGTCAAGAAATGTTTGATTTATAAATTTATGTTGAACTGGAGTAATAATGTTATGAATTCTGCAAAATGTCTTAATTACAGAATATACAAGTCAGATTTTTGTTTTGAGAAATATTTATCAGTGTTACCATCTGATCTAAGAATGTATTTATGTAAATTCCGTTGCCTTAGTTATAAATTGCCCATTGAAACGGGGAGATTTTTTAATATTGATATATCTGAGACATTGTAATCTTTGTAATGCCAATGGACTTGGTGATGAGTTTCATTACTTATTCAAATGTACCTTTTTCAACAATGTTAGAGCTAAATTTTTACCTTTAGATATATGTAAAAACCCAAATGTTTTAAAATTTAAAGAATTGATGAATACATCAGATTTATTTACACTTACTGGAATAGCAAAATTTTGCAAAAGTGTTATCAAAACCTTTTAATACATGTGCTTAATGATGTTACTATAATTTGTACTTCCTGTCAAATATCTGTATTAATTATATATACTATTATTGCACCTTTGTTAACCATGTTGTCCTAATGTTAATATGAAAATATGTTCATACTTTTATAGTTTGTTAAAAAAATGTTGTACTAACATACCCCATGTGGGGGCTTTAGTGAAATTAAATGTCTTTATTTCTTTTATGTCTACTTGAATCAGTGATTTAAAAAATCACTTATTTAAGTATTAAAGTCCCCTGACTGTTATACTAAAGTTATTGTGCGAAAACCAAATGTCTTTGGATGACAATGACGTGATAACATTATATGATCGCAAAAAAACTTTGTTTGCGGTTGTATAAAAATACACATTGTAGCCTAGTAAAATCTTTATAATAAATTTATTATGGAATACCAATACTCACTGGTGTTTCTGGAGACATGACCATAGACTCTGAGAAGTTCATGTCAGATGCTGACCATTTGTTTGCCAATGACTGTCTTGCCTTCTTAGCAGCACCCTACAATGCCACAAGCCATGTAATTCATGTTTAATTGTATAGATTGCAGTATATAAATTATAGCAAATGAACTGTTTTCTTGGATTTTGTCATGATCTGAATGTCGACATTTCTACAAAGTATGTCATTTTTGCCAAAAATAACAGCACCCAGTGATTATCCATTATCTGTTCATATCTGTTACTGGAAAAATTTTATCCATTTAAACATATCTGGTGAAATTTCATCACTAATATTTATTCAGCTGATATATGTGTTTGATGATAAGTTTGGTTTTAGCATAACCTTTTCTTTTTATTTCCCATAACTTATTTTACTTTTCCCTGGTTGAAAAATTTGTACATTCATAAATTCAGTTGGCATTACTTGCTTCATTTCCCTTGAGAAACATTTCCGATTTTTACCTTCCTCTTTGTGTGATGTTCCATGTCAAAATTGACATAACTTACTCTGTTATAGTTTTTTACCTTTTGTTTCCTCTCCCTTGGTGTGACATACATTGTCATAGTTGACATGTCAGCATCATAGCCTGTATCTTCTTTCATCATCTCATCTATATCTTTTTCAATCTGACCTGGACTCTAAAATAAATGTTTAAGATATTTCAACCTTCTAGTATAATTCATTGGCATAGAGCATATGCAAATAAGTGATCAGACTTCCACATATAGATTTGGACATTATTTTTACTTGAAAATTAAATTTGATCATGTCTAATTACTTTTTTTTTTTAAATTCAGAAATAGTAAATTCAATGTGTTTCAACAAATTCTGTATATGGACCATAATTTGGTATTCCGCCTTTGGTTTCTTTTTGTATCCTTTTTTATAAGTTCTAAAATTTTAACTTTTATTTTGTGGGTTGTGTTGGTGTTAGAATAGTATGAATGGAACAATTGAGTTTTTCGAGAAAAAATTAATACATTTTGATTCACCGTTTACGTGACATGAAACCAAACAGGAAACCAATCTTTATTTTCTTTATTTTTCACAATATAATTCAAAAGGCATAAATAAACACCATTACTAGTGTTACTTGCTTCATGTTAATATTTAAAATCTATTTTCAATGTTATATTAAAGTTTTTTTTAAACCTGACAGGAAACCATAAGAAACCGAAAGCATTTTTTTAATTTTATTTTATTGCAAAATCTGCTTAAAATAATCTGAACAGTATACTTTTTCTTAAAATCCATCTTAAATGTAACAGTATTATAAAACTCCTAAATATGTGCTTGTTTTGAAAACAATTAGTACAATTTATTCAGAATTTTCCATATTTTCTTCATTGATACAGGATACCATAATCGTTGTATCTTGATGTTTAAGCCAAAAAAATGTATAAATTTATATTTGGTTTTGATATTCCAGTTATATACAATTTATTCCAAATCATTGGCAATGTAACATTCTTAAAATCCAGTAAAGAAAAAAACTTTTAACTTGGAATTAAAATCTTTAAAATAGGCACGATGTGATACTTATGACCTGTACACCATCTACATGGTTTCCACATTTTAACCTACTTTAGTGGGCTAAAATCAATAAAGTACTTCCTTTCAAGTCATGCATGGTAAAAGTTTACTTCTCCTTTGACAAGTTTATTGCGTTTCTGATAAGTGTTTGCAGAACATGAATAAAAAATATTAATTAAAAACTGTGACAAAGATTCAAACTTTGTACATTCCAAGTGTAACGGTATATTAACATGTATTTTTTATCAAATTATATTTATTCACCTAAAATATCCAGTAATATTTACTGCTGAAGTTAAATCAATCCAACGAGCATTGGTACAATGATAAGAAACGTAATTTTGATTGATTTTTCCAAGGACTCTTTACGTCATTATCGGGAAACGAAGTGTGTTCTAACGTCTGTCAAATATGAAATCGATTTTGTCAAGTCATTGGGCATTTATTTTCACACAGGATCGTATGTAACATTATGCACATAGGAAAAATAACAGACCACCGGGGCAATCTCTTTGAGAATTGTATTGTCCTCTTTTAAACAAGACGAAACAAGTCTACAGATTATGTTTGCTAACATCCCGTAAGAAACAAAAACAATGTTTAGACCTAGTATTTCGTACATCCGGCCGTAATGGCGTTATCACGTGTTAGTCACATGTTTCACATATGACCAGAAATTATTAGAACTTAAGGACAAAAACGATTTTAATAAATAACTGGACTTCTGTTTCGTGTGAAATGTAACGCATAACGATAACGTAATTTTCTTACTTAATTATTACGAAGATCAAAACAAGAATGTAAATCATCTCGGATTTACCTGTTTGAACATCTCGCGAGAGTTCATATTTGCATATTGTTTTGAAGAATTCTATTACAACAAAGCAGATTACATCAACTAAAAATTGCGTTACGAAATCGGACACAAAAATCACGCCACTGTTCTTACATCTGCTACATAAATACTTATAGTTTTCGGCATTTTCTTCTCACTATTCTTATTGGTCGATGTTCTTTGTTATTTGAAAGCAAAAGTTACGAATTTGCCGGTGAAGATTATCTATAAATCAGTCAGCGTTATGCTCTTCGGAAGCAAGAAATAACGCGAGAAACGACACAAAAATACGGTTGTAGAATCTTTGAAATTCGTATATTTTAATTTTTTTTCTAGGGAAGAGTAGCATACACTTGTATGTTGATAAAAATAATGGCATCTTTAGATGTAGTTGCAACTTTTCTTACAGTAATTCACATTTTATCACTTTTCTATAGTTATAGGAAACGGAGCCCAATAGCAAATTATGGTCCATATTTGTAAACAATTCAACAATAATATCAAATATAAATAGTAGACAATTCCTCAAAAAATAAAAGTTTACAGCTTCCTTAGTTAGAATTTAGCCATCTAAATAACACTAGATAAACTATCTGCAATTTCATGCACAACTTATTACATATGATTATATATAGAATGATAAAATTTATTTTTTTAAATCAGAAACCCAAAGAATTTTCCCATTCAATAAATAAAATAGGAGGTTTACAAGGCCACTTTAATATTCTTAGAATTTATTAAAATTGCTAACAGTTCTAAATTGTGGATGATTGTCAACACATATTGCATACTAAACAAATCCCATAAATGTTAAAAATATGTTACAAATTTTGAAACAGAATTTAAAACATGTTGATATAATTGAAACAATATTTTGTAGACAACTTACAACATCTTGCAAGACTTTTGATTTCTTTTCAATCTCTGCCAATGCTGTTTTGAATGGAGTTGGCGTCCTAGGTGTGGCATCTAATATGGTTCTTCTAATACATGGAGTATTTAAAGTAGATCTGAAAACAAATAAATTAACATAATTTGTTACTTTGTCAAGTGTTATACAAAGAAAACAGTGACTGACCGAGTATAAATGAAAAGGGATGCCTCCATTTATAAAAAAAACGTCCTTGAGCCCTTTTGTGTTTTTTTTCTTTTCAAATTAATGTGGATGTTTCACCATCCAAGCTAAGCTATTTTACTGATAAACTTATCTAGATAGTCATATACAATGCATACTTTGTATTTCCAAATGTAAGGCACTAAAGCAACTGCTATTTTTGTGTTTTTCTTAAAATTTGTCCTTGTCTTTTAAAAAAAAAAACATGACATGTTGATATTTATGTTTACCATTAACTGTTACTGCAATCAGTTCTGTTTTTTATAATTATTTGTAAATCTTATTCAGTGATATTTTTGTACATATTGTATTGGTGAACGGTCATATTTAACAATCCCTACAATAAGAAACTCTTCTTTGTTATTTGGGACGATGTTTATTGCAACTTTTCATTAATTTTATACCCTTTCTTACGATCAGTTATCTTAAGTAGTGTATTAAGTGTAGCTTAACAAAAGGCTTTAGCTTGAGGTTGCTAAGAAAAAAGTAACAAAATGTTTTTATACATATATATAATGTGCGTGATGTTTTAAAGATACAATTTCATGGTAAACAAGAAGAAGATAATCATAAGACTGATAACATTTTACACAGCATGTTTACTTTTGGTAACTATACAACAAGGAATGTTTCACAAGAGTTTACAAATTCATACACATGTACATTTGAAGAATCTTACCTGTCAGATAGCTTGGTAATTGGTGTATTGAGTGATGTATTTGGTGTAGGCGTAGCTAAATTAGGATTACTACAGACAGGCGTGGATGTCAGTTTCCCAAAGTGTACTTCTGGACTGTTTAAAAATTGTGATGGAGAAAATGGCAGGTTTTTAATTGGAGTACCAGTTGGAGTGACTGGTTCCTTTTTAAATTCCACTTGGGTTTCAGTAGATATATCTGGACACTGGTTCTCAATGTCATCCTTTATTGGTTGTTTATAGGTTCCCTGTTTTATTTTCTGCCAACTGTCTGAATCAGTAGATGAGTTAACTGGACAAGACTGGATCAGCTAAAGAAAAAATATTTCAATACAACATTTAACTTTATATGTTCACATATAAATTCTACAACTGCATCAAGTGTGATACAATATTTATCCACTCGGCACATATACTGTGGATTCATTTATTTTCATGGATACTTGATTTCATTGATTTGACAAAGTCAGCATACATTCCTTTACAAAATTTGTAATCTGCTGAACATTTAAATTTGTGGTTCCCCTGTACCCATGAAATCCACAAAATTGGTATCCAACGAATATTAATGAATCCACAGTAGATTCCACAACTTCAACAAGTGTGTTACAATATTTCTCCAACTGAGACACTTAAATTTTAATATCTAAAGTGTGAGGCTTGCTGAGCTTTTTAAATAATTAAAATGTAACTATTGAGAGTGGAGATATTTAATACACCAGTTATAGAAAAGAAAGTTGTGTACTTTTTATGTGATGTCATCAGGCACCGTTGCCTTTTTTCATGATGTCACAATAGGAAAATTCAGAAGAAACCAAGAAAATTTAACGACACAAATGTGAAAATAGTGCAAAAATTAAAGAAAGTAAATTTTCAAATTTAAAACTGCAAGGCTCGCTAAGCTTAAAATTTAACTATTGAGAGTGGATAAGTATTGTATTGCATTAGATTTGGTGGAGGAATCTGTTTCTCTAAAGATTTTAAAATGATATGCAAACAATCTTAAGCTGTCACCGTTTTCTACATAACTTACGAAAATGCATGTACCAAGTCAGGAATATGATAGTTGTTGTCAATTCATTTGATGTGTTTTAACTATTCTGCTACCTTAAAATTCATTTTTGTATAACATATTGCAAATTTATGAAAATTTGTTTTATATGTTAACATGAAACATTATTCTTTTTTAGCTGTAGGGACTATTGATGGTATTAAGTAAAAGGTATAAAATTCTGAATATATTGATACTGGTAGTTTCCCATCAAAAAGTCAATGGAAATCGATTGTTCACAAAACAGTTAACGAACAACAGTCAGTCAACTGGTTAAACCGTATTGCGTTAGATGACAATTTTATGCGTTTTAGAAATATTCATAAAACAGTTTCTTCTGGAAAAAAGCACAATCGTTTGCAGAAATACGAAATTCATATTTTATTACAAAACTGTTAGCTGATATACCAAATTCATCAGGAGATAAGTGCGTCGAATGCGAAAATGACTTTAGTGATGAATATGTACATGCATGCTGTTCCTGCATTTGCACTTTAGAGCTGCGCGAATTGTGGTGGGATATTATCATCGAGAATTTTCCGCTACAACTTTATTCAGAGCTAAGTGAATATGACGATGAGGATATATATCAAATTTTGCTCAGAAGAATTCCATTAAATTTAAGTGTTGAACATTCTGAGTTTGAGAGACTATGTCACGCCCATGTGGTTCAGTGCTTAGCATTATATGGCCGCTGTGTCATGCTAGGCAATACATGATATGTCATCAATCGATATTATAGAAGGCCTTAATGCTAAGAGACCAAAGTGTATATATTTGTCTGTATATGAGAAAAACTGTTGTGTACCTATTTCGTTTTTTTTTTTTTGTTGTTGTCTGATATTAAGGTAATTGTATGTATTCATTGTATCTCAATTATGAGGAAATAAAGACATGAATGAATATCCTATCTTCCTTTTTCTTTTCCTTAGAATAGCTGTAAGGACTTGTGATATAAAAGAGTAAAGGGTTTTTTTTTTTTTATTCTACCATTCTTTTCCTTTTCCTTAGAATAGCTGTAAGGACTTGTGATATAAAAGAGTAAAGGGTTTATTTTTTTTTATTTTACCTTCCTTTTCCTTAGAATAGCTGTAAGGGCTTGATATAACAGAGTAAAGGGTATATTTTTTATTCTACCTTTCTTTTCCTTTTCCTAAGAATAGCTGGTGGACTAGTAAATCTAGATACAGCTGGAGAACTGATTGGTATCAGACAACCAGGACTTCTTAACTTCTGGATAGCTTTACCATTAAATCTATACTCTGGAATTATAAAGTTATATTACTTCCTCATACGTTCAGAAACATATTTCAAACATCTGCAACACATGAACACAACAAGGATGTGTCCTCAGTACACGAATGCCCCACTCGCACTATCATTTTCTATGTTCAGTGGACCGTGAAATTCGGGTAAAATCTCTAATTTGGCATTAAAATTAGAAGGTCATATCATAAGGATCATGTGTACCAAGTTTGAAGTCAATTGGACTTCAACTTCATCAAAAACTACCTTGACCAAAAACTTTAACCTGAAGCGGGACAGACGGACGGACGGACACACAGACCAGAAAACATAATGCCCCTCTACTATCGTAGGTGGGGCATAAAAACTGTTTATATTTTAGATCATTATACTACAAGATTCAGTTCAAAATATAAAAGAGAATTCAACATTTGAAAAAGCTTGAACAAAGTGACAAATTAAAGTGTTTACTGTTCTTTTTCTACTCTAGCCTTATGCCAAAATTCAAACCTGGCATAAAATTGGAAAGATCATATCATAAGGAACATGTGTACTGATTTTCAAGTTGATTGGACTTCAACTTATCAATAACTAACTTGACCAAAAACTTTAACCTGCACTGGGACAGAAAAACAAACGAAGGAATGGACTGGAAAACATAATGCCCCTATTATCTTAGGTGGGGCATAAACCAATTTGTAATGATCTATAATCTTAACTATGGGTTAACTTTTCTGTGGTACTGATTTTAGACTTTTTAATTTGGTGTTCAGAGCTGTCTATTATTGGGTAATTGCAATGACCCCAAAGTAAATAAATTAAATACAGTGAGATTTATACCTTTAGAATGAAGAGATGTAAATTTTGCTGAATATCTAGTCTGCTGTGTTGTTCCTTGTACAAGTTCTATTGACGATAATCCACTCAGTCCTGCACTCTTAGAGTCGTAATTTCTACAAAAAAAAAATCACTTTATAATATAACTAAAGAATTAAGCCTAGAGTTAGTACCCATCTTATTTTAAGAAATGAAAACAAGATTTATATTTTTCTTTTTGAAAAGAAGTTAAACAGTTAAAGCACCAAAAAAAAGTGATATTTGAATTAAAATGTCTCATTAAAAAGGGGGGGGGGGGGGCGAATTCTACTGTGTGCAATTACCTTAACCATCTCTTTTATAAGAGATATATTTCAGTTCAATTCATAACTTATATTGATCTTTTTACTAATACTTAAAATATCTTTATGCTTAATATTTCATATTCCTATCTGATAAATCTTAATTTTCTCTGCTGTGAAAGTTAAGATTTAATTAATCTGGTCTTTAATATTAAAATATTATGATGATTTGTATGACATACTGAACAGTTACAACTGCCTCTGTGCTGTGCTGATTAGGAAACAGTTTTACTGGATGAATCCCCTGCATGTTAACCACACTGCTGGGTGTATATGGGTAGGTATATAAAACTTGTCTCTTCTCTAAATCTTCTTCATATTTTCTTTTCATAGTAGAATTCCAATGGTTCTTTATAGCATTGTCTGTTCTGTAACAAAACTTAAAAGTAAATACATATAAAATAAAGAGATTTAGCATTACTGCCAATGAGACAACTAATGTTGGACTCAATATAACAGGTATTATGGATTAATTTATTTTGATGTGAACCCATTGTTCATAAATTGAGTAATTGAGTAATCATGGATATTTGATTGCTCCGTCAGTGCAAAAGTCTGCAACCAAGACTATCGTTAAAATATTGATGATCTATTAAAGATGTGTGATGCAAGATGTTAATGACCTGATAACAAAGATGAAAAATGTTGTCCTGCATTTTTTTAGTTGAAATCTCTGTCCTGCCTTTTTATTTTATTAGTTTTATCCGGACTTTTTTTTACATTTATTCTCATTCTGTTTCTTTTTGTCAAGTTGCCTTTCCTGCCTTTTTTCAAATTTCATTCTTGCTGCTAAATTTTTTTTTATATTGTAACAGACATCGATCCTTTAGTCAGTTTTGGGAATCAAACTATTTTTAACACTTATATTATTTACCTGCCAGGCAAGTATTTAGCGATCTCTGCCCACCTATTGCCTAGCTCTCTGTGTAAGGCATATATCAAGTTATCTTCGTCTTCTCTCCAAGCTGACTTGTTGATGTCTGGGTTTAGATGATTATGCCACCTGTAAACAAAAATTAATATTCAGAGGTTATTATATATGTAAGGCCAATTAAAATTAATTGATAGATTTTCATCCCCACCCGCCCCTCTAAATCGTCCAACCCCGATTTTTTTTTATTTAAATTTTTTTTTCGATTTCTGGATTTTTTTCATGTTTGTTAGCGGTAAACATCAATAATTTCGTTTCATTCAAAACTTCCTGTTTCACATTTCGCTTTTGTATTTCTCAAGTAATCTAACTAAAATGTTTAAGTTGACATATATTGTGCCGCTCCAACATTAAATCATCATTTACCAGGAATAGATATTGATTACGAGAAGGACATGAACACAAACTGCAGTATGTCACAAATGATTAGAAAACCGTTTTAATTTTTTTACTTATACAATGACTTTGAGTCAGGAAATTGAACTGTGAATGATATCCAAAGTGCACGAGTCGTGGAACACCTTGGTACAAAAATATGACTGGATTAAAGAAATTGACACAAGCACGAACGTGTTAGATTTTGACCGTAAATTGAGCTAAGAAGAAAGTTTACAAACATACCCATTATAAATTATTAGAGCAAGCTCTTAGATTTACTTAAGATGGCTGTCATTTTTTTTTGGACATACAGCAAACACCCTCTGTCCCAATATCCTCAATATATTCATTAAACAACAAATTATTTATGGTTTACATGGTTAAGAACCTTTAAGTTCATATTTTACATCAAAATTATATTTGCATCTTGCTTTTAATAGCACCAACCCCGGTAACCCTATTACCCTAACACTGTTTGAGTTTTCATTTTATTCTGCACTCAATCTCATAATAGCTGTGTTGCATACATTTGGTTAATTTTATGGGACTTCACACCATCACTTAGAAAGCAAAAAAAATTGTGTATACATAGTCCAACTGAAGAGAGCATTTCTCTACTTTTTGATGTTTACTTTAATAGGTTTCTAAAGCTGCAATTACATGTATAACAATGGTTGTCAATCAAGAGATATTTATTCAAGAGTTTGAAAAATTACATAGTTTGATATAATCTTATTTTACATTTACTTATACCCCCGCAGTATGAAGAACTCGTCACAATAGGGTTTCATGTAATATATAATATAAAAAATAAAATCCTCCCACACACCCCATTTTTTTCAAAAATCTGGATGAAAATCTACTAACTTATTTTAGTAGGCCAAATGACACAGACATATGTCTTGCTTTCTATAATTTTGATAGTAAAAAGCAGAAGTTTAAATTTTTGGTTGAAATATTTGAATGTCGTCTAAAAAAAAATCAGTATCTGTTTGTCAAGAAAAGTTATAAGCATTCATGTAACCCTCAAATAAAATACTATTTATCCATTTCTATGATTTTTTCCATTATCCCTTGCCATGAGCAAATTATGTATGTACCTATATACTTTTTATTCCAATCATAGTAGATCATTTAATTAAATCATATAGTAAAATCTATAATTTAAAATCACTTATCTATAAATAGTATTAGTGAAATATTAAATGTGTTTCACCTTTCCCTACACTGTTTACCAGTTCGACCTTTCAAATGACGTGAGATCACAGTCCAACGTTTCGGTCCTAGTTCCTTGACAAGTTTTATCACCTTTTCGTCCTCCTGTTAAAAAAGTTGAAGTATACTTTTCAAAATATCCACAACTAATATTTTTCTATGATTCAGCATTTTTATTGTACTACATTGTAGGTACTTTTTCAAGAAAATGTATATTCAGTAACATACAAATGCAGTTTAAGTACATGTTAAAACTCTTGGAGAAATATTTGAAGTACATTTATGTTTTCTTCGGCATAAAGTCTGAATCTTTGGATGGTGTCTTCATATTCATTAGAAAAAGACATATGTATGACGCCAATCTGATACCTAAACATTCAATGTGTATTTATTGTGTTTACTTTTGTGTTTATATGTAAAAATCCTAAATACCTCTTTTGTCCAGGGTCCTTTAATAAGTTCAGGATTAAGTACTTTAAACCAGCGATGCTGACACTGTATGTCAATTCTATCACGAAAATACTGAGCAACTTTCTTCCAATCTGTATTATTGTGTTTCTGTAACTCTACTACTCTCCTAAGTAAGTCGTCCTGGAAATACAAATAATTTCAATCTGCATGCAAAAAACACATAGGATACAAATATGAACAAACTCAGCAATGAATGTCTCTAAACTGTAAAATCCCCCTTTTTTAATGAATAAAAAAAAAACACAACTCAGAAAAGTGAAATCTAAAATTTAAAAAAACAAGAGAGCTCATGTCAATAGATATAAACAATTCACCAAAGTTTTGAACAAATTGGTTAAAGCATTTTCCAGATAATATCCCACATGTTGACGACAGACAGTTGGACAACGGTATACCATAACATATCCTGTAAACCGGCATGTAAAAATCAACATCTACACCAATTTCTTTTTTTACATTAATGACTGTCTTCGTAAAACAGACCAAAATTGTAAAGTTTTAAGTGGACCCAAGAACCAAAACTGAATGTAAATGAAATTTTGTGAACTTTCTTTTACTTACCTCTTCTCTTGACCAACGACCTTTATTAACGTGTTTATGTCTTTGTGGAAGATTATAATCATGATCTATATGCTCTCCGTCATCAGTCTCCTCGTCACTGCTTAAAGACTGTCTACTTGATGAACTAAAAAAAAATATACTTTACATATGTAAACATGGTAAATGTAGTAAATGAGTTGCTTAATACATGTACATGTAAGTCATTTAAACTATGATAGTTGTCAGAAACAGTCTCATTGGTAATCTTACCACTTTCATTTTATATTGACTTCATTCTGGAATCATAGTGGCACTGTTACAGGAAATAACTCAAAGTCAGTAACTTCCTTAAAATGAATCCATTTTATACTTATTGTTTTAAATGACAAGACATGATTAAAAGTTGAAAAGAGCACTTGCTGCACTGCCAACAAAAGCTTTCTGAACTACTCTTAACTTAAAATGTGAGAAACAAAAGGGTATTACTATTGTGAACACTTTGACAAAAAGATATAGCTTAAACCAGTTGGGCAAGGCAATGAGACCAATTGGGAAAGTAACAGCTTTGTCCTAGTCACATGCTAGGGTGATCCTAATCACAAGTCTTCACAATCAGCTATTGTCAATTTGTTTTTTGATTGGGCTGTTACTCTATTGACTATTGTTTCAGATAAGGGTGAAGGTTGGTACCTATAATATTTTATGTTTCTTTAATCACTCTGTAATGTTTATGTCATGTTGTTATTAATGTAATGCTCTTTATGGGCCCTTTAATTTGGAAACTAAAATATTGTATTGTACATGTACAGGGGTTCCAACACATGCAAGCCATATGAAAAGGGTGGAAGTGGTCCAACCATCCCCAAGCATAAGTTGTCCTAACCAAAAAATACCCCCCTTTTTGGATCCATCACTAGAAGACAGAACAGACATTGTGATTACTATATGCTCCTTGAATTTTTGTGTGGAGTATAAAGAGCAAGCACAAAAGTATTTATTTACCCAAAGTATCTGTAGATAGGGGCAAGGACTTATATACGTCCCTGATAGGGGGAATCATTAATTGACATAACTTTGAAAATACATGTAGGTATATCCCACAGATTCCAAGTACATTGTAATTTTTAAAAAAATAATGGGCTTTGAGAAAGAAAAAAAAGAATATTTTGCTTCACATCTAGACAAACTGACCATTATAAGAAATAGTCAGTTGAGGACACACACACATAATTTTTCTGTCAGAGTTTTACTTATAATTTTTATTTGTAATTTGAAAACCAATTCATTCAATTATAGAAAATGTGGTAATGTTGTAAATACAATTGTTTTTGTTGATAAAGAAGATTGGAAAGTAACATTTTTTTTCTCTAAAAAAACAATTTGAAACTCCTCATGGAATAAGAGAGGAGTCTGCATATTCCCTTTAAAATTTGAAAGCAGGATTTTTCTCCATCTGTTTTCCACGAAATTTGCATCATTTAAGTGTTAATTTACCATATGTGAATGCCTGAGTAGTGAGACAATCTATACACAAAGTTCATCATAAATTTCTCAAAATCAAACGCTGGAAATCTTTGACAGAATCCACGTGAATGGCACGTGCGATTGTTTACATTGTGACGTAATCAATCAACGTCGCACCTGTCAAATGTTTTGTTCTACCACTGCTTCTGATGTAGCATTACTCGATAATTGTTTCTTGATTTGCATATAATGCCAATTGCATTCGTTTGTTCTATCATTATGTATTAAATGTATTTGTTGCAAAAAATGAAAGAGAGAACACAACATAACATGATAAGCAAAATGACAACATAAAATCTTTCAGCTTCAATCTATGGAAATTACCTGTCTTCCAGCCATTCAAGCATGCCGATTGGACATCCAAAAATTCTTCGGAACTGCCATTCTTGATTGTCACAAAAAAAGTGTAAATAAATGCTTTCTAAACCAAAGAATTAAACAAAAACAGCTGAAGAAATGACATCAATGGCGGTTAAATTGCGCGGTCGGAATATCCAGTTATGCTATCTGAAATTTGATTGGACAATGAATATTTCTATAAATAAAAATAGGAATCCTCTTTCTAAGATCTGAGGACAACCTTATCTCATTTTTCGGTTTTTCCTGGGACTACTAACACATTATTGTCATATCATTAAATAAAAATTAATATTGTCTCTGTATTCACACAAAAGATAATGATTAGTCATATTGTAATCAAGGATTTGTATAGTCGTACTATACAAATCCTTGTTGTAATCATATAATGTACTGTAAACGCTATGAACTAGTATATATTAAAATTAATAATAATAAAAAAAAATCATGTCTCTTTTTTTTTTTAAATTTGTAATTGATATTACCAAGGACGTATGTTAGTTTACGTCCTTGATATTACCAGAGACATATAATACAATATTTGTCTCTTATATTACCAAGGATTTGTATAGTTAGGTCTAACTATACAAATCCTTGATATATAATTACATAATAGAATTTTTGTAAAAAACAAATCCTGTCATATTTTAAATTTCCCAAATTAAATGAATATTTTTTAAAACTAATAATTATTTATTAATATTTTTTTAATAAATAGGGAATCAATTCTTCAACGGCTTTCCATAGAATAAAAAAAAATGAATTCATAATATTTAATTTAATATGAAAAATATAGCCTATTTATTAATGTTTTTGAAAGGACTATTCATTGAATAATATTTTTTAATACATAACATTCGATTTATTCATATTAATTATATATAAGAGATCATTTTAATATTAAAAAAAAAAATTGATGATATTTTTTTCTTTCTATTAACAAACGATTTTTCAATATTTACAAAATTGAAGTGATTATTTTATGTGAATAAATAAAATAAATTCCACAACAGCTTCTCATATTGGTATACAGAGTATTTTATTGTGAAAATAATACCATACACTTTACACATATGACTGTTTTATTTCAGAATTGGAAAAGTCAAGAGAAAATATAAATGTAAATTTTTCTTCCCAATGAATATAGTATGTTAAAAATGGTACTATACTTTCTACTTCACGTAAAAAGTTTTAAAAGCAAAATGTAATTAATCTACAACAACCTATGTACAACATTAACTAGTCGGTTTTTTTAGAATTTATTTAAACTTTCCATGCATGCTAAACCCATTTTTGCAGAAAGATCATACATTGTACATGTCTCTGTTAAACTATATTTATAAGCATTTGATGTATAATGATAAACAATATGATCAATATGTATGGCCTCGTGACTGGTTCCCATATGTATATATTTTTACCATACAGTAAATCTATCTTTCGGAAGACTTTGTATCTATAGTCGCCGTCACGTAAAATTGGCACCATGATTTTTGTCAAAATTTTCTTAAATATCAATCGTGTTTACTCGAGATCATGTTTTTCAATTAGCGGAATAAAAATCCAATCCAAATATATACTACTGTCCTACCTTTTATTGTGTTTGCACTGTATAATCCTGACCTTCACATTTTTCAAGATTGTTTTCATTGTAAAACCGCCATCTTGGTTTCTATGAGGATCCCTTACTACATAACATTCGTTACTCTCGGGTAATATCATTGTCATTGATGATACGATTTCCCGCGCTTTTTACATAAAGATGACGAGACACAAGAAAATTGAGAGCACGTGGACTCCACGGCAACACTTCCGGTAATAACAATGTCGGATTCCACCATACAAAATAATGCTGGATTTTGTGAAGGTCAGGATTATACAGTGCAAACACAATAAAAGGTAGGACAGTAGTATATATTTGGATTGGATTTTTATTCCGCTAATTGAAAAACATGATCTCGAGTAAACGCGGTCGATATTTAAGAAAATTTTGACAAAAATCATGGTGCCAATTTTGCGTGACGGCGACTATATTCGATCTAGCATTAAGAATGAGTGAACATGAAGTTGGAATACACATCACCTGAGAATCTGGTGTTTTATATTGTAAGATTTTCTTTCACTTTCATACTCCCAGGAAAAACGTAAAAAATGTTAAATATTGTTTACAGCACTAAACAGACTTACATGTCAGGTTCAGTGAACCACTGGTTACTGGTGTACACAGGAAGTTGTATTCTGTAAACACAAATTTTATATTTACAGATGTGGATCCAGGATTTTGAAAGGGTGACATACTAGTAATGATTTAGGATTTTGAAAGTGTGACATACTACTCAATGCTTGGGATTATGACATCTGAAAAGTCTTTGTGTTAACCATATAAGTTACTCCATAAGTGGTACCCCTAAATGATAGCCCTGTCTCTGAGTTACACTTTCGAGTTCGATGCATTTTCGTCAAAAACTCTGCGTTTAGTGAACATCAATTGTGCAATTAGGGGCGTCCTCACTTCTGTTCCAATGTTGAGCGAGTGGTTGGAAAACTATAATTCTATATTGTACGAATTATTCGGCAAATTGAATTCTCAAATTTGACAATCAACACTGCTGTCATTAGGGAATTGTCAGTAAGTGCCTACAGAGCAACCATTATTTCTAGTTTATACTGCACAATGACGATCACTGAGACGCTTGATGAACGTAAATAGTGCAGGGATACAGGCAACCCCCTCTATCTGGTAAATGACGTCATAAAGGCATGCATAATTGACAAGTTTTTGCCGGTGACGGATGAACTCGAAAGTGGTCTTTTGCGCAGTGACGTATATTAGAAATGTCGTCAGTCTCAGTCAAACGTCATAATGAATATGATGAAACAGAAAATGGAATGAATGAATGAAATAAATAAACTGATGAATAACCAATCAAACATTTAATAATACACATAAATACGACGGTGACATATATGTATAAATTAGGATGTGACAATGGAAATAAGCAACTAAGGCATGGTATCTTTAAATAATATAGTATAGATTAGAAAATAGGATATGAGTGCCAATGACACAACTCCATCCAAGTCACAATGTATACAAAGTATGGCCCTCAACATAGAGCCTTGGCTCAAACCCAACAGTAAGCTATAAAAGCCCCAAAATGACCAATGTAAAACAATTAAAACAGGAAAATCAATGGTCTATATACATGTATATAAAAAAGAAGATAATCTATATGAAAAATGAGAATCCAGAAACAGCTATGAACCACACCAAAAAAAACACCAACCACTGAACAAAAGTTTAAGACTCCTGACAAGCCACATATTCTTGTTGTTGATATATTTTGCACACTTGGTAACATTTCACATATTCTTGTTGTTGATATATTTTGCACAAGGTAACATTTCATATATTCAAAATGTATGCAGAGTTTGTTAAAGGAACAGCTTTAAATAATGAAAGGTAAAAAAAAATAGTTTTTCAAAAGTCTGAGGTCAAACTTATTTTTTTATGATTATAGACACTGTTTACTGTGCTAGGATATATACATGTAGATGGATGTTCTAGAGAGAGATCTAGGGTTGTCAGACGTGTAATTACTGAAGTAAGTATATTAAGGTAGAAATACATATATGAATGATTGTTATTATAAATTCCATTTTATATTTCTGAACAGCAGCTCATAATACTGTTAGGACAAACATTATCATGATTATTATTTATTTTTACTGAATTGATAACTTAAATACAAATGTTTTTCATCTAAACTGCTAAAGATCTGTTGTGATTGACATCTGTTCAATACAGGAGTTGTTTTGTGCTTAGTTAGAATTCATATTATACACTGCTAATTTTAATGACAATCAGATGAAATAAGATTGAAAAATTGAGGAAATATTCATCTAAATTTTATTGACCATCTTAATTGTATTTTTCTCTATGAAATTATTGATTGACAAAGACAACTCTTAAAAACATGTTGAATATGAAGTAATGCACTGAGTTTATAATAATTTAATTGGAATTTCTGAAAGTGTTTTAGCAGTATGTTTATTGTATTTTAGAAAATATATCCATTGTACAAATCTGTCCAAGCAGAGATTCCAGATACATGTATCCTGAACAAAGAGAGAGATATTTATGCCATACAAGAGGACCAAAAGTATAATGAGCCGCCCAATAAGTGGTATTGTAATATCTGTGGTAAAGGGTTCATCGCTGAGTATTACTTAGATCTACACTTTACCAATAGACATAAAGAATACATTAGACAGGTAAAGATTACATCTTCTGTACTGCAGTATATCTATATTTAAATATTAGGCTCTGGACAGGTACTGTCATTGTCAATATGATCTTCTTATAAGAAAATGTAAAAGAAAATGGGCATGCAATTTGTCTGCACGATATCCCCTGCCTGTGAAATGGTGGTTTGCCTTCATTATTTTGTGAAATGTAAGTCATCCAGAACAAAAAGTTCAAAATTGATCTATAACTGAACATAATACATTTATTTAACATGTTTAATCAGCTCAATAGCTCTAGGTTTAAAAGTTAGCACAACCTTTTAAAAGCCTTTATTTTGAAATATGAGTAAGATGGATATGGTGTCTGGTGTTGTTTGCCTGCTTGCTGTTTATTTAACATTTAGCTGACAACAATTTTCATTCATATTGATAACATTCCATTCTGCAACTATTGAGTGGCTTGAGTGTAAAAAATTACCAAATGAATGTATAACATAAATATTACAAATATTTCATATTTTCTTTTTACGTTCTCAGTGGTCTCCTGATAGAGTGTCAGATCATTACAATTAGGATGAGAGCTAGAACCCTAGCCTGGTCAAAGAAAAGACACATTGGCTGGAAGTCTGAATAATGTGTCTGGGTAGGATGACATGTCTTCTGATGACTGTTACCTTGTGAAATAGCACATTACAATTTCTGCCAGATATATATCCATCTTTGACACAGCAGGGCTAAACATTTACTTCTTATTTCATTTGCAGGGGGAGGATGTGTTATGTTTAGCTGACTATTGTGATCTATATAGATGTGATATAGTTGCTGGTATACAAACAGCTGAATTCTGGGATATTTCCTTATGTTTAGAAGAAGATATGGAAGATATTAAACAGAGATGCAAGGTAAAAATCAATGCCATATTGATAATAAGTTTACATACAATGAATCGGTTACATGTACGTATACTCGTTTACAAAAATGAAAATCAATAAACACATTATATTCATGTTCATGTGGTATCTTGTCTTTTACTAAAAAAAAAATGTTATCAATTGAATAAGTAAGAAGACATCAAATTGGATTTTGTAGGATTTTGTAAATTTCAGTTGAATTGTTTTGCTTCCTATGTGGTGAGCTGTACATTTGATACTACATGTTTAGCTAGATAAATTTTGTATAATGGTTTGTTTCTGTCTTTGTAGGAAGTATTTAGTACCTGTGTTCCTCAAGGTTTATCAAAGAATGCAACAATGACATTAGAAGGTATGTCTTCTGTATTGTTGATTTGCTATCCCACAAATGTAATAAAATAAAATGAAACCCATTCACTTTACTTGAAATGCGTAAAACTCAAATGAATAAAAAAAAAATATACCATACAGTTATAGTTATAGTACTCTGCGGAAAACATGTTACATATATGTGGTAGGTAGTTTTGATGTTAATAAAGTTTTGAACACATTCCATTATAAGTCCTGTAGGTCATTCCATCCTTTGTTATTTTTTTCTTATTCAACATCAGCTTCAAATCACCTTAAATTGTGATGCAGCAAATATAAATAGAATTCTGAAATATCTCGCACAAGATATCACTTATTTCATGTCACAGCTTTCCAAATTTATTGAGTGTGAGGATTGAGGGCACTTTAATTATTAACTAAATATGCCATGTATGCATAGTTGCATTTTTCTTAGAATTTAAGAGGATCCTAAGTTATAGGTATTTTTTTTAATTTAATGGGGACTTATAAAAAAAAGACCCCTTTGCATTGAATTTTGACACAGCCCTTAATTGTTTTACCTAACTTTCTATTGAATTGTTCTGTATTAATTATCATTATTATTATTTTTACAGAAGGATTAAATGAAATAGTTTGTAATTACCATTCCTGTAAAAAATACTGGGAAACCCCACTAGAAAAGGTATGTTATATAGAAGTAGCGATTATGATTATATTGTAGATGTCACAGATACATTTCTCTTCTTTATAAAAGTCTAGGATTTTCAAAGGGCTTTTATAGTGGAGTAATTTAAATTCTGACTGAAAAATTTGTGCAGGTATTTCTTGAAAATTCCATTTTAAACTGTCATGATGAAAGAAATGGCTATAACCATAACACTATACTGGATCTTTATATCCTAAATCTCTATTGTAAGTAATGACAAACAAAGAAGGAAGATGAATATCTTATTGATATTACTGTAATATCTAAACAGATACCAGTCAAGCAGGGAGAAGAGGTTTAAAAGAGAACAATACACCCGACCAGGTTAAACTCTTCTTTTGAATCATTATATAAATCAATTATGTGGTTAGTTGTTAATATTTTTATGCCCCACCTACAATAGTAGAGGGGCATTATGTTTTCTGGTCTGTGCCTCCGTTCGTTCGTCCGTCCGTCTGTGCGTCCGTTCGTCACGCTTCAGGTTGGAAGTTTTTGGCCGAGGTAGTTTTTGATGAAGTTGAAGTCCAATCAATTTGAAACTTAGTACACATGTTCCCCATGATATGATCTTTCTAATTTTAATGCCAAATTTTAGTTTTGACCCCAATTACATGGTCCACTGAACATAGAAAATGATTGTGCAAAGTTCAGGTTAAAGTTTTTGGTCAAGGTAGTTTTTGATGAAGGTAAAGTTACATCAACTTGAAACTTAGTACACATGTTCCCTATGACATGATAATTCAAATTTTAATTCAAAATTAAAGTTCTGACCCCAATTTTCACGGTCCACTGAACACAGAAAATGATAGTGCGAGTGGGGCATCCGTGTACTATGGACACATTCTTGTTGTTTTTTTTAAAATTTAATTGAATTGATAGGATATCTTTTTTTAGAGGGAACTCACTTTTGTCCCATGAATGTAGTAATAATGTTGGCATGAAAATATAAATTATAAAATAAATAGGACTGAGAGGGGTTTAGGAGAGCATAGTTCACAGAGTTCACAGGAGAAGCAGGAACAAAAACTTATTTCACATTCAATGCTCAATAAATTTCAGGTCTAACAGGTGTATTTTAATGCTATAAAGTTTTTACTGTAGTTAATGTATATTTCAGCCCAGAGATGTATCAGTGATGTATACAGTTTTTACTGTGTTTACTTTCATCGTGCTGATCATATATTACTGTATAGGATATCAGTATTACTAGTAAGTGTCAACAATATTTATAGTGAGGAGAGACTTTTATTAGAACTGGGTATTATATTTTTATATCCTGGTATATTTTCAGAGAGAATTCAGGAAAACTGACCTATTTTTCATATTTCATTGTTTGATTAAAGTTGACTAACCAAAAAAAATAAAAATAAATACAGAAATCTGAAAATTCTTAACAGAAAGTCCTTTAGAATGACCAAATTAATTCACCTATTTGTTTGACTCTATCAGATGTAATATCAACTTAATTTGCCTGGATTTTTTCAGTTTGATATACTTTTCAAACATTACTGAATAATGTATATTTCTGCATGGATACCAACCATGATGAAACTTTCACATGTACATCAACATAACTAAAAAAAACACTTGTTACCAGCACATGACAGGGTTACTAGTAGTTCAGTTTAGAGCACTCAGCTCTACCTGTTTTAATCTTGGTCAGTTGAATAACAAAAAGATGCATGAATTTATAAAAGAAATAAGTTTGTAAACAATACTTTAATATATAATGCAATACACTAATAAAAAATAACATAAGCACATTAACAGTAATGATAAACAGTAATGTATTAAAGAATGAAAACAAACAAAAACTGCTAAAAATACAAGTTTTATGATTATACTTTTCTTGTTTCTCTATGATGAAATGATATATTTATCTTATTTATATTACAGTACAGATACCTTCACAGATATGTATGAGCCAAGCTTTAAACCATCATACAAGCTTCCAAATCAACAGGTACGACAGAGAATAGTCAATACAACCAGCTGACAAAGGGAGATAATATATGCAATAAGACAAAGGGATGTGGCATTCGTTAACATGAGTACTAGATGGATTGTGTACAAACTATTGTCATAGAGTTGTGTAATGCGTAAAACTCAGTTAAAACGATAGTGCATTGTGATTTAGAGTTAAATAAAATGTAACATGAAAGTCAAAGTGTATTGCAAGTTGGTAAAGATACCCTTTAAATTTTAATTTACATGATTGCAGCAGGAACATTCATTTTATTTGCCTCTGCCTCAGCCATCCATCATCATCATACTCATATTTATAAAAATAAATTTTATTTTGATATCTTATCATGCATTTTGTTTTACTGTATATTTGGGATAGGGTAGCACATGCTATTATGGACATGTCATGTTTGAGTATTACAGAAGGGATAGAGATTGCTTCTGGAGTAGTAGTCATGTGAACTCTGAATCTAACAGTACATTAAAGGAACATTATTTGTAGATATTGACTTTCTCATCCTTAGATATTTGCTTCTGTATGAATATTTATCAAATTTGATAAGCCAAAAAAATTATAGTCAGTACTATAATTTGAATTGAACAAACAGTTTTAAATGCCTTTTTGTGTTTCTTTGATACATATAACATGGCTCTGTACTTATACATCCTGTCATTGTGGTATTGTGCTATTGTACATTTTTGTATTCTTGTCTTTCAGTATTGTTTATGTGCTTTATCTATTTGCCCTTTATGTTTCTTTGTTACATATTTGTTTGTTTTTACATACTGTTCCCTTATTATTGACATTTTACCTACTGTGCCTTTGTCTTGTTCATTGTCAATATAATGGAATTTGATGTAACTGTCATACAATTGACAGGTTTAGCTAGCTATAAAACCAAGATTAATCCACCATTTCATACATCAGAAAATGCCTTTACTAAGTAAGGAATATGACCAACGTATCCATTTGTTTGAGCTTTTAATATTCCCATTTGATAAGGGACTTTCCTTTTTGAATTGTCCTTGAAGTTCAGTATTCTTTTTATTTCACTTTTTAAAAATTCAAATAGATCTGATGTTTTATAGAAGTGAAATTCATATACAGAGCTATTAAAAATGTATGAATAATTATGATGTTGATCCACACTATGCAAAAACATAACTATAATATGGTTTAAATGTGCACAACATGGGAATCAGAGAAATACATTCTTCTGACAAATGTTCAAAACATTATCAAATTTTACAAAAATAAGATGTAGAAAGATTACAAATGAATCAACTCTCCAACAAATACCAAAGGACAAAGATTTCAACAACTACAAGTCACTGTTTAGCCTTCATCATTACGCTTAACCCATAACACATTGTGAGTTATTAAAGGCTACAAGAGAACAACATTCGAAATGATTTAAGAGAGAAAACTAAGGGCCTTGATTTGATTTTACTTACTAGTGTTTGTCTCAAATAGAAACAGAAGAAAACTATTTTGCAAGTGTCCTTTTATACAATCTTTTAAGAGTTTTACTGAACACTAAATACATTTTTAAGCCAAGTTTGAATCATAAAAGGATCAAGTTCTTCAAAAGTCATAAACATTTCAGTATAAGTTCTGAGAACTTTTTAAGATTGTTTGGTTAGTAGTGCTCTTGTTCCTGTTACACGCAGTCACATTTATTGACATTGATATTTAAGCAAAGTACATGTCTATGTTATGAGAGTTTTTATACTTTAAGAAATACATCAGTAAGAAAATTTATCTTTCATTTGCATCCATCAAGACAGAACTGCTTCAAGATGGAAAATTTTATGACACAGCACATTGTCACACATCCTATAACTACTTGCTTAATCATGTTGCCCCCTGGTGGAACATAGGCCACTAACGGTATTTCTCTAACTTGTATTGTTTTTTTGATAGCCTCTCCAGATCATGACACTTGTACCCATCTTTCTCCATCTCCGCTGTAACGTTCTGTATCCACATGTATCTTGGTCTGCCTCTGCTACTCTTTTCTTGCTGAAAGGCTTGTTTTGTTATGTTGTTCTTTGGCTTCCTCAGTGTGTGCCCTATCCATCACCACTTTCGCTTTTTTAACTCTTCATCAACTGGGGATTGGTTGGTCTTTTTCCACAGATCTTGGTTTGATATATTCTCAGGCCATCTGATGTTAAGGATGCGACTGACACCGTTGTTGATGAAGACTGGAAGTTTTTGAAGCAGGTTTCTTTTGTGTGTTCCAAGTCTAAGCTCCATGTAAGAGTATGTTTTTTACATTTAAGTTGAACAAGCGTATTATGGTCGTGAGAGTGATGTTTCTTGCTTTCCAAATTGATCCCACTATATTAAATTCAGTTCTAACTTAGCCAGTTTTAACTTTTATATCTTTATCTGAACCGCCGAGGCTATCTTCTACGCTTCCAAGGTATGCGAAGGAGTTGGTTGTTAACCATCATAATTGCTAGTGCCCTTTTGTTAGACTTTAAAACTTTGGTCTTATTGTGGTTGATATAAATTCCTGTTTCTGTTGCTGTCTTATCAACCTGCTCTAGTTTGCTCTGCATTTGTTGGTTGTTGTGGGGCAGCTAGGCAATGTCATCGGCAAAGTGTAGGTCATCTAGCTTGGTGAACATGGTCCATTGGATGCCATTTACTGCCAACTGTGGCTTGCTTAGTGATCCAGTCAACTACCAGAAGGAATGGCGTCGGTGAAAGGAGACAGCCTTATCTAAACGCAGTTGATGTATCAAAGGCATATGTCAGTTGACTTCATTATTATTTTGCCCTTTATCATGTACAGCTGTTTCTAATGATGGTAATACATGTTTCAGGGATGCCGTAGGGTCTCATCAACTTCCACAATACATCTGTATCTAAGCTGTCAAAGGTGTTGGCAAAAACATACATTAGTGATGAATTGAACACTTGTGATTTGTTCGAGGATGATGCGTAAGGTTGCTATTTGGGCTGCACATGATCTGCTTTGTCTAAATCTAGCTCCGTTGTCGCGTATCTTTTCAGCTATTGCATGTCTGAGTCTGTTTAACATAACTCTATTTAAAACTTTCCCTGGAAATGATAGTAGCATTATTCTTCTGTAGTTATCAGAAATGCAAACAATGCACTTCTATGGTAGCTTTACCATGTGTCCCTCACTTCATTTTAAAGGAACCTCCTCTTCTTCCCTGATCTTTCCAAACAGTTCAAATAGCATTTGAGTTGATGTTTCAATGTCTGATTTCAGTGTTTCTCTATGAATGTTGTTAACACATGGAGGTTTGTTGTTCTTCAGCATTGTTATGGCTCTTTATATCTCCCATAGATGGTCTTTTACAATCCATTGCCAAAAGCTCTTCCGAGTGTAGAATGTCAGCTTTATTTAATACATGTGGGTCTTGATTTAGCACATTCTTGAATTGCTCAACCCATCGTTTCATTTGCTCTTGATGTGTATTGAGTGTTTTCCCTTCTTTGCTTTTTACTGGTCTTCTTCCTTTCTGGTATTTCCTAGTACAGTTTTGTATTGCCATACAGAGCTTTGATGGTGTTTGCTCTGGTTGATTCTTCTGCTTCTGCTGCCAGTCTGTCTGCGAAGGCTCTCTTATCTCTCCTTGCACTGTTCCTGATATCCTTGCTAGCTATAGTGTACTCTCTTGAAGCTGATTGATTTGCAGATCTTATTTTGCTGTTGTTCAAGGATGTTTTTTTCTTTTTTTCCTTTGATATCCATTTCTGGTCTTTTTTTTTTTTTAAATCAACCGATGCTTCGCAAGCTGTCGTGAAATAAAATTGAGAATGGAAATGGGGAATGTGTCAAAGAGACAACAACCCGACCATAGAAAAAAACAACAGAAGGTAACCAACAGGTCTTCAATGTATCGAGAGAAATTCTTGCACCCGGATGCGTCTTTCAGCTGGCCCTCAACAAATATGTACTAGTTCAGTGATAATGAACGCCATACTAATTTCCAAATTGTACACAAGAAACCAAAATCAAAATAATACAAGACTAACAAAGGCCAGAGGCTCCTGACTTGGGACAGGCGCAAAAATGCGGCGGGGTTAAACATGTTTGTGTGATCTCAACCCTCCCCCTATACCTCTAAAGCATTTTTAATCTCTTGCCAGTGATTGGCTATCGTAGCTGTTTCTTCAGTTGCATTTTGAAATTTTAAAACTCTATTTGGAATTCTGATTTCTTTGCATGTGTTGTTTGCCAACATTGACATGTTGTATCGTTTTCCTGTTGATTCAATATGTTGGTATTTCTTTAGATTTAGGTTGATATACAAGGTTTGTTACACACACATCTAAAATGTTGTATTTTGTTTGAGGAATGCAGTTTTTTCATGCATAGCTCTGATTTGTAGTCTTGATTGATTTTTTGTTGTTGTTTTATTAGCTCTATTTAGTTTTTAGTTTTTGGCCATTTTAAGGCTCGGGCATCGCTGAAGACATTTATTATATTATTTACCCCTTATGTATACCTGTCGTTTTGTTTTGTGCACGCAGTTATTAACATAAAGGAATTTTGATGGGAATGACATTCAAGTGAGAGATTTGGCCAGCTATAAAACCAGTTTTAATCAACTAGTTTATACTTCAACTCTGTATTTGTTTGGTTTATAACTATTTCGATATGAGCGTCACTGATGAGTCTTTTGTAGACGAAACGCGCGTCTGGCGTACACAATTATAATCCTGGTACCTTTGATAACTAATTATACATGAGAAAATGCCGGTATTAAGTCAGGGATATGACAGTTGTTATGTGTTTGAAGTGTTTCCGATGTTACCATTTGATTAGGAACCTTCCATTTTTGAATTGTTACATATTTGTTTGTTTTGATGGTGATTAGGATAATAACATAATATTGACTGTTGAACATCTATTTTTGACATTTTTACTCATTATGTCCGTTTGTTTTATGTGTACACATTGTCAATACTATGAAATGTTGTGCTATTGTCATACACGTGAGAGGTTTAACAAGCTTATAAACCAGATTTGATCAACAATTTTCTACATGGGGATGCCTGTGCTAAGTCAGGAATATGACAGTTGTTATTTATTCGTTTGTTGTGTTTTAGCACTTGATTTTGCAATTTGATTAGGGACTTTTCTATTCGAATGTTCCTCGGAGTTTTAGTATTTTGGTAATTCTACTTTTTCTAGGAGTTTTGTTATTTTTGTTATTTTACTTTTTTTCAACTGTTTAAATGGGCATCTGATGCAAACGAGTATGTAAAATCATGTTTACAAAATACATGACAAAAGTATTCATCATCTAACAACGTAAACGTAAGTGTTCTTTTTAAAACACATAATCATAACCATGGAAATAATTGCTGATAAACTCATTATTACTGTAATTGGTAGATTAAACTAGTGTTCCGTAAAGCTAGGTGATCTAAATACACACGATCATTTGTCAAACAGAAGTCAGTCACTTGTCTTGGATGGAAAGAATAATTTTAATGGTATCACCAGCCAAGTAGTCAACACTTCGGTGTTGACATGAATATCAATAATTTGGTCATTTTTATAAATTTCCTGTTTACAAAACTTTGAATTTTGTTTACCTTAGCCGTATTTGGCACAACTTTTTGGAATTTTGGATCCTCAATGCTCTTCAACTTTGTACTAGTTTGGCTTTATAAATATTTTGATATGAGCGTCACTGATGGGTCTTATGAAGACGAAACGCGCGTCTGGCGTACTAAATTATAATCCAGGTACCTTTGATAACTATTACAGTGCTTATCCAGTGACCTTTGGGGTATCACATTTGCAAAGACTACAATAGTTTACCAAATTGCAGTTAGGTTTCTACTCCAACTAACTGATCAACTGGTAAAATATTTTAGCAGATTGAAAAATGTTGTTAGTAAGTGAGTGCTGTGAAATAAAAAGTTATACTTACCATCCAGATCCAGTTAGTTAATACTTTTGTCAATCATTTTTAACACAAATAATATCTACTATAGTATGAGTCACTGAATAAAAAGGTCTAATTTTGACATGGAAACTTCTATCATAAATACATATTATAGATGAATAGTTCACAACATTGTGTATAGGTGTATATTTTATAGCTTTGTCTTCTAAGATGAAGTTATTGTGCAATTGTGATTCGAATAACATTTTCTATACAAATTACTGATCTGCTGGCAATAAAGGGAAATAATTTACATTACAGATAATCAGCAAAATTTTGTTCTGTCTGAAAAATATCAAATCTCCCCTTTATAATTTGCTTGTAACATTATTTCTGTGATTATTTAACTTTTATCCTCTGTTCTGAAAAGAACAATGAAACTTATTTAATGATGGAAGACGATTTGAAATTTTGAAAAAAGCTGTTAAAACCCTAAAATTTAACACATTCAAAGTTCCATAAATCATTCAAATTCCCCTTTAAATTAAAAAGGTATCACCAGCCCAGTAATCAGCAATTTTATTTTGACATGCATTTATATTGATATGGTAAAATTAAAGATTAACAGCTGTTTTGCAAAATGTTTAATTGTTCAAAGTATAAAGGATTGTCTACCAAGGAGCACAAGATAACTTATAAACAGTATTTTGCAAAACCTTTCTTATTTGTGTCCTTCATGCCCTTCAACTTCATACTAATTTTGCATTTCAATTTTTTTTATTCAAGTCGTATTGATGAATCTTTTGTAGGCAAAATCATAAGCCTGGTATGTATCATTGATTAAATTTTCAGTGTACATTTGAACTCAATATAAATTATTTCCCTTTAATGACAGCAGATCAGTAATTTGTATTGAAAATGTTATTCGAATCACAATTGCACAATAACTTCATCTTAGAAGACAAAGCTATAAAATATACACCTACAAAACAATGTTTTGAACTATTCATTTATAATATTCATTTATGATAGAAGTTTCCATGTCAAAATTATACCTTTTTATACAGTGACTCATACTATAGTAGATATTATTTGTGTTAGAAATGACTGATAAAGGAAGCAACTAACTGGATCTGGATGGTAAGTATTACTTTTTAATTTACAGCACTCACTTCTTACTAACACCATTTCACTTGAGCAATCTGCTAAAATATTTTACCAGTTGATCAGGTAGTTGGAGTAGAAATCTAACTGCAATTTGGTAAACTGTTTTAGTCTTTGCTAATGTGATACCCCAAAGGTCACTGGATAAGCACTGTAATACACTTTAAAGGTTCTATACTAACAACTTTCGATAGGAAAGAGCTAAAATGTTTTACCAGCCCATCATTTTGAAAAGAGTAATTCATACTACAATTTGTTAGAATATTATAGCAAATTTGTATTGTTAAGGGCTAGCCAAAAATATCACAAAAATATTGAACTTTGAGGAAAATTTTAAACAGCAAGTCCCTACTCAAAGTAGGAAGAGGAAGCTGTGTCTACTGTTTCTTTAATTTCTAGTTCTGGGGGATATATTAATGGCACACACTCAGAAAAGTTTGGATTGTTAAAAGAAAGAACATCATCAATATATAAGTATGCTTCATATTTTAATCTTGCAAAAGAGTTGAAAACAAAATTTTACTACAAAATATGATTCCATAATTAAGCTTCACTACTTTTGAATATACACAATGTGGTCTCGTGGATGTAGAGTCCAATCACCTTGAGTGCTAAAAAACAGGAGTTTGAACCCATTATCTGTTAAGCCAAAGACTACAATATTGGTATTCCTATCTAATGTACATCAATCAGCATTAAAGAGTAGGAGTTAACATAGGTCCAAAATCTAGCTCAGCTTTGGGATTTATATTCATATGCCATTTTTATTTTCCCTTCATGAATATACATTTAATTTGCCAATGGTTGAAACACAGTCATTTCTTACATTTAAAATGACCATAAGTTTTAATATGGAAAGATTTATAAAAGATGAAGACCTGCACTAAAGCTAGTCTTTATTGTGTAATGCATATTTAAGTCAAGACCAAATTTACCCAATCCGATTGCTTACTTTTCAGGATTAAGGGCTGAAAATCTGGGTTTTCATTACTAACGTGTGTATGCTGGGTAAGGATAGAAATTTTCCCTTGAAACAGGTCAAATATGGACCTCTCAAATTAATGTTGCAATGATTGTGTGGCAATCATCCTACATTTGGCACCAGGTTTTACATAGATTACCAAACAGAAATGATGAGAAAATCAACAGATTAATTTTTGAACCTTTGAACACCATTTATGCTATATTTTCCTTTCATATTGCAAGAAAAACAAGAACTGCCTATAATCAAATGTAACACAGAAATAAATACAGGCTGAGAGTCTCTTTTTACATGTTTTATGTTGTAAAGTTACACTACTGTTTCAGATAAGACTGAAGGTCGGCGCCTGTTATAACATTTTAACTGGCTGCATTTGTTTTTGCACCTGTCCTAAGCTAGAAGCCTGTTTTTCAGTGGTTATTGTTTGTTGATGTGGTTCAAAATTGGTTCTCGTTTCTAGTTTTTTTTTAAATATATATAAGACCATTGATTTTCCTGTTTTTAAAAGTCGTTTACACTAGTCACTTTGAGGCCCTTTACAGCTTGCTGTTTGGTGTACATCAATGCTCTGATTTCAAGGCTGTACTTTTACCCATAATTGGTTACTTTAAAACACTGCGACTTGAATAGAGAGTTGTCTCATTGACACTGATCCCATATCTTCTTATTTTTATTATATATAGAGAGAGTATGATGATGTATAAATAAAGACATATAAAAAAATGTTACAATCAATATTAATTTATTTATTATCATCTTTCAATTTGTTGTCATTGAAAAATTTGACATCAGGAGGAATAAAAAGTCCAGTTATTTCATCAAGCCTGCAATTGGTCGGCTCAGGAGATGAAGGTATGCTATCAGAACTACTATCATCTGGAACATAGATTGAGCCAGACCCTGAGGATGATGGGATACTGTCTTCCGCTGAATCTAAGTTATCTAACTTAATCACACTTCTCTGGACTTGTTGTGGTGGATTTGCCACTTTCTGCATTTGAGATATTTTTGGAATGGATGATGATGATGATATTGTTTTTGGAATCACTGCTGATGATGAAGACAGTGTTTGCTGTTTGCTTTCTATTGGCACTGTGACCCCTTTTGTCTTAGCAACAGAATATGTTGTTTCTGATTTTTTAAAGTCTTCTTCATCATCAGAAGAGGATATTTCTATTGGCTCAGTAATCTTAAGTGGTGGTTTTCTTTTAGTTATAACAATGGTTGTTTTGGTTTTTGGATCTTTTGATGGAATACTAAATTTTAAAGTGTCTGGACAAGGTGTATTTGGAGATAAAACTTCCAATGACCCAAACTCTGGTGAAACAATGTTTAAGCCTCCTTTTGAATCATCAACTTTACATATGATTGGTTGATTGCTTGACTTCGATACAACAATGGTCTGTTTCTTTGTATATTTATCTGTAACTGTTGAAATATGACCTTTCTTGGCTGACCCATCCACTTCATCAGGGTTTTTGACTTTCTTCTGACCTTCAGACTCATTGCCAAACTCATTTGCTAATAATGTTTCAAATATTGATGCATGATTGATGTCCTTAACTAAAGTTTCAACAACTGGATTTTCAAATGGGTTTGTTGCTGGTTTTCTTGCCATAGGCTTTGCATCTTTATGCTGAATTGAAGAAGCATGTATGGATTTATTATCTTTTTGATGAACAGTTGGGACAAATGTCTTTTCAGGGAGCTTTTTAACAAAAGCTTGAGACTGTGTGATTCTCAAAGTCTCTGATGGTTTTGTTAAGTTTGCCAACTGTGGTTGAGATGATTTGTTGGAGCCTGATGTTCCAACTGAAGCAGACAGACATTTTTTGTCTTTGTCTACTACTAAAATCTGATTAGGCATGATAGATGAAAGTTGTTTTGATTGTTGCAGGGGTGATGCTGTAACACTTGGACTCTGAGTACTAGGTGACTGCATTGCAGTTGATTTTACTGGTGAATATGGTGAAAATGACAGACGAGATGGTGAAAATAAAGATTCTGATCTGTTCCCAACACTCTGACCTTCCTGATTAGCTTTCTGCATCTGCAAATAAAAAAGAATGACAAAATAATGTTTATAATGTATAAAGATATTCTGGAGTAATACTGTAAACCAACTTATTTTCGCGATCAATTTATTCTCGCGATCAATTTATTTTCGTGAGTAGAAAAAAAAACGCTAATATAAATCGTCGGGAATATGTAAAACTTTGATCATTCCTTATTTAACTACATCCAGTCAATCAGAAAATCGCAAAATTAAATAGCCGCGAAGTGGTCAAGAAAGGGTAAAACGCGAAATAAAGTATCTGCGAAAATAAGTTGGTTTACAGTTACCTTTTCTGGATAATATGTATTTCAGGTATTCACTACTGTGGATTCATTTTATTTCAAGTATACCAATTTTTTGAAGATTGAGGTAGGATTTTTTGGTTTTGGCAAAGTCTTCAAGTTTGGAGAAAATAAATAGTTAGTTAAACATTTAAATTCATGAATTTCCGATTATGTATATAATATTAACTTTGACTACATTATTCACCATGGTTATTGGCTGATGTTCTAATGAACCTGTGGAAAAGTATGGGATTTTAAAAATATCTATAGTAGAAGATAGGTGCACCTTTATAATGACAAATCATATCATTTATCAGTTTAAGAAAAATTTCTAACTTGTTTTGGTGGGTTAAATTGTAGCATTTTACTGAATTTTTTATTTCTTTCTGGTATGGTTCAGACACAGCAATCTTACTTATGTTTTTTTAAATCTTGTTTTGAGTCATATATAATTTCATATTCAGCACATATCTTTATATTGTAAATCTTAACTTTCCTATCTTTAAAAATTTTACCAACTATCTCTATGTTGAATGTTTATGTCTAACTACAATACCTTTCCCTTTTCACAATTGTGACCTACTGACTTAGACTTTTTACCAGATTTGTAATAACATAAAGAACATGACAGATGTTGAGCAGGATCTGCTTACCTTTCCATAACACCTGATATTACCCCCAGTTTTTTTTATGGGATTCGTGTTGCTTAGTCTTTAGTTTTCAATGTTTTGTCTTCTGTACTAATATTTATCTGTGACTTTTATTTTTTAGCCATGGTGTTGTCAGTTTATTTTCAATCTGTGAGTTTGACTGTCCCTCTTTAGCAAGCAATTTAAAAATAGCAATATTACCTGAATTTTCACCTGATTGTAGTGCTGACAGAAATCTAATATTACCTGAATTTTCAACTGATTGTAGTGCTGACAGAAATCTAATATTACCTGAATTTTCACCTGATTGTAGTGCTGACAGAAATCTAATATTACCTGAATTTTCACCTGATTGTAGTGCTGACAGAAATCTACAGCCTGTTTAAAAAGAGGACGATCTGCAGCAATCTATGAATAAAACATGTAAATGTGTAAAATGAATAATAATAATAATTATATTTATAGCATATTACATATTAAATTTCATGTATCCCTTGATATTTGTTTTATGGTAAAGCAGATTTCTAAACAGTATTTTATCAATAAATTATTTAATTCTTTCTTTGAATGCAATATATCTTTTTGTTGAAAAACAACTTGCTACACATTTTTCAAAGATTTTAATGGCTGTTAGTTTGATTATTGTTGCCACAACATTAGTGTTGGGAATGAACATTTGGTATAAAATGATATTGTGGTGTTTCACTGCTATACAATGAAACAATATGAAGGAAATCAAATTTCTACCAAATTAACAAAATAAATAAACAAAAGGCATAATTCTCAAATCTTAAATGCCAAAACAAATAGAAGTAATATGTGCAATACCATGAATACATAAATCAGATGGAAGAACAAAAGATTTATCAGGGTTGCATTCTTTACTTCTTTGATGTTGTATAACTTATTTTTATATAAAAAGGTACTCAAACATCCCATTTCGCTTTCTCATCATAAAACCAAACTCCCTAACTCCTATTTGTACCTTATCTTTCATGGCAGCGTTGTAAGTCTCCCCAAATATCTTGTTTGTGTCAAGCCCTATATCATTCTTCATCTTTGAGGAATTCCCATAATTCCATATTTTATAAACCTCCAATAAAATTTTCTCCAGCTTTTCTTGGTCCACCATTTTTGTCAATTCTACATTTCTTTCTTCAATGATTTCCCAACATAATCTAAAGGACATCTTAACAAAGAGAATTCTCTCTGAATCTCTTAAATATTTTCTGCCAAAAAAAATATATTACATAAATAAACTAAAAGGATAACAGGAATAATAATAAATTTTGGACAATTCAAAAGATCACATAAACTAGAAACTAAATCCTATACAAAAATAGTTGTAAATATTAGCATTCCTCATAGTTATAGTTTGGGTTTTGGAAAATTCCTGTTATCTTGCATGATGATAATTTGATATTTTAAAGCCTTTATGCTTGGCAGTAATTCCTGCTTAACAACTCTATGTCATGTAAAAAAAGCTTCATCATAATGAATAGAAGAACTGAACAATTTGAACACTTAATATACTCATTAAGAAATATTTTGACGATAATAAATTAATGTTTTGTCTGTCTAAATGTAGAATTATTCCTTTTAATGGATTAATTTAGGAGAGGTTTTGAAATTTATTTCAGATGTTTGGATTCCTTGGTGTTTCCCTATGATACAATGTAAAATAGTTTGCCATATAACACCAATTCAACATTTCATTTAAGACTCAATAGCTCATAAAAGGTTAATTACCAAATTTTAACTTTAAGCAGATAGTTGATTTGAGACCTAAATATTAACAATGCAAATATAAGGTATAAGTCTTGAGTCAGCCTTTTCTTGTCATATTTAAAAAAATCAATTTTCTTCAAAAGGAGCTCCTATTAATATTTTTATCTTTGTTTGCTCCTTAACTAATAAAACTGAGAATGGAAATGCGGAATGTGTCAAAGAGACAACCAGATGCTCCGCAGGGCGCAGCTTTATACGACCGCAGAGGTTGAACCCTGAACGGTTGGGGCAAGTATGGACACAACATTCAAGCTGGATTCAGCTCTAAATTTGGATTGTGATTAAATAGTTGACACAGCATAGGTTTCTGACACAGAATGAATGTGGTCTAATGAACTTCAAAATTTTGTTTTGCCTTTGAGCAATTCACTATGCTGTTGAATATCAATCCTCTCAAAAAAAATTTGAAAAATTTTCTTTTTATTTATGAAATTTCAAATGAGAAAAATTAAACCCCTCCGCCCCCCCCCCCCCCCCCCCCCCCATTTTTTTTCACCCTATCCTTTATTCCAAAACCAATCTCAATTCAAATTTCTAATGGAGTTTGCAACAATAATCACTCATTTAAATACATCATAAAATGTAAAAAAAGTGCTTGTTATCACTGAATGGTAAAGATTGTTTTAATTTATCAGCTGGTAGTAAAAGTGAATATACATTGTATATTGTATAAAACATTGATTTAAGTTGATTCAACAACTATTCTGGACAAAGAAAGATAACTCCAATTGAAATTTCTTGCTATTGCACAATATTGTGCAATTAGATATTTCTTGCTATTGCGCAATACTGTGCAATTGAAAATACTTGCTATTGCACAATACTGTGCAATTGAAGATTTCTTGCTATTGCGCAATACTGTGCAATTGAAAATTTCTTGCTATTGCACAATACTGTGCAATTGAAGATTTCTTGTTATTGCTGAGTACTGAGCAATTGAAAATTTCTTGCTATTGCACAATACTTAATATAATAATTCAAGATCCTGATTTGGACCAACTTGAAAACTGGGCCCATAATCAAAAATCTAAGTACATGTTTGGATTCAGCATATCAAAGAACCCTAAGAATTCAAGTTTTGTTAAAATCAAACTAAGTTTAATTTTGGACCTTTTGGACTTTAATGTAGACCAATTTGAAAACAGGACCAACAAGTGAAAGTGCGAGCTACTGCTCACTGATGATACCCCCGCCGCAAGTGGATAATTTTAATAGTGTAAAAATATGCAAGTGTTCGGTAAACAGGAAGTTGTCAAGTGATGAATCTGAAAACGCATCACACGGTATAGCTGAATATAAATCCTGAAACCAAATTTCAGAAATCCTTGTATTGTAGTTCCTGAGAAAAATATGACGAAAATTTTCAACTTGGCTATCATGTGTAAAATCATACAAGTGTTCGGTAAACAGGAAGTCAATGAATGATGAATCTGAAAACGCATCACACGGTATGGCTGACATATATAAATGTTGATACCAAATTACAGAAAGGGTGGATGTGTAGTTCCTGATAAAAATGTGACGAAAGTTTCATGGGACAGACTGTCTGACGGACGGACTGACAGACAGACAGAGGTAAAACAGTATACCCCCCCTTTTATATAGCGGGGGTATTAAAATGAAGAATCTACATACACAGTTAGATTTGGCATATCAAAGAACCCCATTTATTCAATTTTTGATGAAATCAAACAAAGTTTAATTTTGGACCCCGATTCGAACCAACTTGAAAACTGGGCCAATAATAAAAAATCTAAGTACATTTTTAAATTCAGCATATCAAAGAACCCAACCGATTCAATTTTTTGTCAAAATTAAACTAATTTTAATTTTGGACCCTTTGGACCTTAACGTAGACCAATTTGAAAACGGGACCAAAAATTAAGAATCTACATACACAGTTAAATTCGCCATATCAAAGAACCCCAATTATTCAATCGTGATGAAATCAAACAAAGTTTAATTTTGGACCCTTTGGGCCCCTTATTCCTAAACTGTTGGGACCAAAACTCCCAAAATCAATACCAACCTTCCTTTTATGGTCATAAACCTTGTGTTTAAATTTCATAGATTTCTATTTACTTATACTAAAGTTGTGGTGCGAAAACCAAGAAAAATGCTTATTTGGGTCCCTTTTTGGCCCCTAATTCCTAAACTGTTGGGACCTTAACTCCTACAATCAATACCAACCTTCCTTTGGTGGTCATAAACATTGTGTTTGAATTTCATTGATTTCTATTTACTTAAACTAAAGTTATTGTGCGAAAACCAAGAATAATGCTTATTTGGGCCCTTTTTGGCCCCTCATTCCTAAACTATTGGAACCAAGACTCCCAAAATCAATCCAAACCTTCCTTTTGTGGTCATAAACCTTGTGTCAAAATTTCATAGATTTCTATTAACTTACACTAAAGTTATAGTGTGAAAACCAAGAAAATGCTTATTTGGGCCCTTTTTGGCCCCTAATTCCTAAAATGTTGGGACCAAAACTCCCAAAATCAATGCCAACCTTCCTTTTGAGATCATAAACCTTGTGTTAAAATTTCATAGATTTCTATTCACTTTTACTAAAGTTAGAGTGCGAAAACTAAAAGTATTCGGACGACGACAACACAGACGACGACGCCAACGTGATAGCAATATACGAGGAAATTTTTTTCAAATTTTGCGGTCGTATAACAACCAGATGCTCATCTGGCTTATAGCATATATTTAAAATTCTTAATTTTTTTAATTTCACCCAAGTACATGTATCCTTAAGAAAAAACAAAATTTTTCTTACTTTCCTGATTCAGGAGATCTGTTCATCCATAAATGTATCTGATACATCAGTGTTAACTCTCTCCTCTGCTTCAAGACCTCCAACAATAACATGACTGATCTGTTCATGTGAGAGGCAAAGCTTCCTGATCTGTCAATGTCACCAATAGGTATCCTCCATATACCCTATAGCAAATATATCAAATAATAAAGACAATTACTCCTTGAAATATATTGTAAATGAAATAACTGTTCTGTGCAGGTTTTGTGGAGGAGGTAAAAAAAAAACTAGCAAATCTAACAGATCTATTTTTACACTATCCACTATCAATATATAAATTTGCCGACAATATCAGCAACTTAAGGCCGTTAGTTTTCTCGTTTGAATTGTTTTACATTGTCTTATCGGGGCCTTTTATAGCTGACTATGCGATATGGGCTTTGCTCATTGTTGAAGACAGTACGGTGACCTAAAGATGTTAATGTCTGTGTCCTTTTGGTCTTTTGTGGATAGTTGTCTCATTGGCAATCATACCACATCTTCTTTTTTATATTAACTCCACCACAGCTCCTGGAGGAAATCATATTTTGTTTTATTTTCATGCAAATCTGTGCTGAAGACAATACTCAAAGTAAAATGAGTACACAAAATAAACTCATAAAAGAGAATTCTTAATATTTCAAGTTATTATGTAATATATGAAATGTATGACCTATATATTACACTCATAAATGAAGTAAATATTTGTAAGAAGAAAGACAACTTGGGTATAGCCTTCAACCACTTCTTGTGTACAATTTAAAGGCTATGAATCGATTCTAGATTACCCTTCCAAAGCAAAGTACAACAGAAAGGTTTTGGCTTTTTGTGCTTCTTTGTTACATTTGTTGTTTATGTAGAGATATTAAGATGATAACACAATATTGACTGTTGTACCCCTATTTTTGATATTTTTACTCTTTGAGTATGTTTGTTTTGTTCATGCATCATTGACAATTTAATGGAATTTGATGCGACTGTCATATAAGTGAGAGGTTTAGCTAGCTATAAAACCAGGTTCAATCCACCATTTTCTACATAAGAAAATGCCTGTACCAAGTCAGGAATATGACAGTTGTTACCCATTCGTTTGATGTGTTTGGACTTTTTGATTTTTGATTTTCCTTTTTGAATTTTCCTCGGAGTTCGATATTTTTGTGTTTTTACTTTTTTCACACTGCTCAACCATATTTATATTAAACTTTTAAAATCCTTATTTATTTATGTTTTCATACCTGGAAAAAATTGTTCTGTTTCTTGTCCCCAAATAATCCCTGTGCAGGCATGTGACTTTGTTGTTGCCAGTTGGATGATCCTAGCAACAAGTCTTGAGCAAACTTCAAGTTCTGAAATATACAACATAATTTTATCTCAAGAATGGATCTTGTGATAAAGAGAACACATACATAACATATATGAATATAATATATTATGTGATATACTTTAATGAAACAGTAACCCAACATAACAAATAACTTAACTACTTCTGCAGGGAAATATACTGACTTCAGCAGTAGGCAAGTAATTATATAATACATGTATGTCAAACTCTTCATGGTAAAATGTTCTAAAAGTTGTGAACGAAAGATCTTCCATCAATACCAAGTTCCCCCAATATATGTGATATTTATAGATTATCGTTGATTATCTCAACGAGATTGACTTTCTTGCTTGAGCTGGAACAGCGAAAGTGAGAAAAGCAATTGAGTTGAGATGACCAATGATAATCTGTTTATTGCTATTTTACCTATGACGACGTTGTCAATTTCAATGTCAATTTCGTTAGCATTGCCACGTGGCCTCCTTAGTTTCTAGCGATAATTTTTTCATCTCAAGCGAGAAGCATGATTTGAAAATTATCACAAAACAAGAATGTGTCCTCAGTACACGAATGCCCCACTCGCATAATCATTTTCTATGTTCAGTGGACTGTGAAATTGGGGTAAAATCTCTAATTTTGCATTAAAATTAGAAAGATCATATCATAGGCAACATGTGAACTAAGTTTGAAGTTGATTGGAGTTCAACTTCATCAAAAACTACCTTGACCAAAAACTTTAATCTGAGGCGGGACAGACGGACGGACGGACAGACGGACAAATGGAGGCACGGACGCACAGACCAGAAAACATAATGCCCCTCCCCTCTACTATCGTAGGTGGGGCATAAAAAGATCAAAGAAAAAATGCACAAAATAGCGATAATTCTACAATTTTACAAATATCTGCTACTGAATTATATTTTTTTCATGTAAAATCATTAATTACATTAGTTAGTAAATTAATGCTTTTATGATATTTTGAAGACTGACTTTTTGACCCTATTTTTTCAAAGTAAATATTATATTGCAATCAGACATAAATTGTGCACCTTCCCTTTCATTCAGAATAATTTAATAAAAAGATGTTTCCAAAACTCTTCCTATTCAATAATTCAACCAAATACACAAAGTAAAGATTTACCAAAATTCAGAAATTATTGCTTGTATTTATTACTGTAATTTTGTCATTTTAGACTTTTAAAATGCGATTTTAATTTTCATGATTTTGAGAAAAGTCCTGTTTAATTCATTTTAACTATTTCAAAATGCCAGTTTAAATTATTGTGTTTACAACTCTGTCGCATTTTTCACAATAATAAAAACCTCGCAATAATTTCTGAATTTATAATGTGTTACCTATACATTACCTTATAATATGGTGAGTTGACATATACATCAGCCAATCTGTACATTGATTTGTAATGTGTTACCTATACATACCTTATGATATGGTGAGTTGACATATACATCAGTCAATCGGTACATAGATTTATAATGTGTTACCTATACATACCTTATGATATGGTGAGTTGACATATACATCAGCCAATCGGTACATAGATTTATAATGTGTTACCTATACATACCTTATGATATGGTGAGTTGACATATACATCAGTCAATCGGTACATAGATTTATAATGTGTTACCTATACATACCTTATGATATGGTGAGTTGACATATACATCAGCCAATCGGTACATAGATTTATAATGTGTTACCTATACATACCTTATGATATGGTGAGTTGACATATACATCAGCCAATCGGTACATAGATTTATAATGTGTTACCTTTACATACCTTATGATATGGTAAGTTGACATATACATCAGCCAATCGGTACATAGATTTATAATGTGTTACCTATACATACCTTATGATATGGTGAGTTGACATATACATCAGCCAATCTGTACATAGATTTATAATGAGTTACCTATACATTACCTTATGATATGGTGAGTTGACATATACATCAGCCAATCGGTACATAGATTTATAATGTGTTACCTTTACATACCTTATGATATGGTATATACATCAGCCAATCGGTACATAGATTTATAATGTGTTACCTATACATACCTTATGATATGGTGAGTTGACATATACATCAGCCAATCTGTACATAGATTTATAATGAGTTACCTATACATTACCTTATGATATGGTGAGTTGACATATACATCAGCCAATCTGACCATTGATTTGTAATGAGTTACCTATTCATTACCTTATGATATGGTGAGTTGACATATACATCAGCCAATCTGTACATTGATTTGTAATGTGTAGGAAATCTAGACAAACATAAATGTAAAGCTGCCATACATTTCTCTATCAACAATTTATGTAGTTGTTCTCCTGTTTTACCACTAAGTTTTACTTCAGTTTCTTTTTCTGTGATATCGTCTTTCTTCTCTATATTTTTCTCTCTATCTTTTACATCGGTTTCTTTCAAAATCTCTGAACCAGATTTTCCTTCTGCTGCTGTATCCTTGTTCACTTCATTTTTATCAAAGGTGGTATCTCCACATTCCATCTTTTCTGTATTCTCTTCTTTATCTTTGTTATCAGATGTTTCTTTCTGTTTTTCTGAAGCTCCCTTCATTAGCGAATCTTCAACAACTACTTCAATATTTGTTTCCATTTTATTTTCCTCATTTTTACTTTTTTCAGTTTCAGTATTTTGTAAACTAACAGGTTCCTCCTTTACAGAGGTTGTATCAACTTCCATTCCAACCTCATTGTTTGCCACTTCTTTCTGACTTTCAACACTACCTAAACTTTGACCTTGGGTAACCTTCTCATTATCTGAAGTTTTCTTTTCCACAGTTTTTCCCAGAGATTCTTGATTAGTTTCCTGAGAAGGACCTAAATTGTCCAACATTTTATCTATTTCGATTTGTACGTCATCAGTGTCTTTTATATTTGCAGTAGATTTGGATTCATTACCTTCTGATTGACAAGTAGGAGTTTTCTGGTCAGTATCCACCTTTTTTGCTTCACCATCCTGAGGCTTAACTTTATTGTCCTGTTCAGTTACATCACCACTTATGCCACCTTCACTGATCTCAAGAACATTCACATTATTATCATGTGACACATCATCAAATGACGTACCAAGTGTTCTTACTTCCCCTTGTTTTTTAACTTGCTCTTGTTCTTCATTTTCAATGTCCTCATTTTCTGAGCTAAGAGAGTCATAATCAGCACACAATGACACATTAGCTGACAATATTTGGACTGTTGATTTTTCTCTACTCTTTTCACTTGTTTGTCCTTCATCTTCTGAACTTGTTGACTCATACTGACTCACAAGAGAGGTTGCTAATTCCACAGAATCCTTCTTACTAGCAACAGCTTTATTCATGTCAGTTTTTTGTTCTTCCTCAGAAGTTTGAGAATGGTCCTCATCTTTGGCTGGGATACTCTCAATACTATCTGAATGCTGTACAATATCTTTACCAGCACTTAGTTCTTCTGATTTTATTGTAGATATCTCACTTTTAACAGTTACATCAGACAAAATACTATCAACTGTTTCCACTGTAGATACAACATTCTCAAGTGCAGTGGCAACACTATCTTTGATATCTTGAGAGTTCTCCTCCATTTTGCTTTGGACATCAACATCCATTTTGATACCATCTGTTTTTTTTGTGACTTCTGCAAATAAAAGGAAACTAAATTTTAACAAGAGATACTAATGCATCATTTAAACTTAATTAACTCATAGAAGTTTTGCTAAGAAAAATCTTTAAAAAAATCTATACATTCAATTGTCTCTGATTTTAATAGACATTTGTTTTCTGCCTTTCTGAAAGGATTTTTTCTTTCTTTGAAATTAAAGAATACACATTATATTTAATAGTAATAAATACAGATAAATGGTATGTGAAATACAATCAATGGCAAGCTTGCTGTATCAGCCACCCGTGATGATATCAATATCAGCACGGTTACAAAAGCTTTATCACACCTTTAATCTGTATGACGTCACGTCATCGATTGCAGTCACTGTTGCAAAGGCTTAATCAAAACCGTAATCTGTATGACGTCATGTCAAACCTATAATCTGTATGATGTCATTTCAAACCTCCTTAACTGTATGACGTCATGTCACATAAAAAAAATCTACTTGAATATGTATATAAAAAAGTGTATATGATATGGCTATTTCAATATCACACACTGTATCAACCCTCAACCAATATAATCCCTCAAGCAGAGCTCTTGGGATTATGTTGGTGTCTCGGGTTGATATAAATGCAATATTGAAAAGGCCATATGATATTCTCTATATATATGAAAGTTACAATCAAATATTTGGCAATGAACATTTGTTATTAATTATCATAACCTCTAAAAGAGAGATAGGTAGGTACTTTTGTAGATGACCCAAGAAACCAGAAAGTATTTGATAATCCAGTGTTAATAACCTGAATCTTATCATGTCCCAGTTATTGCATTATAATTGCTGATATTTAAGTGTAAAAGTAATTCTGAACAAGCTGCCTCCTAACTCTCATAAATGAAAAATCTATATATAGAAAGCAGAATAACCCATAACAATGTAATTTCAGGGCGTACAGGAAACAACAACAAAAAATAGAGAACAGAAATGTATTATTTATGTGTAAATACAACATTTGAAAGCAACATTGGAATAAAATCAAATGTCTTCTTGTTTTTGATTGTCATGAGACTCAGAGAGGCTGAATATAAACTTCAGTATATATTGTCCCAAGAAACATGAAAATGACTTTAAATGAGAAAAGTTTAATATTCATCCTACCTGTTTCATCAGTTATCATTGGCTCAAATCCAAAGCTCTGTCTTGCTAAAACCATTGGTGTACCGACATCAGCAACCTTTGATTTTGATTGGCTCATCTCCCCGTCTTCTGAAGATGACCTTCCAATGTTCTCTAGTTTAGCTGTCACAATAATATTACCCTCATCATCTTCATAAATATCTGAACTATCTATACTCAAAGAACTGTCACTGGCTTTGTCATATTTCTTTAATAATTCAATTTGGTTTAATTTGTTAGAGCTGTCTGTATCTGTTGATAAAGAAATGTCTACTTTTTGCACATTGGTGATCTCTTCTCTCATATCATTTTCTGATAGTTCCAATGTTTTCGTCTTTGATTTATTAAGATCAAAGTTGCTAATGGAACCCACAAAAGTGCTGTTTGAAAAACTGGTTTGGGATGATTCTCCTTTGCTATTTTGATTTGTAAGATCTAATTCCATTGGTTGAAAAGTTGAATCTGCTGAAGCATCATATGACACATCATTTGACTGGCTAACTGGATCAGATGATATGTAAGTAGATTCTTGTGAGACTGAATCACTGCATGAGTTTTCAAGAGAGACTACTCCTGATCGTGCCTCTAGAAGTGACATTTTTTGTTTCTGTTTTGAGTATGTATGGTCTTGTGATAAGGTAGGGGTAGATTTTGGTGTATCTGTAACCTTACTTTCAATGCCAGTTGTTTCTTTGCTAAAATAAAATATTACAAGATCAAATTGTATTTGAATGAAAATAAAACAATATATTTTGTGCACAATATATAGATATGCAGTGTCAAAGAAAAACATTGAGTATATGGTTTTATCAAACCTGAAGAATTACTTGGATTTTTAGCATTCAGTTTGCAATACATGTCTTATAAAGAAAAAAATAACAATTCTGAATGTTAAACATATACAATTAGTCTTTTTATTGTTTACACAAGCTTTCAACTACATACATAACTTTTTCTTTCATTCTTAAAAAAAATACCCTCACTTTTCATGGTGTGATAGACATTTAATATAACAACTGTAATTCAATCTATCATCATTTTTTGAAGTTTAATGTTTTGGTTCAGGTCAATCAATTGCAGAAATGTATTGATTGGTTGTTTCACACACAAGCAACACAAAAAGGCTATCTCTGGTTGATAATAACACAATATAATTCGTTGTTTCAGAATCTAAAGCATCATGGGTAATTTCATTGTTCGTACCCTAAAGTGAAAATAACGTTACGTCATCGGTTGAATTTCCATTGTTTATAACGTTTTAAACCAATCAAAACGCTTTGGTGTACGCTTTGAAAATATTACCCAGGATGCATTAGATTCTGAAACGGCGAATTGAGGTTGATATTGACAATGAAAAGTGTAATCTACTCAATATAAGCATTTTTCTCCAATTACCTGTCTAATAATTCTTCATTTTTCTGTTTAGCACTTGCAAATGGACTAGAAGCTGCCTTGTTTATAAAACGTTCAAATAACTGATAATCCATGTCAGGTTGATGTTTGTCTAATATAAGTTTTAAAATAGAGGAATGAAGCCGGTAAAACATCTGTAATAGAAAAGTATTATGAACTAAATTCAATCTATGGCAGTGAGTTACTTTTAGTAATATTCTTTAAAACACCCCACTGTTGCTGTAATAAGCATAAACATTTATGCAGAGGGGGGTTAAAATCAAAAATTTTGTTGATATTTTTCCTCCCTTCTATGTTATGCAGTGTTCATAAAAAAAAAATTTAGTTGTGTAGTTTATAGTGTGAAATATCTTGTTCCTTAAAAGTTTTCTCATTTTTTTTCTGTCTGTAATTTTGTTTGAATAAATGTTTTATAGATTTTTAGAATACTCATTTACCAGAAGTTCAATAAAAAATAGTTTTTCAGCAGAAGAAATGTTGTTTATACTACAGCTCTAAGATATTGATGTTTGTTCTGTAGTTAATTTATAAAGGTACAATTTATATATTTTTTTCTTTCAGCAGGAAAGTAAAAGAAGTCAACTGCCTCTATTCATCATATTGATTGTTTAACTGGTTGCTGTTTAATGTCACTTTTATCATTAATGTGCTACAGCAGTAAGTTTGTTTATAAAATGGAGGAAGCCAGAGTGTGGAAAGAGAACCATCAACCTTTATCAAAAGGGAAAATTTAACTGGAAAATTTAATTTGTGAAAATATGTAATGGTATTTTGAGGGACCTATTCCAAAATCTGATATCTTCACTCTAACAAATTACCTCTAAAGCTTCTACAGCAAGATGTGGTGTTGAATAGGCATAGGCTATCTTCTTAGGATAGGGTGCATTCTCTTCATATAAACACTCAGTTGCCTAAAATATCATATATGTTTGAGCATAGTGTTCCATGAATATTTAGTAGATAAATTCAAAAATTGAATTGCATTTTGGGAGCTTAAATGTTTTTAGCATTCTGATAAGTCAAAATATCATTTACAAAGACCCTGAAACTGTGTAAACAACTTTACAGCGATAGATATAAATTTCTGAATTGGTCCATAACCTAGACTTAAGACTTTAAACTGCAAGAATTTGATTTATAAAATAGTTCTCGTTGACTTTTTGCTCAATTTCAATAATTGCTTATACTCTTATTTCACTGCTTGGTGTCTATTGTTTGGTCACTTAAGTGCCTGAGATATGAATATAGGCTCTCCATTATCATACATTATTTAAAACAAAAAATATTATTTTCCCATACCTGTTCATAATGTTTTAGGAAATCTCCAGGTGACTTTTTCATTTTCTCAAGACATTTGCCTATCATGTAATGTTGTAACCATTCCTCCTCATTCTCACACTCGATGGCCTTCCTGTAACAGTTATAGGATGTCCGTAACATCTCCTGTCTACTATTGGTGGCTATCTGTTCCATCTCTGCACTTAATGGAAAAGTGAATTTCTGTAAAGACAAAGACAGATCCTTGTTAACCAAAGATGAATTATCCTACATCACTAACCTAGTCAGAAAGAGGAAAAATCATGGTAGACTTAATTATGTGATTGTAGGCCAAAATATAACCTAAAATATTATCTTAAAAATAAAACCCTAACAAAAGTATGAAAACAGGCGCTTGCAATGGGCAATAGGGAAAAACTGTAAGAACAGAACAAATTTAAAAAAAAAATCAATTTCATAAAAAGAATATCCCCAACAAATCTCTAAATTAATATCGGTAACAAATATTTCAGAACAATAAATAAAAAAAAGAAACATGGAAAAGAGTTTGATTAGACTTTCATCAAGCCTAATATTGTCCAGATTTCACTGTTCCTACCCATGTTAGTTGTCTAGAGGAATGGGAGTGTAACTGGTAGGCCAATGATCCGTATTCCATCCACAGTTTACCATTACTTTCATCTATCTGTAACGCTCTTCTGAAACATCTTAATGCTGCTATTGATTTCTTGTGGACAGGGAAATCCATTTTCAGTTCGGTCTACAATACAAAGAAATCAGCAACAGTGATATAAAAGATAAAGCATCTGAACTCCTTTAGTTTATGAGATTACTAAAATGCCCAGGATGTGCAATCAAATTTTCATAACTTTTCATGACTTTTTTCACCTTACAATAATAATTATTTTATAAATACTTGATGTTACCATAATTTCTAAAGATTATGTGTAACCTTAAACCAACTTCCAAAGCATGTTTAAAAACATCCTTTATTGCAGACGAACTATGATTTCATTTAAATAAATGATTTAGGACATTGTAAGGCCCATATGAACATCTCTTCAATGAAAATTTACTTGGTTCTTGAATGCACTTAATATTTCTCAAATTAAAATAAATATTTGTCAAAACTATATATTTTGGTCTTTTTTTTATTTGCTTAAGGTGGATCGGGACCATTCGACTGCGCATAATTTCACGCATGGATTACAATGCACACGAAACGTACGTGTTGTAAATTCAATATTTTTTTTTTTTTTTATATTTTGATTGATTAGAAATGTTAAATCATTTATGTCACACAGAATTATTATCGTTATTATGTGTATCTGTGAAAGGCTTAAACTGACATTTCACCCATTTTCAACATTTTTCCCGCCATAAATTGGGTTTTAAGGTTTTAAATGTCCTTATCGGTGACCTACTGTTTTTATTTGCTCAGTCTTTGATGCTACATTTCAGCTTTTTATATCATAGTTTTGGACAAAGTGTCAAAGAACGTTTTTTTGATATTCTGATAAAAATACATCAACACCTCTATTTTCCCTGTCATTTCATTGAAAAAAGGTCCCTTTTACATACCTGATTAAAAGTAAAATTTTAAGCTAAAATGGTCATGACCCTCTATTTTTTTTTCGACCAATTTGATTCGATTTCTGTAAAGAATAAAATAACCAAAAAAAATGGCACTTCTGATAGAAACTTCGAATAGGCCCGGGCCACCTTAAACCTCTCAAACTTTTTGATGAAAATTTACAAATTTTGCAATACATGTACTAATATCTAAAGTCCAAAAAATGCCTTTAGCACATCTCTTCTTTTTTTTTAATGTCAAATATACTTACAGAATTAAGTTTTTGTTCTAACTGACTCATCCTTGCCAGAGCCATACCCGCCCAAGAGTCTAAACGACTAGGATTTACACATATATCATTCATGTAGTATTTTATGGCCTTTCTGAAAATAAAAATTAAATGCCATAAATAAAAAAAAATTCTTCACAACATTTTTTCTTCACAACATTTTTTTCTTCTCAATTAGTATATTGCATATAAACCTGTACTTTTAATTAGCTGAACAAAATTTCGAGACATTCCAAAATTGTATTTTATTTCTCAGTAAGATTTAACATTGAAGACAGCATGTTACAAAGCTGTACAAAGCAGGGTTTATGTTCAAATCACATAATCCTGTTTTCGTTTTGATTATATGATCATATCATATGTTTTTGTATGTCATATGAATGAATGAATACTGTACATGCCTTTTCAATGGAAATTGTGACGTCACAACACATTCTAAATAGCATGGAAACGCATGAGACAATGATACATTCAATATCTAACTTAACAGCCTTCCATCATTATCATCTTAAAAAAGAACAAATATAGCAAACAAGTGAAGACATCCTCTACGAGTTTAATAAGCAAAAGACTTCACCTATAATTTATACTTACGCCTGCTCATGATTTTTGAAGTAGTAGTCAGCTAACAGATAATATAGTTCTTGTGATACAGGTCTGAAATAAACAGTGATTTTATGCGTAATATTGATTTCAATAACAACTTTACATTTAAAGTAACAGTCATTGAAGTATATGATGACTCACTGCCTTATCTATACCTGTGGAAATTCATTTTGGATGTGACAAGTCTTCTCATTGAACCAAAGTTTAGTCTATCAGCTCACAGACATAATTTTGTCATGTGACCCTGACATCAACATCAGTTATTCCTGATTTACACCAGAAAAATGGAATTAAGAATCAGAATATATTTTTTCTGTCTATAAGAAATAAGCTAAAAAATGTGGCGCACACTTTTATATCACTAACATTCTTCATATGCAGAAAAAATATTACAGTCATTCCTTAATGAATAAAGGAAGTAAAACTCATTGGAAAAAAATAAAAATATACTTACGATGGATTGTAAATAGACTCCTCATTAAATGTGTCAGTTGTTCCATCAATGTAATCTTGTAAGGAATCAATCACATATACTGAAATATATAATTATTACATGTTCAAATTATGGTTATTTTATCTTTTTGAGTTATTGTTTCATTAATAAGTAGCTTCTTCTTCAGATATTTGCAGAATATATAAGAGAATCAGTCAATGAAGAAAGTGGCCAAATGTGATTGTATTAATTTCGTGAACACTTAAGACACTAGATAAGTTGGACAAAACAAATGAACTATGAACTTTGGAGTATTCCTGACCTTTGAGACAAAATCTAAACATTTAATTTTGCAAGATCCAATGTCAGATAGAAAGAAGATTAATTTAACAGGTTTAAAAAGAATTGTGTTGTAAACTTTTTACATACCTTCTGTGTAAAAGATAGAGAAGACTTAATAGTTATCTTATCATGAGTAGAAACTTACCTGGCTTTTGTGATTCTGGTACCAAATTACAAATTCTCCTTAATAAATGTTCAACCTATAAAGGAAAAAAATATAACTCTTTCAAAACAATCATTTTTAAATGCACTCTCTACAGATGTTGTTATAATAAATTTCTTACATTTGTAGATATCGTGAAATGAGAAGAGTTTACTAGAACTTATATAATTACCTCTGCAGGTACTGCTTCTGTTTTATAACTGTCAAATTCTGGCACTGATTTTGGTTTAAAATAGTTAAATAAATCGTCAGTGCGTTCCCATGTCAAGTCAATCTGCGGAGCATTATGGTCCATTAGATGACGATATCTGCCTTTCTTTGTTGGATGACCATATAAACAAAAGAAGCATTGCTCCACTGCTTGGCCTAATTCCTCGTTGAATATATCTGAGGAGGATTTTTCTGAGGTTAAGATTCCAATATAGAAGAGCAGGAACTCTCCTTCAGACTTTGTACACCAAGCATGTCTGTAATACAAACAATATTTCATGTGATATATGTGAAACTAAAGTAAGGTACAACTTACACAGAAATATACTCAAGATTCAAAATAATGATTTTTTATGGGATTTCTGAAATAAGATTAAAATGTTTTTATCTACTAACTTTTTATTAATTATAAGTGCTACTTTTAATAATATGGATCTTGATCCATGGTTTCAGAAACATTAACAAATAAGGGCTTACTACTGGGATTATTCTGAAATCAGATGATATTTTTTCTGCAGGGTCAATGAGAATAATTAGGAATCATATTTCAGAATGTAAAGATTAATTTACTAATTTAGTAGCTAATCTTTCTACTTTCTGTTGAGGAGGCCAGAATAATTTGGAATCATATTTCAGAATGTATAGATTAATTTACTAATTAAGTAGCTAATCTTTCTTCTTTCTGTTTAGTGCCTTAGGAAAGAATTGGAGCAAAAGTTCCTGTATTCTGACTAAAAAAAAAATGTGCATCTGTGAAAAAGACATCTAAGAACATGTAAACCATACCTAAAACAATGTCTATGTTGTTGAAAATAAAGTATTTTATATGAGGTTAAATTGTAGTATTACCTGCCAAGATATTCATGTGCTATATTTAGTAACATAAGTGAAGAAGGAATAGAACTGTCCAATTCTTCTGGTACTGGACTTATTGGTTTTGGTGCTTCACTCTCTTCTCTGTTAATAAAATAATAAGGTACCAGCATGAAAGTATATCTTACCTTACAATTCATTCTTTAAGAGAAATATGTTTTAAGATTGTAGTAGATGGTTCTCGAACTAATGTCGTTTCTCAGTTCTTTCTGTAAATTTATTAGCTCAGGTCATCCTAAGACTCGTTGGAAATCATATTCTATTTTTTTTTTTATTAAATTATGTATACAGTACTAAATGTTGCTTTATCAATAATATATATAAAAGACAAGTCGTAAATATTGATCCTACAATCAAAGACAATAGCAATGTTTTTCCAATATAAAAAAAATAACATACAGATATATACATGCATCTCAATGAAAAAATATAATTTTTACTCACTTTTTTATAAGTTTATATAACAGTATCCATGGTAATACAGTACCGATTGGCATATCTATACAAGTATCAGGAACTGACATTTCAACATCTATCATGTAGATTAGGTTATGTGAAAGTCTAGCTTGGTTTACTTTAGGTAAACTAGAAATGACCAGTTTGTCTTTCTTTATGATCCTGTGAATAAAGTAAACGTACAATAAACAAAAATAATTATAATACTGAGCCTGATGTCACAAGTATTCTTTCATAGCAAGGTAGATTAAAGTATATTCTTATCATACAGAAAATTCTTAAAAGACAGCTTCATACAGCCAAAGCCATAAATGGGAGCCAATTAATATGCAACTGGTAGGTACACTTTGAATTACATTGAACTTTTTAAACCAATAGTAAGGCATTGATATAAATAGTTTAATAAATCTAATATTCACCAAAGCAAGTTTGTTTCAAGGACTAATATTTTAAAACAGCTCATTATTTAAATCAAAATTTAATTGACTACTGAACAAAACTATTAAAATAAACTATATAATATCACTCACAATATCAAGGATTCACAGGTTTGGACCAATGTTGCTGCCCATTGCTCCTTCTCAGAGGACTCACTCATCTTATAAGCTTGAACTGCTTCATCTAAGGTTATCTCAGACCATAAAAATGCTCTCTGTTTTTCAAAATTAAAAATTATTCAAATTTTAAATCTTCAACCATGAAACTTCACTACTGTACACATTAGAATAGGCCTGTCACGGTTATTGCAGCAATTTTGAACAGGGGGTAGATTTTCATAATGAAACGCAGGTTTTTCATGTACTATTATACTATTTCCCCCTATATCCAAAAAATCAACCCCTATTCAACATGGCTGCAATGACCATGAAAGGGGCTTTTAAAATGGTATTAATCTAGTAATTCTACAAATTATTAATAGATGAAACGAAAAAAAAATCATACAATATATATTAAATGACAAGAAATTTCACATAATACAAGTAAATTCATAAAACTAAAACTTTTTTTTACAAAAAGAAAACATGCTATCCAAAGTTTTCATTTTTTCCAGCTAAAAATATATGTACATGTATTGAACTCATAAAGATTATTTTTAGTAACAACCTTATAATCTTTCAATTTTATCAAGGAATCCTGAAGCAAAAGTAGTTGTGATCTTCTTTCTGTTGCGCTAGTTGTCATAGAAACTTGCTGTAAATAAAATTTTATAGTAATTATTGTGATTCCCTGTTTATCATTTACTGCCTATATGTACGAGGATTATGCATCAACAATCACATAGAAGTGTTATCATTTAGCAATAAAAAGTTCACATTTAGGTAATAAAACCAAAAATAGACAAGATAGAACAAAGATTCATATTGGCATACAACGCCAGTGATAAGGTATCAATATAATGATAGAGAGGCTTACATATAATACATACAATACCTTTATCATAGAACTGACATATCCATAATGATAGAGAGGCTTACATATAATACATACAATACCTTTATCATAGAACTGACATATCCATAATGATAGAGAGGCTTACATATAATACATACAATACCTTTATCATAGAACTGACATATCCATAATGATAGAGAGGCTTACATATAATACATACAATACCTTTATCATAGAACTGACATATCCATAATGATAGAGAGGCTTACATATAATACATACAATACCTTTATCATAGAACTGACATATCCATAATGATAGAGAGGCTTACATATAATACATACAATACCTTTATCATAGAACTGACATATCCATAATGATAGAGAGGCTTACATATAATACATACAATACCTTTATCATAGAACTGACATATCCATAATGATAGAGAGGCTTACATATAATACATACAATACCTTTATCATAGAACTGACATATCCATAATGATAGAGAGGCTTACATATAATACATACAATACCTTTATCATAGAACTGACATATCCATAATGATAGAGAGGCTTACATATAATACATACAATACCTTTATCATAGAACTGACATATCCATAATGATAGAGAGGCTTACATATAATACATACAATACCTTTATCATAGAACTGACATATCCATAATGATAGAGAGGCTTACATATAATACATACAATACTTTTATCATAGAACTGACATATCCATAATGATAGAGAGGCTTACATATAATACATACAATACCTTTATCATAGAACTGACATATCCATAATGATAGAGAGGCTTACATATAATACATACAATATCTTTATCATAGAACTGACATATCCATAATGATAGAGAGGCTTACATATAATACATACAATACCTTTATTATAGAACTGACATATCCATAATGATAGAGAGGCTTACATATAATACATACAATACCTTTATCATAGAACTGACATATCCATAATGATAGAGAGGCTTACATATAATACATACAATACCTTTATCATAGAACTGACATATCCATAATGATAGAGAGGCTTACATATAATACATACAATACCTTTATTATAGAACTGACATAACCATAATGATAGAGAGGCTTACATATAATACATACAATACCTTTATCATAGAACTGACATATCCATAATGATAGAGAGGCTTACATATAATACATACAATACCTTTATCATAGAACTGACATATCCATAATGATAGAGAGGCTTACATATAATACATACAATACCTTTATCATAGAACTGACATATCCATAATGATAGAGAGGCTTACATATAATACATACAATACCTTTATCATAGAACTGACATATCCATAATGATAGAGAGGCTTACATATAATACATACAATACCTTTATCATAGAACTGACATATCCATAAACCTACATGTGTTTCTGATATGAAGCTGTTTTACCTTATTTCGGCTTTTTTATCAGCAGAGTATTATCTCTTTTTTTTTTATTGTTTCTTAGAAGTGTATAACTTTATTTGGACTTGTTTCTCAGCAGTGTTTAACCTTATAAGGACTGGTATATCAGCAGTGTAGTACCTTATTTGGGCATACATATCAGCAGTGTATTATTACCTTATTAAGACTAGTTTTCAGTAAGCAGTCCACCACTTTATCAAACTCCCCAGCATCATACCACTTCTGTGTTTCATCAAATGATTGAGATCTTTCTAATGATTTCAACTGTTTCTCTACTTCAACTACAATAGATTTTGAAACATACAGGGAAATAAATATTTAAAATGCAATTACTATTTTTGTTTTTACTATAGGAGTCTGGTTGTTGGGAGTTAATGCTATTGAAAATTTAATGTTCTGTTTAGATCCTTTGATTTTTTTAAAAAATTTTAAATGTTTAAAATTTTTGGCTTTTCAAACTTTTGGTCCTTGGCATACCTTTTACAAATTTCTAAAAAATAATGTGGATCAAGAATGAACTAGTATTATTATACATAACATCCAAGAAAGTGTATTTTATCTTTAGGATTGTATTTTTATTCAGTCCTTTGAAAAAATAAGATGTAAACCTTCAACTGTAAATTCAGAATTGTTTTGAATGATTTTGCAAGGACATGGGATTCACCAAAATAAAGCCTCACGTTTTAAATTTAAAAGTGATATTTTAATATAGAATTTTTGAAAATTGAAATAAATCTTACAATTTTGTACATTTCAGCATTTGCAATAATAAATGCATAATTTTTTCTCTCACAATAAACATTACTTACCTACAGATAAGACTTTATGTATGCTACAGTTAGGTATTACTATCTGTATATCTGTATCAGTTTCTGCCTCCGATGATTCCTTTAGACAGCATAATGCCTAAAAACAAATCAACATTTTTTCAATATTAACAAATCTTCATAAGTTTTAATGACTTGTATGATGCATTATAATAATGATGATCTAAGACTTTGTATCAAAATGAAGTGAGGTTTTACAATGAGATTTGTGTAAAGAATTATTAAAGAAAATTATGGAAACTCTGTATAATTGACGCATTTTGTGTAAAGAATTAGTAAAGAAAATTATGGAAACTCTGTATAATTGACGCATTTTGTGTAAAGAATTAGTAAAGAAAATTATGGAAACTCTGTATAATTGACGTATTTGAAATTTTTCAACCTTTCTTGATTTCCCATTATTCTTTTCACTTTAGTATTAAGACGTCTGCTAATTTTAATGTAATAAGTGAACATATAAAGTACTGTTGATTTCTTTTATTTTTCTAGGTAACAATTTTAGTGAAAAGAGGAAAACTTTCATTTTTTGGGATATTTCATTTAGCAGATTTTCTTGGATTCCTATAAAAAAAATTGTTATTCATTAAACGTTCTGTTACGGCCAGAAATCGCCTTTAAATTGTAGCCAACAAAAGACACAAATCAATAATAAAATTTAACAATATTTAATATACAAAAGTTTACAAAAGGTATTACACAAATATTACTGTTAACTTAACTGTCAAAATATGAGTCCAATCTGTTATCTTTATCTGTATCCGGAAATCTTTCGGAATCCAATTTGAATATTACGTTCACTACTAATGTCACAATCCAGTATGATGTTGTTTG